>NW_027069538.1:110899-326052 GCF_002906115.3 Quercus suber
TTTTTTTTTTTTTTTTTTTTTAAACAAATATCTACATTGTTCCAATTGGGAGAAATCATTAGTCACATCCTTAAAACTAATGGTAACCCTTCAAAGTTTAAAGGTTCACCATGTGGGGCTAATTCAACTGGTGGATGTAGTACAATAGTAGGTGATCAGATATGACAATTTGGCAGGCTAGTTTGTGTTTTGTTGATTATAATAATTTTGGAAGGATGACTTCAATTTATAATTTGTTTACAGTTAAGCCCCTTCCCCCCCCCCCCCCCCCCCCAAAAAAAAAGAAAGAAGAAATGGAAATAAAAAGCTTCAAACCTGTTCATTATGTTCTTACCCGTTTCTCATATGTTTTTTGTTATATCTTCTACATCTTGAGATGTTTACTCATCACTCATCCATATCATGGTTGTTTGTTATATTTCTTTTATGTATAGAATTTTCATTATTATTATTATTATTATTTTTTTTTTGGTGATGTATTAGTTGTTTTTCCATTACATATTAGGAACTAGTTGTAATGGTTTAAATAATGTGTGATAAAATTCAAAATACTACCTTTTTTTTTTTTTTAAGAGATTGACCTCTTGAATATCTCTAGTTTGTTGGTCCTTCCTATTTCTTTAAATTAGTTTTGAAACTTCATCAATTGATGTTGGTTTATAGACCCATTTGCTGATCTTATTTCTGAAAACTCCAGTTGGAAGGTCATTTTGTGAACTAACGCTACTGTTGTTAGAAAGTCTGCCTTGCTGTGCTCTCTATCTCTCTCTCTCCCCCGTCCCCGTGTATGAGTCATTCTTATAATTTTCTGCTCACCAAAATTGGAAAGTAGATTGCCTGACAACCGCCTCTCCCAAACCTGCAGAAGCAAGAGCCTAATGCACAGAATACTGCCTCTTATAATTTTCTTTTCTTCAGCTGATTTTTTGACCTTGATTTCATATTCCTCAGTGGAGCTGAAATTGGGAGATTTGTTGCCATGCTGCGAAATCCATCATCTATACTCAAGGCATGTGCTGCATTTGCTCTTCTACAGGTAATTGTACACACGGACTCTCTTTCTCTCTCCTTATGGTGCCATATCCAATGTCTTCATAGCAAACTATTTTGTTATTTTCTTTAATATTTGATAAAATATTTTCCTTTGGTTGTAAATTCGATAAACATTGTTAAACTTATTAAAAGAAACTCCATTTTTGTCATATTTTAATTTCAGTTTACCATTCCTGGTGGCCGGCATGCTATGCACCATGCGAGCCTTATGCAGAATGCAGGAGCAGCACGAGTTCTGCGTGCTGCTGCCGCTGCAGCAACTGCCCCACTGGAAGCAAAAATATTTGCAAGAATTGTACTTCGCAACCTTGAGCATCACCACATGGAACCATCACTTTGAAGACTAATTCAGCTGTCAAATCACAATTGGTCTGGAAGCAATTTCGTATTTAGTTATGGAGGTTCCATGTACGGCTGTGCCAATTTCATATTTACATGGAGGTTGTATCGACAGCCATATAACGCAACACAAACACATTCTACTCTCTGTAAGTTCTGTGTAAAAGAACCATACCATGTACTGTAGAACTGTGTTTAGTCTTTTTCCTTTCAGGCCCCATTCTTAGGCATTTAAAGTTGGTTTATTTAGGTTTGAGTGAGGTTTTTTTTACCCCCTTTTGTAACAAATCTTATTAAAGGTACTTTAGTTTGGGGATGGATCTAAGAACCATTACCTTGTCATATATATATATATATATATATATATTTTTTTTTGTCTGTATTCTCTGTGACAAAATCATCCATATATCATATTATTTAAGAGCTGCTTTTAGACTTGCTAAGGCTTGGCTCATTTTACATAATCAATTTGGTGAGAATGTCATTGATGTTATTTGTTTTTATTTGTTGGTGTACATCATTGAATCAATGGACTGAGTCTGAGGCTGAGAGTGATTTTATATTAAGTTGTTTTAAGTCAGTATTAGGTTAGAAGATCAAGTTACATTCAAGATGTAATGTCTTCCATCATCACTCACATATTTGGTTTGTTTCAGTGTGGGATCATAGAGGTTATAACTTATAACTAATAAGCAAACCACAGGGCAATGTGATTTGTAATTTTGATATACACATTTGTTTCTCTAGAAGGCGCATAGTGGTGAAAAAACCCGCTAGAGGTCATTTTTTCATTGTATTCACCACATTTCTCCAAGAAAGTCACTGATATACCTTGAAGGATAAGTCCTTCATGTGAATTTTCCTTAAAAGGGTTAGAAGATATGGCGATCGAAACCCTCATATAGTAGTGCTTCACAGCTGATGATAATAAGCCTTGAGAAGTCAAGCACGACTGAGTTAAGTCAGGGGGCAAAGTCAACATTCTAGCTTGCATGATGGTCTTCATGCAAATGTCTCTAAAGTGAATATGGTTGCCATTTGTGGCTGACTATAAGCTCCGAAAAGTTCAAAGAATGTAACATGTTCAAACGGATTACTAGTGACAGCAAGAAAGTTGCTTTCTTAAGAATTGGGACAAAGGAGAGCTAAAGAGGAGCAAAACCACATGATGTTACTCAAATTACTCTTCAAAAAGAAAGGAAGAGTGGAAAAGATAAAAGAAAGAAATTACTAATTCTCTTTCTTAAGAATTGGGACAAAGGAGGAGCTAAGGAGGAGCAATGCCACATGATGTCACTCAAATTACTCACCAAAAAGTAAGGAAGAGTAGAAAAGATTAAAGAAAGAAATCACTGATTCTAGTCTATAGGATAGGTGATGTTGCAAAACAGAATTTGTAACACCCCAACCTTTACAAAATAAATAAACAAATAAAAGGGTTATTTGGGAAATTACTTAAGTGGGGGCATTTTTGTAATAAGATCCAAGCCTAGCCCTAGCCTTATATGTAACCCACGTTAGCTTCCTCCTCTATTTTTCTGAAGTGTCGCCTCTCATCACCTTTCCCTCTTTCCTTTGATTTTCCCATTCCCCATGGCTGAAAATCCTCTCTCTCATCCTGATGTGAAGTTTATTCACTTTTGCCTCTTAAATTTCTATCTTAGCTGACTCATGGAAGGTTCTTTTCCAATCAAAATCAACCACGAAGAGTTCTAGTGGCTATTTTGGCAAACCCATTTGAAAGACCATTTCTCTAAGTTTGGTTATTTCAATAGATGAGGTAAAAATCTAAGTTTTTAGTCATTTTCTTCTATGAAATCCTTTGGGCTTTGTTAGTTTATGATGTTTATGGTATATACTTGATGGGTTTGGTCAGTATTGGAAGTTTAGAGGGTTATGAGGATTTGGGCAGCAAAAGTTTTTATCAAGTGTTTGGTAAATTGCCTATATGAGTAAGAGGATCGAATTTCTTGACTTGTGTTGTGATGACTATTATATGAGGATATGGGTTGCATTCATAGTTGTTATCATGTGCTAAAACATGTAACTTTGAGGTTAATCAAGTCTGAAAGTTTTTGGCGTAGTATTAAGATTATAGTAATTTTGTTTTGGAGACAGATTTGAGTCAGCTACAATACATGAATTTTAATAAATTACAGAAAAATCGTTTTAGGCTGAATTTTTTATGGTACATACTACACATATAAGTGCTTATCCCTATTTAATTTCAAGTTAATTGGATAACTTTTCGTGGACCAAATTTTTTTTACAAAATGGCTAACCTGTTGTGTATTGAATCTGAAAGTGCAATGAAAATGCTGAGATTTTGTGGAATTTACTTCAAATCTTTGTTTAATGGATTGGTTTGTAAATTCATGTGCTCTTTACAACATGTGTTTTATGTAGTTAAGTCTAACAAGGGGGGGGGGTAAGGCCGAGGATGTCAAAATCCTTCTTAAAGCCCGAGAACGCATGCAGCAAGATACTGAGCCCCTATTATGAATGGGCCAGAAAATCGGGTATCCTCAGCCCACTCCAAGCCAGGCCCAAATGGCCCACGCCGAGGATGCATGAGGAGTCCGAGGATGACCCTGTCCTCGGGCGTCCGAGAACTCGGAAAAACACGAGGACCACCCTACCAAAGGACTCCTGGAATATCCGAGGAGGAGAGGGCCCAGTACCACGCGTTGGCAACAGAAGTACGGAGAAGGGGCAAGCCTTGGGCAAACTGTCACCTCGACATTGAATACGCTCACCTAACCCTTCTGGCCGCATTAATGGGGATGTAACCCCCTGACAGGGCAACATCGATCAGGGTGAGCCACCTGAGCACGGATATGACCTCTGATGGGACAGACGGTCAAAAGGAAGGCCAATAGATGATCAACAGGAGGAGAAAGAGAGGGATATATAAGAAAGGGGAGCAAAGTGTAAAAGGGGGGAGGAGAGTTTTTGGGGGAAGGAAAACCCTCTTCGGCCATGGGCCGAGGAGCATCCCCCAGTTGTAAATTGGTCTTAGTGTCTTCCAATAAAAGAAAAGTAGTTTATGCTTCATGCACGCCGGTGAGCGCCTAAACCTTCGATCCACTCTCTACAAATTCATTGTTCTGGGTTCGTTGGGCCTAGGGAAACCCATATCTTTTGGGCTACAAAAAACGACCCTACAGATGTGTTTTATGTTATGTTTATATGTGCACATTGCTTGCAGTGGAGAATTAAAATGCTTTGGTTTTGTGCTGTGATACTATGAGTTTGTATGTTTGTTTGGTTCCCATTTGGGAATGGGTACTTATCTTAGGTTGGGCAAGTTAGACTTTAGTGCATTTGATTTGTTTTAGGGAATCCTATTTGATTTTGGAGACAAATGTGATGATAGACTTTGCAATAGGTCTTGTTATTAATAGGCTTGTTCCTTATGTTTTTAGGTTTTGAGATTCTTGGTGATGGGCCTAGTGATGGGATTGGTTGATTTCCTTTATTTGTTTACTAATTTTGGAGGTTTTCCCAAAACAGTGTTAATTATTAAACTATTCTATATCAAAGAAATATGTTGATATTCTATATATAAATTGATATTTTATAAATGTTTGATGTGCACATTTACTATTCGTTTTATGAAAAACTTGTGGGATAACCTAATTTTAGTTAAACTTGTTTGTGTGTATATATCTTTATATTTTTTAGAATTATGAATGGATTATTTTTGTGAGCATATTGAATATGTTTTGAAAACCTATGGCAAGTCATGATTAAAAGCTCAGTATTGTATTTAGTCCTTAGCAAGGGACAATCATATTGCAGCTAATCTTTAGCAAGGGATGATCCCAAAAAAGGGGACAATGCACATTTGATAGCTCCTTAGCAAGGGAGTATACTATTGAGGATCTAAAAAGTAAGCTCCTTAGTAAGAGAGTGCACCTTTAGGTTCCAAAGGAGTCATCGTTAAGAAAATGGATGTAAAGGAGGTTTCAGTCCCAAAAAGGGGACAACATAACCTTGCCAACGGGGCGTAAATGTTGATCACGAGAAAAGCCTAGGAATTTGTTTATATGATGGTATTGATATATATATATATATATATTATGATGGCTCACGATGTAAAGATATTTTTTTTATAGAAATATTTGATGATAAAATATTGATGAGTTACAAGTTATGAATTTGTTGTAAGAATTATTTATTTGAAAGGTTTGTTCTCACACTCCAATATGTTATCTCAACACCCCCCCCCCTATCTTAATGCATGTATCTAATTTATTTGGAGTTATTAGAGCGGGATCCAATGCACAAGATCCATTGCAATGATGACACATGACTAAAAGTTGACATATGTCACCATCACAACAGGTCCAGTATGCTGGAGCATTGGATTTAAGCCAAGCACCCTATCCTAAAAACCCAACTTTGTAGCCTTCATCAACCCCCCATACTATCAAATCAACCAAATACCCACTTCAAAATAGATTTTGTACAATCATTCTCATAAGCAATCAAATTAAACAATCAATTTTTTTTTTTTTTTTTTTTAAAGGCTAATGCCCCTGCTACCATGGGAAGATCTAGAATCAAATCCCCATGACTCATCCACTCTTAAATCAAAGCCTCATTAACCATCAATACGTCAAGCCACTAGCCACCCATAAAAAGCACCCAAGACCCACACGCAAGGTTAGAACTTGCTACCTATTTTTCAAACTCCTGAACTAGATCACATCATAACCCTAAATTTAGATCGTTATCAAACATGTCCCTGATCATCCTAAATTAGACATTGGCTAAAAATTGATGAACTGACCATTCCTATAGTATGAAACCTAACATCGTGTTTGGTTAGAGGTGTTTTAGGGAGGGTGGAAAATAGGAGAGGAAAATGAAGAGAGAAAATGTCATTTTCTTATGTTTGGTAGGGAAGAATACAGGGTGGAAGGAAAATGGGGTTGAGATAGTTTTTCTCTTTGGGCTACTAACCATTCTCCAAAATAGAGAGAAAAGTTGAAGGANTTTTATTTCCCCTTACAGATACATTAGAGGGATTATTGGAATAGAAATTTTTGGAAGACAACAGTTACGAATTATTTGGTGGAACTGAAAATTTTATTATTATTATTATGGCATTAAACATGGTATTGGAGAATTATTTTGAGGATGTTTATCTTTGGTAGATTAGAGCTCTGACATTTGTGATGAGATTTTAGGCTGTTGGTTTCTTTTATTTAATTTTTTTTTTATAGATTATTTAGATTGAATAAACTTTTAAATTAAACAATCAATTTTTTTTTTTTTTTTTTTTAAAGGCTAATGCCCCTGCTACCATGGGAAGATCTAGAATCAAATCCCCATGACTCATCCACTCTTAAATCAAAGCCTCATTAACCATCAATACGTCAAGCCACTAGCCACCCATAAAAAGCACCCAAGACCCACACGCAAGGTTAGAACTTGCTACCTATTTTTCAAACTCCTGAACTAGATCACATCATAACCCTAAATTTAGATCGTTATCAAACATGTCCCTGATCATCCTAAATTAGACATTGGCTAAAAATTGATGAACTGACCATTCCTATAGTATGAAACCTAACATCGTGTTTGGTTAGAGGTGTTTTAGGGAGGGTGGAAAATAGGAGAGGAAAATGAAGAGAGAAAATGTCATTTTCTTATGTTTGGTAGGGAAGAATACAGGGTGGAAGGAAAATGGGGTTGAGATAGTTTTTCTCTTTGGGCTACTAACCATTCTCCAAAATAGAGAGAAAAGTTGAAGGAGATAAAACATCAAGATTAACCCAACTTTTCCATCCTCCCTAATAGTAATAAGGGCATAATGGTAAATTAATTATCTTTCCTTCTACTTTTCCAGCCTCTTTACCAAACATGTACATATGGTAAAAAAAACATATATATTTTCTATCTCCTAACCAAATAGAGCCTAAATTCTACCTCTATCAAAACCCTCCCCCCCATCTCATCATGCATCACAACCTAAGGAGTTGGGTAAGAGGAAAAAAAAACATAATTTTATATATGAACTTTTTCTTTATTTTTTAATTGCTAACATAGATTGAGCAAGATCCAAAACATAGTTTTAAATAGAAAAATTACATCACCTTAAACTTACTTGTCACATAACAGTCACATCCCTAACAGAGATAGACGGGAGGACTACTTTAATATTGTTCACAGATTGGAGAGTAAAAAATGAAATTGTTCAAACATGAGGGACTAAATGAAAACCCCCAAACATAAATGGTCAAAAGTGTAATTTAATCATAATAAATATACACGTGTGAAGACAGCACTCAAATTAATCCACCACGCGCAGCAATGGTTGATCCTCAAATAACCCAACCAGTTCCAAAAAGAAATGCCAAATTGATGAGAGCCAGTTAAATATTGAAGTTTCTGTTCTCACCATTTGTCTTGATGTTTCATCCTCCAAGTAAAGCACTATATATGTTTTCATATCATTTGTGGAAATCTCGAAATGGCCCCCGGAAACGTTTATGAATTTAACTTTACCAGCTTCATCCAGGATTTTCAAACCAATCCAGTCTTCAGTATAGAGTAGAGTCTGCAGGGAATAAAATATGCTAAAGAAATTATAAGCAATCATTAATTAATATATGGTGGAGATATAAACAACTAATGAGTTATTTTTGAACAATTTGAAGATTCTTCAATTGTGTAAAGATGGCCAAATTGGCCAAATACCACTAATTTTCGAAATATTTGGCAAAAAAACACTGTTTCGAAAATAAATGGTAATCTACCACTTTTTCAAGTACTTGAGTTTGGTGAACTCGAGTACTATAATTTATAGCTCCACCGTGGCATGGCTGCATGGCAATTAGGATTTAAAAATTCCAAACAGTACTCGAGCTTCTTAAGCTCGAGTACTGCTTAATGTAATACCTGAGTCCACTAAACTCGGGTATCAATCTGTATTGGCCCCAATTGCTTCAACAGTCATGCAACTCAGCTAATACAGATTAATACTCGAGTACGTGAAACTCGGGTACTGTGTTTTTTCAAAAAAAATTGGTAAAGAGGGTTTTTTTGGCCCAAGGTTTTTAACATGACATCGTCTTGCGCTAGATATTTAGTTGTAATGTCATGTTGTAGATAACATCAAACTTGCTGCACCGACTCACAATTGAAAGGCAGGGTACTGACACCTGAAGCACTGATAATATCAAACATATCATAGTTGTTTTATTAACTAATGCATTTGGCGATACTATTAGGTTGATCCAACCACTGGTGAGACAGAGGATGATGGTGTTGAAGATGAATACCAACTAGAGGACCTAGAGGTTGTAGCAGCTGACTACATGTTGAAAGTGGGGGTCTCCAATTTCAGAAATGCATGGGAAAGCATGGGTGATGACTGCTTCCCATGCATTATACTATTACTGGTAGGGGAGATTTTCTCTCTTTCATTTTTTTTGGGGGATGGGGGTGAATCTTAGTATGTAAAGAGCAACAACTTGCAAATTGCAATGACCTATGCATTACTGGACAGTTTAACAAGTTCATAAAATTTTCTATTTGGCTTGGAGGGATGTTAAGTTCTAAAAAATATAGAACTATTTTGAAAAAAAATAATTATACAAATTAACACTAGGATTAAGTGAAAGTGCCCAAATAATACCACCTCTGAGTTCTCAAGGTTACCATATCAGTTGGGTGCTTAATGAGTTATGATGCTGGTGATTTTATAAACAGCCTTTCCATATACCACCCATTTGATCACATGTAAGTATTAAAAAACCTTAGGCATGTCATAATATAATATAATATAATAATGAAGGGAGGTGTAGGGGGAAGAAAATCAACCAATTGGGAAAAAAAAAAAATATATATATATATATATATAATATTGTGAATTTCTTCAAAAAGCAAAAAGAAGAAGATGAAACCAACTGATTAAAGAAACCATTGGGGCCATTGTATTCTGTTTCTAATGATTTGAGTTAGATGGCTAACCAAAACCAAAGAAGAAAACATATTCTCTTTGTTTTTTTATTGAGAGAGAGAGAGAGAGAGAGAGAGAGAGCATGAGCTTCTAGCGAAGTGGACCTTCTAGTGAATTTAGCTAAGGGTAGCGACAACCTCAGAACTAGGACGTAAAGATTGCATTCTCCAGAAATTGGCATATAAACTAATACCCAATTTTGCTGGACTCGAGTACTGAACACAGTAGTAAAACTATTTTGAGTATAGAGGGATAATCCAAATCCATTAATTCATTATCAATGGATTTCAATAAAGCCTCAAGATTGGCAATTTGGCACAGAAAGCAATAAGGAAGATTGGTACTCGAGCTTCAGAAACTCAGGTACCAATCTGCCTTACCAAATTTTTTTGAAAAAAACCCTGGACCAAACGCAATAAGGCAGATTGGTACCCGAGTTTCAGAAACTCAAGTACCAATCTACCTTACCAAATTTTTTTAAAAAAACCCTGGGCCATAAAAACCCTCCTTACCAAATTTTTTTGAAAAAAACCCTGGGCCAAATGCAATAAGGCAGATTGGTACCCGAGTTTCGAGTTTCAAAAACTCGGGTACCAATCAGCCTTACCAAATTTTTTTGAAAAAAAGCCCTGGGCCAAAAAAACTCTGGGCCAAATGCAATAAGGCAGATTGGTACCTGAGTTTCAAAAACTCGGGTACCAATCTGCCTTACCAAATTAAAAAAAAAAAAAAAAAAAAAAAAAAAAAAAAAAAAAAAAACCCTGGGCCAAATGCAATAAGGAAGATTGAAACTCGGGTACCAATCTGCCTTACCAAATTTTTTTTAAAAAACCTTGGGCCAAAAAAACCCTCTTTACCAATTTTTTTTGAAAAAACACAGTACCCGAGTTTCACGTACTCGAGTATTAATCTGTATTAGCTGAGTTGCATGACTGTTGAAGCAATTGGGGCCAATACAGATTGATACCCGAGTTTAGTGGACTCAGGTATTACATTAAGCAGTACTCGAGCTTAAGAAGCTCGAGTACTGTTTGGAATTTTTAAATCCTAATTGCCATGCAGCCATGCCACGGTGGAGCTATAAATTATAGTACTCGAGTTCACCAAACTCAAGTACTTGAAAAAGTGGTAGATTACCATTTATTTTCGAAACAGTGTTTTTTTGCCAAATATTTCGAAAATTAGTGGTATTTGGCCAATTTGGCCATCTTTACACAATTGAAGAATCTTCAAATTGTTCAAAAATAACTCATTAGTTGTTTATATCTCCACCATATATTAATTAATGATTGCTTATAATTTCTTTAGCATATTTTATTCCCTGCAGACTCTACTCTATACTGAAGACTGGATTGGTTTGAAAATCCTGGATGAAGCTGGTAAAGTTAAATTCATAAACGTTTCCGGGGGCCATTTCGAGATTTCCACAAATGATATGAAAACATATATAGTGCTTTACTTGGAGGATGAAACATCAAGACAAATGGTGAGAACAGAAACTTCAATATTTAACTGGCTCTCATCAATTTGGCATTTCTTTTTGGAACTGGTTGGGTTATTTGAGGATCAACCATTGCTGCGCGTGGTGGATTAATTTGAGTGCTGTCTTCACACGTGTATATTTATTATGATTAAATTACACTTTTGACCATTTATGTTTGGGGGTTTTCATTTAGTCCCTCATGTTTGAACAATTTCATTTTTTACTCTCCAATCTGTGAACAATATTAAAGTAGTCCTCCCGTCTATCTCTGTTAGGGATGTGACTGTTATGTGACAAGTAAGTTTAAGGTGATGTAATTTTTCTATTTAAAACTATGTTTTGGATCTTGCTCAATCTATGTTAGCAATTAAAAAATAAAGAAAAAGTTCATATATAAAATTATGTTTTTTTTTCCTCTTACCCAACTCCTTAGGTTGTGATGCATGATGAGATGGGGGGGAGGGTTTTGATAGAGGTAGAATTTAGGCTCTATTTGGTTAGGAGATAGAAAATATATATGTTTTTTTTACCATATGTACATGTTTGGTAAAGAGGCTGGAAAAGTAGAAGGAAAGATAATTAATTTACCATTATGCCCTTATTACTATTAGGGAGGATGGAAAAGTTGGGTTAATCTTGATGTTTTATCTCCTTCAACTTTTCTCTCTATTTTGGAGAATGGTTAGTAGCCCAAAGAGAAAAACTATCTCAACCCCATTTTCCTTCCACCCTGTATTCTTCCCTACCAAACATAAGAAAATGACATTTTCTCTCTTCATTTTCCTCTCCTATTTTCCACCCTCCCTAAAACACCTCTAACCAAACACGATGTTAGGTTTCATACTATAGGAATGGTCAGTTCATCAATTTTTAGCCAATGTCTAATTTAGGATGATCAGGGACATGTTTGATAACGATCTAAATTTAGGGTTATGATGTGATCTAGTTCAGGAGTTTGAAAAATAGGTAGCAAGTTCTAACCTTGCGTGTGGGTCTTGGGTGCTTTTTATGGGTGGCTAGTGGCTTGACGTATTGATGGTTAATGAGGCTTTGATTTAAGAGTGGATGAGTCATGGGGATTTGATTCTAGATCTTCCCATGGTAGCAGGGGCATTAGCCTTTAAAAAAAAAAAAAAAAAAAATTGATTGTTTAATTTGATTGCTTATGAGAATGATTGTACAAAATCTATTTTGAAGTGGGTATTTGGTTGATTTGATAGTATGGGGGGGTTGATGAAGGCTACAAAGTTGGGTTTTTAGGATAGGGTGCTTGGCTTAAATCCAATGCTCCAGCATACTGGACCTGTTGTGATGGTGACATATGTCAACTTTTAGTCATGTGTCATCATTGCAATGGATCTTGTGCATTGGATCCCGCTCTAATAACTCCAAATAAATTAGATACATGCATTAAGATATGAAAGGCTTCTTAGACAAAGGCTTTTCCTTTCAAAGGAATATGTGGTTGGAGAGAGAGAAAAGAAGAAGGGGGGTGGAGGATAAATGATTTGGGCAGCCGGCCTGTATATTTACTTAGATAAATAGAAGGATGAAATTGAAAATGATATCAAATTTGAGAGAAAAAAAAAATGAAAATTTTCAAATATGAGAGAACTAAAATGAAAGCATCCCCAACTATATTGTGTCAAATTCACAATTTAGTCTTCAATTTTATTTTTATTTTATTTTTTTATTTTTTTGTCTTCAAGGGAAAAGCAGAGAGCCAAAAAATAAAAATAAAAAATAACTATAAAATGTTTCCAACACTTAGTAAGTTGTATCGTAATTCATAATTGTTTGCTGATATGATCATTCAATTGGACTTCTCATGTCTGTAACAAGAAAGATTCTTCTATAATTGTCTTGCATTATTGGAGTGTATTGTGCACTATTAAAACAATGGAATTTATGACCATGATTAGAAAAAATGATTTTTTTTTTTTNGCTTTAACATCATAGTTCTTTACTCATCTGTTTGATGGAGACCAGGTTGTCTAAAATTATAAATAAATAGGAGTTTACCATGATCATTGTTAAGAGAAGTTCACCAGTAGTTTTTTATCTCCCAAAAAAAGTGTTATTATGAGATTACAATTCACAATAGGTTATGACGTTATCATTAATTCATGATTAAGATTAGGAGTAATGCACTTGATGCAAAGTAGTAAAAATAAGAATGTCTAGTAAAAATGATGTTCAGAAATTGAATTAAAGAAAAAGTAGTTTTGGTGTCACAACTCGCTTATGTGACACAAATTGTGCCACAAGTTGTGATACCAGATTTTTTCTTAAAATAAAGTGAGAAATTTTTTTAAAAAAAATTAATTTTAGACAACCTGGTACCTGAGCTTCAAAAACTTGGGTACCAATCTGCCTTACCAAATTTTTTTAAAAAAACCCTGGGCCAAAATGCAAGAAGGCAGATTGATACCCGAGCTTCAAAAACTCAAGTACCAATCTGCCTTACCAAATTTTTTTAACAAAAACCCTGGGCCCAAAAAACCCTGGGCCAAAATGCAACAAGGCAGATTGGTACCCGAGCTTCTCTGCCTTACCAAATTAAAAAAAAAAAAACCCGAGCTCAAAAAAAATCCTAGGCCAAATGCAATAAGGCAAATTGGTACCCGAGTTTGCGAAACTCGGGTACTAATCTGCCTTACCATACTTATTACAAACCTACTTTTACGGGTGCCAACTACCTTGTTCAATGCACAATGAATGGTACTTGAGTTCTTTGAGCTCAAGTACTGCTTAACTTTATAAGAACGTATATTTTCAGTATCTGGGAGGACCTGTTTTATCTCTACACTTTTCAGTATATGGGAGGACTTGTTTTCTTCTGTCTACACTTTCCAAGTCCATGTGACGAGTCAAAACGGTGAAAGCAAAAGCTACACTGTTGGGTCACCATCTGCAAGTCTTAGTGTCAGTGTCTCCATTTGGACAAACCAGCTTTGGGTCCTGCCTGTCAATAGATAGAGGTAATATAGTTAAAATACTTTGTTAGATTGTGTTTACATATGGTTATATGATATTGTGTTTACATGAGGTGGAATTCATGGAATGAGTTTTTTGCAACTTAAAAGTCCATGTACAACAGCTGATAACATATGGAAAAAAAAATATATATATATATATATATAATAAATATGGAATATATATATATATATATTACATATGGAAAATATATATATATATAACTATATAATAAATATGGAAAAATATATATATATATATATAAAATAAATATGGAAAATGTATATATGTATATATATATATATATATCAGCTTGACCATACACGTAGAGAGTATGTGGTTATATAGAATTGCAAAAAACTCATTCCATGAATTCCACCTCATGTAAACACAATATCATATAACCATATGTAAACACAATCTAACAAAGTATTTTAACTATATTACCTCTATCTATTGACAGGCAGGACCCAAAGCTGGTTTGTCCAAATGGAGACACTGACACTAAGACTTGCAGATGGTGACCCAACAGTGTAGCTTTTGCTTTCACCGTTTTGACTCGTCACATGGACTTGGAAAGTGTAGACAGAAGAAAACAAGTCCTCCCATATACTGAAAAGTGTAGAGATAAAACAGGTCCTCCCAGATACTGAAAATATACGTTCTTATAAAGTTAAGCAGTACTTGAGCTCAAAGAACTCAAGTACCATTCATTGTGCATTGAACAAGGTAGTTGGCACCCGTAAAAGTAGGTTTGTAATAAGTATGGTAAGGCAGATTAGTACCCGAGTTTCGCAAACTCGGGTACCAATTTGCCTTATTGCATTTGGCCTAGGATTTTTTTTGAGCTCGGGTTTTTTTTTTTTTAATTTGGTAAGGCAGAGAAGCTCGGGTACCAATCTGCCTTGTTGCATTTTGGCCCAGGGTTTTTTGGGCCCAGGGTTTTTGTTAAAAAAATTTGGTAAGGCAGATTGGTACTTGAGTTTTTGAAGCTCGGGTATCAATCTGCCTTCTTGCATTTTGGCCCAGGGTTTTTTTAAAAAAATTTGGTAAGGCAGATTGGTACCCAAGTTTTTGAAGCTCAGGTACCAGGTTGTCTAAAATTAATTTTTTTTAAAAAAATTTCTCACTTTATTTTAAGAAAAAATCTGGTATCACAACTTGTGGCACAATTTGTGTCACATAAGCGAGTTGTGACACCAAAACTACTTTTTCTTTAATTCAATTTCTGAACATCATTTTTACTAGACATTCTTATTTTTACTACTTTGCATCAAGTGCATTACTCCTAATCTTAATCATGAATTAATGATAACGTCATAACCTATTGTGAATTGTAATCTCATAATAACACTTTTTTTGGGAGATAAAAAACTACTGGTGAACTTCTCTTAACAATGATCATGGTAAACTCCTATTTATTTATAATTTTAGACAACCTGGTCTCCATCAAACAGATGAGTAAAGAACTATGATGTTAAAGCAAGGTATAACGTGCCAATTTTTTTGGAAGAAAGCTAGTAAACATTAAACAATGTCAATGAGTGAATCCCACTTATTGTGAGAGGATCATAAGACCAAATACCCGTCCTAGGTATATTACATGCCCTGTCATTTTGTGAATTTGGCTCCTCCCTGATTTTCATCACTGAAGGGGATATGATAGTAAAATAAACTTTAATAAATAACACAGATTTTAACGACAAGTGAAATAATGATTATTAAAACAAGTAGGAATACAAATAGGTATGACAAATTTATCACTTGTTTCTTTGTGTACCACATTCTATATAAGTTGGCTGGATAAATTTCTATAAATTTGAGGTTCACTTGCATCACTATGAAAAATCAAAACCATGTTAATTTACCCTTGGTTCCTGCCAAGGGGTTCAACCAACAAAAAAATTTCCCATCTCTTGCTATGACATTAAAAAATACTCCAAATTTGGTTAAGATGCAGAGATCATGCTAATGCTTGTTCATATGATGCCCAATCATCTGTGTGCTTGTAAACCAGCAACTCCCATGGCTCATCGTGGCAGTGAGTTTTAGATAGAAATCCCACTCTTAAGGGTTTGATTGTCATAAGTCAGGTAACCTACATAAAGCAAAACAATTTAGCTGTTTCAGTAACACAAACTTGTCAATGTATAAGACATTTTCTATAGTACAAAACAAAATAAGCATATCCAGAAGCCTACCATAAATTGATTACTTTTCCATATCTGCCTGGATTTGAGAGCCTCACCAGCAAGATTGACTGCCAAGTTTAGTTGAGCATCAGCCTCAGAGTTTAGTTCCTTAGAGAGGTAAAAAGAAAATGTCAGAAACAGGGGCGGAGCCACATAGTGGCTTGGGGGGGCCGTGGCCCCTGCAAAATTTTTTTTTTCCCATTAGACTAGGAAGAAAAAATAACTAGGCCCCCCTAACATCACACAGCCGGCCCCCCCTACCCATTTCTCACCCATTTTCCCAGCCTTCAATCAAAAATTAGGAACACCTCAAATTAAAAATATATATATATATATATATATATCTCTGTTCTACTTTCAAGCAAAAAAAAAAAAAAAAAAAAAACCCCATAAAAAATTTGAACTAAAATCTGAAAAAAAAAAAAAAAAAAATGGTAACAGAGCCCACGGCGAGCCAAGCCCACGGCGAGCCCAAGCTCGCTCATGGCAAGCCCACAGATTCTCAACCGAAAAAAAAAAAATATACAAAAAATCAGAAACGAACCCATCACATCGCTGACAGAGAGTTGAAACCCATCACGTCGCTGGCAGTCTGGCAGAGGCAGAGAAATCAAACCCTAATACTAAAGCACATCAACTCCAGCAAACCACACACAAACTCCAGCAAACCAAACCCAGTAACCCACGGTCACGTCCCCGCGGCTCGCTCGTCGTCGTCGTCGTGCTCGCCTGGTCGCCCCTTGTCGCAGATCGCAGATCGCCTCATCGCAGATTGCCTCATCGAGTCATCGGAGATCCCTCCTCGGCAGATCGCCTCATCGAGTCATCGGAGATCCCTTCGCTCCGGCAAATCGCCTCGCCTCATCGAGTCATCGAAGATCCCTCCGCTCCAACAGATCGCCTCATCAAGTCTTCGAGTCGTCGTCGTTGGCAGTTGCTCCCTCCGCTCCGGCGGTCCGGCCCTTAAGGTTTCTCTCTGATTCTCTCTCATCTCAGTCTCTCTAACTCTCTCTTTATCTCACTCTCACTTAACGAAAAAAATGAAATGAATTTTATGAAGGCTGAAGGTGAAGGAGGCTCTTTATTTTTTGTCTTTAATAGCTGATCCACATCTCGGTAAGTCCCTCTCTCTCTCTTTTGAACTGTGACTCTCTCATTGGCTGAATGGCTGGGTTTTGTTTTTTTCCATTTTTTATCTTTTTAAATGTGGCTTTTATCTTATCCGGTTGACTCTCTTTTCCTGTTTTTGTCTTTTTTTGTCTTTTTTTTTTTTTTTTTTTGTTAAGCTGTTTTTGTCTTTTTAAATGTGGCTTTTATCTTATCCGGTTGACTCTCTTTTCCTGTTTTTGTCTTTTTTTTTTCTTTTTTTTTTTTTGTTTTTTTTTCTTTTTGTTAAGCTGTTTTTGTCTTTTTAAATGTGGCTTTATCTTTCTTTTTTTTTTTTTTTTTTTTTGTTGGTTAGTGACTCAGTGTTGGTATTTGGTGAATATTATTATTTTTGTTTATAAAGTAACCAAAACACCAACAAATAAAATAAGATGTTTCAAAAGAATATGTACATAGATTGAAAAGAGAAAGGGAACAGGCGCAAAGCCACCTTATTGCAAAATTTTAAATTGATTCTCTGAAAAAATATTAGTGCCCAAATGTCCTCTTAAAAAAGAAAAATAAAGTACTTATTTATAACAAAAATAAACTATGAAATTTTTAACCCATAAAAATAAAAAATAGTATGGCTAGAATAATAGAATTTTCTTTTATTTTCTTATCCCGTGAATATAAGTTTGATTAAGAGCGTGTAATTAATGTATAGAATTAATTTTATAAAAGACAAATTAATTAAATCATTCATAAAAGACAAATTAATTAAATCATTTTTGTTTTTTTAGGGGTTATTATTAATTAAAGTTGTATTAAAAATAGGCTGACTGTTTAAATTATAGTGAAAATTTTGTTTTTTCTTGAGTATGAATAACATTCATATAACTAAGTAAAAATTTCTAATTAAAATTTTTTTTAAAAAAATTTTTTCAGGTTAATTTTTGAGTCATATTCTTAAATCTAAAAGAATTATGAGCAAACGAAAAACAATTGATGCATTCTTTAAGAAAAAAGATGCTAGCAGTTCAGAAATTAGGACACCTGTGGCTGTAGAAATAAATCTTAATACTTCAATACCTGATGAACACCCCTCCAAATGTCCAAAACTTCAATTTGAAGAGATAGATCGTGATCCAGGATCACGTAAACAAATATGTGAATTTCCTATCAACCAACAAGATGAAATCCGACGAGCTTATCTCAAAGAAGGTCCATGTCAACCTGAAAATTTAGACTATCCATACAATGATGATACTCATCATCGTCGATTTCAACCTTCATGGTTTGATTCACATAGGAATTGGTTGGAATACTCACCTTCAATGGATGCGATATATTGTCTACCTTGCTACCTTTTTAGTAAGAAACCAATAGGTTGTCCCGGATCAGATGTATTCATTTCACGAGGTTTTAATAATTGGAAAAAGGTGAAAGATGGAATGAATTGTCCTTTAATTCGTCATGAAGGGAAAGAACCAAACTCCCCACATAAAATTGCTATGAAATGTTGCGACGATTTAAAAATCATTCACAGCATATTGACAAGCTGATTGAGAAACAAACGTCAAAAGAATTAGAGAATAATCGGTTGCGGCTCAAAACCTCAGTAGGGTGTGCTCGATGACTAGCATTCCAAGCTTGTGCTTTTAGAGGTCATGATGAAAGCCTTGATTCAAAAAATAGAGGTAATTTTATTGAATTGATAAAATTCACATCAACTTTCAATGACAAAGTAGCTAGTGTTGTCTTAGAAAATGCACCAGGAAATGCCAAATATACATCACCCACAATTCAAAAGGAGATTTTGCATATTCTTGCTAGTAATGTGCGAAATGCTATTCGTGAAGAAATTGGGGATGCAAAATTTTGCATTCTTGTTGATGAAGCTCGGGATGAGTCGAAGAGAGAGCAAATGGCCATCATTTTGAGGTTTGTTGATAAAGAAGGTTTCATTAAAGAGCGTTTCTTTCATGTTGTGCATGTTAGAGACACTACTGCATTGACTTTAAAGAATGAGATATGTGCTGTCCTTTCTCATTACAACCTCCACATTGAAAATATTCGAGGTCAAGGATATGATGGGGCTAGTAACATGCGTGGTGAATGGAATGGATTACAAGCTCTTTTTCTTAAAGAGTGCCCATATGCTTATTATGTACACTGTATGGCTCATAGGTTGCAATTAGCTCTAGTTACAGCATCTAGAGAAGTAAAAGATGTTCATCAGTTCTTTGATCATTTGGTTAATATTATCAATATTGTTGTTGGTTCTAGTAAGCGTAATGATGAATTGCAACATGCTCAAGCAGAACAAGTTGAAAATATGATTGCTTCTAATGAAATTGAGACTGGAAGAGGTGCAAACCAGATTGGTACTTTGCAACGAGCTGGAGATACTAGGTGGGGATCTCATTTTCAATCTATTTGTAGTTTGATTAACATGTTTGATGCTACTTGCAAAGTTATCAACACTATCTCTGAGGAAGGGGCTAACTATAAACAACGCGGTGATGCCGAGGGAGCTTATCAGGTATTAACATCATTTGAATTTATTTTAATCTTGCATTTGATGAAAGAGATAATGGGAATTACTAATGTTCTTTGTCAAGCTTTGCAACAACGTTCTCAAGACCTTTTAAATGCCATGCATTTAGTTTCAACTACAAAATCACTTATTCAAAAGTTGAGAGATGATGGATGGGAGCCTTTACTTGCTAGTGTTATAGCATTTTGTGAGCAACATGAAATTGATATTCCTGATATGAATGCTCGTTACACTAAAGGTCGAGGTAGATATCGTCGTCAAGATGAAGATGTAACAATGGAACATCATTTTAAAATTTGCATATTTACAGTTGCAATAGACTTTCAATTGCAAGAATTGAAAAGTAGATTTTGTGAGCTAACAACGGAACTTGTCATTCTCAGTTCAGCTTTAAATCCCAAGGATGCTTTTAGATTATTCAAAATTGTTCACATATGCAATTTAGTTAAGAAATATTATCCTCAAGATTTTACTGAACATGAACAAGAACTTTTGGAGTCTCAATTGCAACATTATGAGCTTGATGTGATAAAACATCAAGATTTTCAGAATATGAGTACAATTTCCGAGCTATGTAGGGGATTAAAAATTTCAGGAAAGTCTAATGTTTATTTTTTAATTGATAGACTTATTCGTCTTGTGTTGACCCTTCCAGTTTCTACTGCAACTACAGAACGAGCTTTCTCAGCTATGAAGTTGTTAAAAACAAGACTTCGCAATAGAATGGAGGATGAGTTTTTGGCAGATAATATGATAGTTTATATAGAGAAGGAAATTGCAGGGAATTTCACTATGGAGATGATAATGGAAGAATTTTATTCCATGAAAAATCGTCGTCAGGCATGATTTGATCCGACCTGACTTGAATAATGTTGTGTGGTTTTTAATGAGAGATTTACTGAGGCTTAGTCCATGAAGCGGAGGCTTGGGCAGACAAAATTTTTTTGGCCCGTTTTGTAGCCCATTGTGAATTCTGTGCGCAGGATATAAAAGCCTTTTTCTTGGTGATTATGGTTTTGTCTTGTTGTTGTTTTTGAGAAAGAAAAACACTGTAGCCACACATTGTAATTTTTTTTGATAATAGTGAAAACCCTGCAACACCGTGGACGTAGGCAAATTGCCGAACCACGTAAATACTGTCTTGTGCGTGTGATTGTTTTTCTTTTGGCATTTTGTTTTCTCTATTTTTTTGTTTCTCACAGGTTTGGAATTTCAGTTGAATTCCTAACATGTTCAAGTATATGATGATATATGAAAGTTGATAATTTTGTATCCAATAGACTTAAGAATTATATTTAGTACATTTATGTTACAACCCGGCCCCCCCATGTATTTATTCCTGGCTACGCCCCTGAGCTCATGACTCTTCAACTCACCATAATAAGTACCAAATTCTGTAAGCTAGCAAATCTTTCCTTATAGGTGGAATTTCTTGTAGCGTAGATTTCGTTGTTAAGCTTTGGAAGAAACTTGCATCCTTTTAAATAGGCGCTAATGCCCTGAAGAAAGAAAAAATAATCTTGTTTATCTCTTAGAACAAAAAAAATCCATTGAAGCAATATTGAGAAGGTGGCAATAATGAAAATGTAAACAATTAAAATAGCTGAAAGTCATATCAGCAAATGGTTTCATCCCAAGAGAAAAAATGACTAAACAACACAGGCCCATATTCCATATTAAGAAGTAGGAAGAAGCTAATCTTAATCAAGAATAAAAGCTGGTCCGGGTCCCCAACTTTCACTGAGGATTTGGCCTATCATGAAGATTAAAACACAAAACTATTTGCAAGATAACCTGCAATATATCGGCTTTACAAAAGAGCTTTAAGGTAAACTGAAGTTATAACCACAGTTGGGATTTTCACATAACCACTTGGAGCCAAATGTTCCTGCAGTCCCACCAATGATTAGAAATTCAAATGGTAAATGTCATCAGAGATAAAATAACAAGAAAACAAATGGAAAACAAATCAGTCAAAGTAGTCCACAAGGATGAATTTAAATGTCACAATAATCAAGAGGGAGATAATTTATAAAGAGGCCACTGTTACAAACATTGAATTATACGTTTGTCTTCATTCAATATATGTAGTCTTTCATTTTTCGTTTAATAAATAATCACAATAATAAATTACAAATTTAAATTAAAAAAAGTTCAAACCACTGTAGACCTCTATAGTGCAAAAGCAAAACCACTCAGACTGCAAAAACAAGCTATAGTGCAATTCATACGTAGACCGATTAATTAACACATTCAAGTGGGAAACGAAATTACATAAAACATGTTTATTAATTGTTAATGGTTCCATGACTCCTTTCTACTGTAACAAGTCCAAGTTTTGTGCCAAAGGACATTGATTAGTGATATAATTCAATATCCAGATCACTCAAATCTCTCACGTATGGTATACTAATACAATAGAGAAGTTTTAGAAAATCCAAAGATATTCTATTTTCATATAAAGCTTTGTTGATGTGGGCTGTGTGGCTTGTATTGCCAAGCCTAAGTCAACATAAGTTGATAGAATTCCATTTGTAATAGGAATCTCATTAGCTGACTTAACTTATGTATCCATATATATGTGATTAGGTGCGGCAAAGTTAATTGAGTAGAGTAATTCCTAAAACCCTAGCAGCAGCCACATGAGAAGAAGAATAGTGTTTTCTTGTCTTGTGGGTGAGAGAGAGTTAAGGTGTATTGGGATTGATAGGCCATAAACTGAATGACCCATTGTGATTAAACCAATTAATTAATTAGCCAAGTTATTAATTAATCAATTTATCATGCAAACGCGTGGAAGTACAAACAAATCACCAAAAACTAAATATGCAGCGGAAATTAAAAGACATGGTGATTTGTTTACGAATGAGGAAAATCCTTGCGGCAAAAACCCCACCGGGTAATTTTTAGGTCACCACTCCCGAAACTTCACTATTATCAAATCAAGTAGTTATAAGTAAAGGAATCCCAAGTACCTTACCAACTTATAGTTGAACCCTTACCCCAATACCCAATTGGACTTGATCTGTAGTGACAGTTCCCCCTTTTGATGCACGGCTCCCAAGAAAATGACTAACCAATGCGCGGATCCCAGTATGCGACTTCAAACACCAACTTAGAAGGAGAGGCTGGCTGCAAAGTTCTTCAGTTCATCCTACACGATGAAGATCAGGAAGATGCTTGGTCACAAAACCCTTTGGTGCAAATACACAGCAACTTCTTTAGAGAAGATGAACTAGGTCAAGAACTTCCTCTTTGATCACAAATTGCTTGAACAAAGTTTGCTCAATGCTTGTGCAACTTGTGTATAGTTTGACGGCTCTTAAAACAATCATTTTATATGTTTAAGGTTAGGAGAAAAGAAGGCCCAAAAATATATTCACGGACCCCAAGAAATCAGATCAGAAAATCTGATTTTATAAATCTCGACGGATAGCAGGTGTCGAGGAGCTATCGAGCAGGTGTTGAGCTTTAATGATTTTGCACTTCAACTTGTTTTTCTTGGATAGACTTGATGACTTCAACACTTGATCTTGAAACCTTTTTTCTTGAAGTATTAAAAATACTTAGAACTATCCAATTATAAGTAGAGTACGTTTTGTCAAAGGATTAGCCAATTTACATAAATAAGTGACATATGTTCTTAACAAGTGAAAACACATATGTCCTAACAATCTCTCCATGGCAATCCGTGACAAAACCACAACAAACAAATGAACATATGAGAGAAGTCATAAATCACTCAACTCATACTCACTTGTTGAATACAATAAAATCTATCCTAACACAAACTCTTGAAAAACATTACAAGAAGAGAGTTTATGGCAAGTAGACTTTGACAATCTGTATTTTTGAAACACTTTAAACAAAATTCATCAAGGCATTTTGTGTGAAATAGAAATAATAGATTGCGTACAAGTATAATGAACATGTGTATAAAGATAGAGAAGAAACAACACATGAAGAGAGAGGTGAAAGAAACATACATTCACATATAAAGAAAAAAATAAGTACAATGTATGTAAAATTAGTCACAAGACCTTATATACAAGATCAATGTATCTATAAAGAACAGAAAAAAAAAGATACATCAAAATCTCACTACATCCCTAAAATATCAACACTCCCTCTATAAAAAATGTCCTATACTAACTCTCTTCCTAAGATGACTACTCTCATAACCCAAAACTACTTCCCCTTTTTGTCACGAGTGACAAAGGGTAGAGTGTTATGTAGACATCTCATCAGTAGAGCTAGCATCTCCATCATCATCATCATCATCATCATCCTTAGAGTCAGAAGCTGCTGGAGGAGGTGGTGAAGGAGTAGCCTCAGGAGCAAAACCACCCATGGTCGCCTGCCGTCGTGCAATATGACCAACATGAACATTTACCTGATACAACTCAATGGAGAGTGTATCGAGGTGAGCATCTATGCGCTGCAGCTGCGCCATGATGTTTTTGAGAGATACATCGCCTATAAAGGAAGAAGGAGTAGATGTAGATGGAGCAGATCTGGATGGAGCTAAACGGGAAGGAGGAGTGGAATCCGTCTGTCTCGACCTAAACTGAGCCTCACTACGTTTTACGGTAGCGGCATCTACGGCACAGATGTGTGTGAAGTGGTCGGACACAGGAAAAGGGATAGAAAAATGGCGTAAGATCCTCGTGATAGCGGAAGGAAAGATGAACTTATCACGGGACGCCGAATTTAAATGAACATCTATGGTAGAAAGGATGAAATGAGAAGGAAAATCTATAGTAAGATGCTCAAGAAAAGATAACAAAAATCGAGCATGAGGCTCTGTGATGGAGTTGTAGTGAGAGAGAGGATGGAGTACAAAAGTCATCACCATATTTAAGAATCTAAGACCTTTAGTAAAAGGTATACTGATGCTCACCCTAACCAGCGGGGCGCTCACAAAAAGCAGAAATGAGCTCATTCTTGGACACAGTCCTTAGATGCTCACAAGAAGGATAGTCAGGAAACTCTATTCTAGGAACCCTAAGCACATCCACAACTAGCTGCGATGTGACAGGGATGTGCGTACCTCGAACGCGAGTAAAAAATAGAGGTACTGAACGATCGATCCCGTGCATGTTGGAGTAAAACTCCTAAATAAGCACGAGGGGACATGTGACCGAGACGTCACACAGTGACTCCCATCCCCTACTGTGAATGACAGAGGGAAGGTCAGTGTCGGCGAAGTCTGCCAAAATGACTTAGCGTTCCAAATGAACACCTCGTCTAGAAAAGTTCTCCGAAAATGCCTTGTGGGCATCACCATCACAGAACCGAAGATTTAGAGGAGCAGAATCAGAAGATGAAGAAGCTCCAGAACGCAGAGGGTTTCGAGTTGGAGTGGATTTACACTTAGGTGCCATAGACACTACTAACGTAAACAAAATTAGAAAGAGATAGAGAATGAGACAATCAGAAAAGTCCCAAAATAGTTCACATATATCAAATATATTGAACAATGAGTACGTATGCATGGGGAATGCATGAACATGTGACAAGCAAATTTAAAAGCATCATGGGCTTAGCCCAATCCAATCCTATCAGCACACAAGTAGAAAACACACATCTAAATGTATGAAAATACCATTCTAATGCACATGAAATGCAATGTATTACATTTTGAACACATTTAAGTGAAAACCCAACCCAAAATTTCAAGAAAAACTCATTAATTTTGAAAAACCTCAAAACCTAAGATTCAAAACATGAAATGCATGAAAAGGAAGGAAAAAGAGATCTTACCAAGTGATTTGAAGCAAGGAATGGCCGAAAATCACGTAGGTTAGAGATTTTGAGTGAGAAAAAGAAGTTAGGGAGATGAACAACCACGGATAGGTCGAGAGAGATCGAGAAAATGAAGTTCAGATCGCGACAGCAGCTTAAATAGAAGTTTCAGTAAATATTGACAGCTGAGGTGTCGAGAGGTGTTGAGACAGCTATCGAGGTAGGTGTCGAGAAAATGAACATCGACAGCTACAGGTGTCGAGAAGGTATCGAGGAATAAACACCAAAACCAAGAGTAGAAACTCAAACAATCGACAAGGTATCAAGAAGGTATCGAGGAGACAGGAACTTTCTTGATTGATCCATAAGATGTCGAAGAGGTGTCGAGATTGCTATAAGAAAAAGGCTTGAGAAGCTCGACAGATAACAAGGTATCGAGGAGGTGTCGAGCCAGTAGTTAAAAGCAGTTTTTCGAGAAGTGAAAAACACATACATGAATGCAATCTAACATACACCTCAATCAATGATTCAATTAACATATTAAGCTCTCAAAAACATCTCTCATTAAACAATTTAAGCACATGGATCCTCAGAAACACACACACACACATTAAACAAGTGTAACCAATTTTATTTTTCAAAAACAAGTCAAGACAGTTTAGTGAGCATACATTAGCACATGTAAACACTTGTGATGGCCAAATCACATTGTACCTGCACATGTATTAAGAGCAAAGAATATTACATGTTGTGTGTGAAAAACATCGCAAGATTGCATATGTATATACATGTTATGACGATTTGAGATATGAGAAAAAAACTTTAACTCACACACAATCATAACTGTTTGATGGGACTATCACCTTTGAGGTATATCCTATAACTCCCACATCTCCTAGAATACACGCTTGCAACCATATTTAAAGCAATTTTGATCTTTTTGCTTTTTATTTTTCTTTGCATATTTTCTTTTAAGCATATCATGCATGGGCATATAAAAGGAGAGAAAAGAAATATCCAACATGTTAAGCATTTGACACTGCACTTTTGCTATGCCGAAGCATATAGGTGTCATATTATGATTGGTGGGCAACAGTGGTGAGATAGTTATTTATGCCTTTCTCTTAGGATTTTCTAGTCCTACCCGTCAAAAAGAATGATATGAGTGTTAAGTTTTAAGAGATAACTTAATCTTACTCATTACAAACAAGAGCCACAAAGCTCATTTGCTTAGTTGTGCATGGAGATGCTCATCTAAACTACACAAGACACAAAGTTTAGAAACTTTGTTTCAATGGCCATCCAAGGTACACAAATACCAATGTACACAAAACACACACTGTTTTTGTATTTTTCAATTTTTTTTATATCAAAAACAAAAATAAACAGAACTGAAGATAAACAAACAAAAACATGTTAAACAAACATAAAACTAGATTGACTCAAAATAAATGCAAAACACACAAGCAATGTAGCAAACAAGAAAAACATGAAGAGAGAAGAGAGTGATGAAATCACTTAGAGTCATTTTTCTTCCATACTTTGGAAGAACCTTTCCTTTGATTAAACCCTTGAACTGGCTGTGAGGGGGAAGAATTGAATCCGTTCAAGTTCGAAAGGAACATGAGGACTTTAAGAAGATCTCCAAGAGGAGCAAGAGAGGATTGAAGTTGATTCTGGCTACCAGACGCGATCATGCCGTTGCTTTGTTGAGTGGTTAGCCACTTATAGCAATTTGGTCGAGTATGACCAGCAGCTCCACAATGATGATAGAGATGCTGCTTCTTTTGTTTAGGCTTTTAAGAGTTAGCCTTCTTAGCCTTAGGGTTTTTAATATCTTTCTTATCCTGTTTAGGGGGTGCTCCTAAGATAGATTTACCCTTGTCTAAGTTCTCACTAGTTAATTCAGTTTTATCATCAGAGTTCTCAATATCAGTGTTATTAGCAGGAGAAACAAAAACAATAGCACTAGTAGAAGCAATATGAGAGGAAGAAAGATAATACCCTAAACCTGTTCGATCTGAAGCAGATTTCTGGATGCTGAGCATCTCATCAAGCTTTGCACTTGAAGTCCTCTCCAGCTGAGTTCTGACTTGAAATAGCTCCGCTTCAAGCTTCTTGGTCTTCTCAGCCAAGAAATTGTTCTCAAACCTTAGTGCTCCAATAGTTTGATTCGCCTTATCAAATTTTGTAGACAACTCTTCACGATCAAGTTCCACATCACTGAGCTTCTTAGTGGCCAGCCTATACAATTTCTCATGCTTCTCAAAGAGCTTGTAAAGCTTCTCATAGGCTGAATGGATATCATCTTGATCATCCATCTTCTTGAATTTGGACTCCACCAGTTCTTCTTCTTCATCCACTTCTTCAACAATCCCTTCAGTAGGATTGACTGTGGCAATGAAGGCATTTAAGATTCCGTCATCGTCATTGTCGAAATCATCTTCAGGCTCAGTGTCACTCAAGGTTACAGTAAGTGCCTTACTCTTCTCAATGCTCTTGAGATATGTCGGGCATTCATGCTTCATGTGACCGAATCCATGACATCCAACACACTTTAGTCCTGCAGGAACAGTGTACTGACCGCCTTCCTTAGCATCATTTTTCCCTCTGTCTTGCACCTTAGACTGGAAAGAACTAGATTGTCTGCAGTCCTTATCGAAGCACCTCCCATTGGCATTCTTCATAAACTTCTTGAACTGCCTTGTAATGTAGAACTTCATTTTGAAATCTTCATCATCGGAAGACTCATCTATATCACTGCTCTTTGCCTTTAAGGCCATGCTCTTGCCTTTACCCATTTTGCCAATCCTAGATAATCCTATCTCGTAGGTCTGCAAGTTTCCAACCAGCTCAGTTAAAGGAATCTTGTCAATGTCCTTTGATTCCTCTATAGCAGTAATCTTCGCATGGAATCTCTTGGGTAGAGATCTGAGCACCTTCCTTACAATCTTGGGTTCAGGGATGGTTTCTCCAAGATTGAAGGCTGAGTTTACTATGTCCTTGAACTTGGCATAGAACTCATCAAATGACTCATCTTCCTCCATCTTTATTTCTTCAAAGCTTGTAGTGAGCCTTTGAAGCTTTGAATCCTCGACAGCCTTTGTACCCTCATAGGTTGTCTGGAGGATGGTCCATGCTTGTTTTGCAATTTCAGTAGAGGATATCTTCTTGAACTCCTCATTGGTGACTACGCTAAATAGGGCATTCAACACTCTGCTGTTGAAGTTTGCCGCCTTGATCTTGGCGTCATCCCAATCCACCGGCTCTTCTTTTAACTTGGTCCAGCCAATCTACAGCTTGCCACACTTTCTTATCTAAAGACTGCAAGAAAGCTCTCATGTGTACTTTCTAGTATGCATAGTTAGTGCCATCAAATAAAAGATGTATGATTAATGACTGTCCTTTATCCATGACAAACAGGGGTCAATGAATTAACACAGCAAAGATTAAACCTAATCAGAGTGTGCCTACTCTGATACCACTTGATAGGCCACAAATTGAATGATCCATTGTGATTAAACCAATTAATTAATTAGCCAAATTATTAATTAATCAATTTATCATGCAAACGTGTGAAAGCACAAACAAATCACCAAAGCCTAAATATGTAGTGAAAATTAAAAGACACAATGATTTGTTTACGAATGGGGAAAACCCTTGCGGCAAAAACTCCACCGAGTGATTTTCAGGCCACCACTCCCGAAACTCCACTATTATCAAATCAAGCAGTTACAAGTAAAGGAATCCCATGTATCTTACCAACCTACAGTTGAACCTTTACTTCAATACCCAATTGGACTTGATCTGTAGTGACAGTTCCCCCTTTTGATGCACGGCTCCCAAGTGCGTGACTAATCAATATGCAGATCCCAGTATGCGACTTCAAACACCAACTTAGAATGAGAGGTTGGCTGCAAAGTTCTTCAGTTCATCCTACATGATGAAGATCAAGAAGATGCTTTATCACAAAATCCTTTGGTGCAAATACATAGCAACTTCTTCAGAAAAGATGAACTAGGTCAAGAACTTCGTATTTGATCACAAATTGCTTGAATAGAGTTTGCTCAATGCTTGTGCAACTTGTGTACAATTTGACGGCTCTTAAAATAATCATTTTATATTTTTAGGGTTAGGAGAAAAGAACGCCTAAAATTATATTCACGAATCCCAAGAAATCAGATCAGAAAATTTGATTTTATAAATCTCGACAGATAGCAGGTGTCGAGGAGCTATCAAGCATGTGTCGAGCTTTAATGATTTTGCACTTCAGCTTGTTTTTCTTGGACAGACTTGATGACTTCAACATTTGATCTTGAAACCTTGTTTCTTGAAGTATTAAAAATACTTAGAACTACCCAATTACAAGTAGAGTGCGTTTTGTCAAAGGATTAGCCAATTTATATAAATAAGTGATATATGTTCTTAACAAGTGAAAACACATATGTCCTAATAGGGATTTGGGTTTCTTAAAAGTGTTCTTGTGCACTATTGTATCTCCCTATTTTATAGTGAAATTTCTCCGTCGTCACCATGAAGGTAGGTAGTTTGCCAAATCACGTAAATTCTTGTGTTCTTTATGTGTGCTTGTTATTTGATTTCTGCTTATTTACTGTTATTAATTTGAGTCGTGGAGTGTTATTTGCACAACAAGTGGTATCAGAGCCAGGTTAGGATTCAATCCTTTGAATACTGTAAAAATGTCAAGCACAAAATATGATGTAGAGAAGTTTTGTGGTAAGGGAATTTTTTCACTTTGGCAAAGGCGGATGAAGGATCTCCTAATTTAACAAGGAGTTCATAAGGCCTTGCTTGGGAAGGAGAAGAAACCAGAAACAATGAAGGATGTAGAATGGGTAGAGATGGATGAGAAAGCGGCTAGCGCTATTCGTCTCAACCTAGGTGATGAGGTCATTCACAACATCCTAGAAGCAAAGACTGCAAAGAAGGTTTGGGAAAAACTAGAAGGTCTTTATATGAGAAAGAATCTGATGAACAAGTTGTTCGTGAAGAAGCAACTGTATAGTTTGCATATGAATGAAGGTTTTGATCTGTTGGAGCATCTCAACACGTTTAACATGTTGAACACCCAACTGTCAAGTTTTGGGGTGAATTATGAGGACGAAGATAAAGTATTACTCTTATTAGCATTGCTTCCTACTTCTTTTAATCATCTAGTGACTACGTTGATGTATGGGAAAGAGACTAGTACTCGAGGAGGTGACTAGTGCTCTCTTGTCACACATAAAGATGAAGCAAGATGGTGATGGTTCTCAAGTTGATGGACTTATTGTAAAGTCTGATTCAAGCAATTGGGGTAGAAGCAGGTCAAGAGGACGGAACTCCAACAGGAACAGATCACAGTCTAAATCGCGTGCAAAGAAAGATGTAGAGTGCTTTTATTGTCACAAGAAAGGGCATTACAAGAATTAGTGTAAAGAGTTGAAAGAGCATTTAGAGGAAAAGAAGAATGGAAAGAAGCCCCTCGAATTAGCTAGTGTTGTTGAAGAAACATCAGATGACAGTGAAGTTGGTATAGATTTACTTTCAATTTCATCAAGTAACAATGTTCTATTAGAATCTTGAGTTTTAGATTCAGCATGCTCATATCATATGACTCCAAATAAAGATTGGTTTGACACGTATAAGCCTTACAACGGTGCTATGGTCCAAATGGGTAATGATGCTAGATGCCCAGTTATTGGAATTGGTACCGTAAAGATCAAGATGTTTAATGGAGTTGTGAGAGTTCTTAGTAATGTCACACATGTTCTAGATCTTAGAAAGAATTTAATTTCTTTAGGAGTATTGGATGATTTGGGCTATTCATACTCATCAAAGGGTGGAATCATGAAGATTACCAAATGTGCTTTGATGGTGATAAAGGGGCAGAAAGTAAGCACATTTTATAGATTGATTGAGAACACAATTGTAGGAAGAGTTGCAGTCACCACTCCGGTGGAGTCTAGCACTAACGACACAAAATTATGGCATATGTGACTTGGCCATATTGGTAAACATGGTATGTTAGAGTTGCACAAGAGAAATTTATTGAAAGGGGTGAAGACATGCAAGCTAGACTTCTGCAAGTATTGTGGGAAGCAGCATAGAGTCAATTTCAAGACAAGCTCTCATACAAGTAAGGGTGTTCTTAACTACATTCATTCAAATGTTTGGGGTCCAGTATCAGTTTCTTCTCATAGCGGTGTTCAATACTTCGTCAGTTTTATTGATGACTATTCTAGAAAGGTATGAATTTATTTTATGAAGCATAAGTTTGATGTGTTTGGCATATTTAAAAAGTGAAAAGTACAGGTTGAGAATTAGACTAGAAGGAAAATAAAATACCTTAAAACAAATAATAGACTAGAGTATAGAGATAAAGAATTCATAAGATTTTGTGAATTGGAAGACATTACTCGTCACTTCACAGGTAAAGGAACTCCATAGCAGAATGGGGTTGCAGAAAGAATGAACAAAACCGTAGCAGAAAAAGCTAGATGCATGAGATTGAATGTAGGGTTGCCTAAGGTGTTCTGGGTAGAGGCAGTTAACACGGCAAGTTTCATTATTAATAGATCTCCATCATCAACCATTGATTTCAGGATTCTAGAAGAGGTTTGGTCAGGTAGACCAGTTGATTATTCGAGTCTAAAAATCTTTGGTTGTCTAGCTTATGTGCATGTGTAGAGTGGAAAGCGTTCTAAATTAGATTCAAAGTCAAGAAAATGTGTATTTCTTGGTTTTGAAAAAGGTGTTAAAGGCTAAAGGTTTTGGGATCCAATCTTAAAGAAAACGGTGACTAGCAAAGATGTCATATTTGATGAAACCTTTATATTGAAACAAAATAAAGCAGAGACTTGTGATGATAGTACACAGGAGAAATTAACTGTTAATGTGGAGTTTGACGAGAATAGTTCACCCAATGATAAGGGTGATGTTGAGATTGATCCACAGTAGTAACAAGAAGAGCCTTATTCAATTGCTAAAGATAGAGAGAAGCAGGTTCACAAAGCACCACAGAGATATGGCTTTGAAGACATGGTTAGTTTTGCTCTCACAACCAGCGGTGGAGATCCATTCACTTTCAAGGAGGCTACAAATAGGAAAGACAATGATAAATGGCTTGTAGCAATGTCAGAAGAGATGGAGTCACTATAGAAGAATAAGACTTGGGAATTAGTGAAATTGCCCAAAGGAAAGAAGGCTATTGGTTGCAAGTAGATATTCTGCAAGAAAGAAGCATTGTCAGAAAAGGAAGGTGAAAAATTCACGGCACGGTTAGTGGCTAAGGGTTACTCACAGAGAGAAGGAATTGAATATAATGAGATTTTTTTTCACCACTTGTGAAGCACACCTCAATTCAAGTAATCCTAGGATTTGTGACAATGCATGACATGGAGTTAGAGCAACTAGATGTGAAGACCGCATTCCTCCATGGAGACTTAGAAGAAGAGATTTACATGCAACAACCCAAAGGCTTCAAAGATCCTAGCAAGGAAGATTATGTTTGTCTATTGAAGAGATCATTATATGGCTTGAAGCAATCTCCCAGGCAATGGTACAAACGGTTTGATTCATTCATGGTCACACATGGGTACATGCGTTGTGAGTATGACTGTTGTGTTTATTTTAGAGTACTTGCTGATGGCTCTTATATATTTCTTGCTCTATATGTTGATGACATGTTAGTAGCTGCAAAGAGTAAGCAAGAAATTGTGAAGTTGAAGTCTTTGTTAAGTAGTGAATTTGACATGAAGGATCTTGGAGTTGCCAAGAAGATCCTTGGGATAGAAATTCACTGAGATAGAGGGGCTGGCAAATTATGGTTATCTCAAAAGGGATATCTTAAGAAGGTGTTAGAGAGGTTTAGTATGCTTGATGCAAAACCTATTAGTACACTGCTTTCTGCCCATTTTAAATTGTCCTCACAATTGTGTCCAAGTTCAGATGAGGAGTCAGAGTATATGTCTAAAGTGCTAAATGCAAATGCAGTCAGGTGTCTCATGTACTTGATGGTATGCACTAGGCCTGATATTTCTCACGCAGTCAATGTGGTCAGTAGTTATATGGCAAATCCAGGCAAAGAGCATTGGAATGCAGTAAAGTGGATCTTTAGATATCTTACAGGGACTCGTGATTTCAGTATCCTATTTGATCAGAGAGCTAGTACAGAAACTGTGGGTTATGTGGATTCCGACTATGCAGGGGACCTTAATTCTAGAAAGTCCATGATAGGCTATGTGTTTAGGTTTGCTGATGGCCCAATTTGCTAGAAGTCTACACTACAAGATGTAGTTGCTTTATCCACTACAAAAGCAGAATATATGGCGATGACAGAGGCAGGAAAAGAAGCAGTTTGGCTTAGTGGATTGGTTAATGGGCTTGGTTTCAAGCAAGATAGCATGGTGCTACATTGTGATAGTCAGAGTGTAACTCATTTAGCGAAGAATTAGGTACATCATGCAAGAACAAAGCATATTGTTGTGCGGTATCACAAGATCAGAGAATGAGTTTTGTTTGGTGATATTTCTTTGTCGAAGATTCTCACTAGTGAGAATGCCTCTGATATGTTAACAAAGCCAGTTCCAATAGACAAGTTCAAGCACTGCTTGGACTTGATTGGTGTTTGCAACTTGTGAGCCCTTAAAGGCTAAAGTGGAGGCGATGGAAGAGTTTACTTGTATAGCTTGATCAATTCAAGCCAAGGTGGAGATTTGTTGATGTGGGTCGTGTGGCTTGTATTGCCAAGCTCAAGTCAACATAAGTTCATAGAATTCCATTTGTAATAGGAATCTCATTAGCCGACTTAACATATGTATCTATATATATGTGATTAGATGTGGCAAAGTTAATTGAGTAGAGTAATTCCTAAAAACCTAGCATTGTATAAAAAGAAGAATAGTGTTTTCTTGTCTTATGGGTGAGAGAAAGTTAGGGTGTATTGGGATTTGAGTTTTTTGAGAGTGTTCTTGTGCACTATTGTATCTCCCTATTTTATAGTAAAATTTCTCCGTCATCGCCGTGAAGGTAGGAAGTTTGCCGAATCACGTAAATTCTTATGTTCTTTGTGTATGCTTGTTATTTGATTTCTGCTTATTTACCGTTATTGATTTGAGTCTAGGTGCTATCTGCACAACAAGCTTAAATTTGACTATAGATGATCTGAGTAGTCTCTCTTCCTTTTGATCTTTTGATCTGAGACAAGATAGTCATACAAATTACAGAGTTATTAAACCAACAACAACCAACGAGCCACCCTGTGGACGCCGGCGAGTACTCTTGTTGATTCCGTCAGTCAGAGTCAGAGCTTATCCAAACCAACAACACGAACACGGTTGGTTTGGATAATTTCCTTCGGGGTCAAGCAAGGTGCAGCGCTGCATGCAGAGCTGACAAGAGGATGTTCAAGAAAGGGCAGCCACTGCACCTGCAACATCTGTTGTCATTTGCTGACGAAAATGCCAGCATAGATTATGATATAGCCAGAGCAGTCATCAAAGATGGTGGCATACGCCTCCTTCTGGACTTAGCAAAATCTTCGCGGGAAGGGCTTCAGTCAGAGGCTGCCAAGGTAAATCTAAAAAGATGGGTTGGGTAGATTTCGATGAGATACACTTGATACAGTGTATACATAATCGTTCTATGGTATTTTCATCATCTTACTACATTTTTATTGTGTAGGCTATAGCAAATTTGTCTGTGTATGCCAGTGTTGCAAAAGCGGTTGAAGAAGAAGGAGGAATCAATATTCTCGCTGGTTTGGCAAGGTCCATGAATATACTGGTTGCTGAAGAAGCTGCTAAAGGACTACGGAATCTTTCTGTTGGGGAAGAGCACAAGGTTTGATTTTGATTTTTGGAATTCATTCTCTCATTTTATGGCATATACTCAAAAAAAAATATGGTCCTAAATACATAAGGAGTTCCTTATTAGGGTGCCATCGTTGAAGCTGGAGGAGTAAAAGCTTTAGTTGATCTTATATACAAATGGTCCGCTAGTGGTGAAGGAATGCTGGTAGGTTCCTCAAATGTCATGCTTTCTTTTTGCCCCTTTTATGTCATTCTTGATTTTCTTCCATAAGATTGGAAGTTTCTGTTTCATGATGGCTTCGTTTACCTCTGAATTTTGTCAGGAAAGTGCAGCTGCTGCATTGGTAAATTTGGCAGCTGATGCCAAGTGTAGCACAGAGGTTGCAGTAGCAGGCGGTGTACGTGCTTTGGTTATGCTTGCTCGTAATTGCAAATTTGATGGAGTGCAAGAGCAGGTACTTTTTTCATTAGTAGGATTGAATATCCCAAACAAGCACATTGGCATTTCTCTAAGCAGTATATATCTGGTAAATCTGACTTGTCAATCAAAAAACAGGATTTAAAGTAGATTGCTTTTAATATATCTAAGGGTTTATCATTTAGAATGATTTGGTAGCTTTTTTCACTTATAAAAAAAAAAAAAAAAAAAAAGAAAAAAAAAAAAAAAGATTTGGTAGCTTTTCAATTTCATTTCATTTAAAAATTTTAAATGATTTGGTAGCTTTTTTCACTTATAAAAAAAAAAAAAAAAAAAAAGAAAAAAAAAAAAAAAGATTTGGTAGCTTTTCAATTTCATTTCATTTAAAAATTTTATTATAGTTTTGGTCAGTAGAATGATTAGGTAGCTTTTGCCTGGTAAGCTGGGTCATTTGATTTTACCTTAGTTTTATGCTCAACATGATACAACTCTTCATGATATTTTTATGAATGATCAAAATCTTTTGAAAAGAAAATAGGCCTCCAAATCTGGTCTCAGGACTCATGGATATGGTGGATTTTGTCATTGAAACTTGCCCCATAAAGTTTTAAGGTTGTGATGACCTGTGTCTCCCTCCGAACTAAGAATGTGCTACATTTTTTTTTTATTTTTAAATCAATATACCTCTTACCTAACTGGAATCAAAGAATTAGTAGATCTGTTCAACCCAAAATGGAAATTGTGGTGCTTGAAAACTGGTGTAGTCTGAGGTTCATGTGCAGTTCTGTATTGAATTTTCATTTATGGTATACGTTTATAGTGGGCAGGTTACATCATAGTGCAATGAGGAGGTTTCTTTAATGATTGCTTTCAGTAGTCATAAGTAATACTATTGTCTTATTTCACTCATGTTTTGTAACCCATCTTCCTCATCCTATAGTTATGACCATGTTTTCCTGTATTTTGATTTCTTTTGGGACTTGGCTACTGATTTATGCCTTGCTTCGGCAGAATGAGGTGGAGGTAACATCTTAAAATTGATGTTCGCTGTCATTGTAGTTATTGATATCTGATTTCATGTTTCAAATGGTTCTGTAATTTTATCTGGCATAATGGTCTTCCTTCAGTGAGATCCCATTGCTCTCTCTCTCCCTCCCTGCACATGTTTGCATGTGGCTTTGTTGCAAATTAATTAACTGCCCTCCTGGTATATACCAGGCTGCTCGTGCCTTGGCTAATTTGGCTGCTTATGGAGATAGCAACAATAATAATGCTGCCGTTGGACAAGAGGCAGGTGTTCTTGAAGCACTTGTTCAGCTTACACGTTCTCCTAATGAACATGTCAGGTAGTTTTCAATTTCTTCTGAATTCATATTTCTTAGTTAAGCTTCTCTACAGTTCCATAGCTGCATTTATTGGCGTCTATTTGATATGCTCTATGATTAATAGCATCTTTGTTATAGCTAAGCTAATAGATTCATTCATCCATGTCTTCTAACTTATGTAATATTTATTGTTACATGTAGAAAGCTTCTTGACTAATGGCGATTCAGTTAATTGCCTGACTGAACAAGTTGGCACTACGTATACTTCTAGCTGTTAAAACTTATCCCTTTGTGCTTAAAAGGAAAATAAAGGTGCCAGGGGGGTGGGGGGAGCTTGCTCCCATCTGTTTTTTGGACAAGCATTTTGTATCATAATTGTCGATCTTCGAAGCTGCATTTTCATTGCCTTATTCATTTATTTATTTAAGGACTATGATTTCTGACGCAAAATGGAGAATGCACTGATCTTCATTTTTAAAAATTTAACAATTGAATCCACTGTAGCTGCCTTGATATGGAATTTGGATAACATAACCCCTTTCAGTCACCCAAAAGATGATAAACAATAGTTATTCAGCTATGCATCGGTTTTCAGCCTTTATCTCCGAGCAAAGCCTTCTTGACCTGCCATTGGTTGGGGGGGAATTTCACTTGGTCTAATTCTAGAGAGGTTGCTTCAAGATCTAGATTGGACAGGTTTCTATTGTCAGCAAATTGGGAGGAGAAATTTCCTTCTGTTTGTCAACGCCGTCTATCTAGGTTGCTGTTGGATCATTTTCCAATCCTTCTTGAGGGTGGGAATTTACATGAAGGCAAAAAACCTTTTAGGTTTGAGAACATGTGGTTAAAGGATGAGGGCTTTTTGGAAAGGGTGAGTTCATGGTGGGAGTCCTATCATTTCCAAGGAACTCCTAGTTTTGCTTTGGCTTACAAACTGAAGATGTTGAAATTGGATTTGAAAAGATGGAATGTGGAGGAGTTTGGTCATATACGTCTTAAGGTGCAGAATTTATGGAAGGATTTTAATGCGTTGGAAGTTTTTGAGGATGACCATGTTCTTACAGCGGAGGAAAGTAGGGAAAATGATCGAATTCGTGGAGAGTTAGAAAAAACAACTTTGTTGGAAGAAATTTGCTGGAAGCACAAATCTAGGGCTCTTTTTCTTAAAGAGGGAGATAGGAACACAAAATTTTTTCATTGTATGGCAAATTCTCATAGAAGATGCAATACTATCAATAGGCTTATGGTGGATGGAGAGTTATCTACAGATTAGGAGATCATTGAAGGGTGCATTACTCATTTCTATAGGTAGTTGTACTCAGAGAATGAGGTCCACAAACCTCTTTTGGATGAGGTTGTTTTTTCTAGAATTTCTGAGAAAGATGCCACTTGGTTGGATAGACCTTTTGATGAGGATGAAGTATTTGGAGTGGTCCTTGATTTCAATGGTGATAAAGCGCCAAGTCCGGATGGTTTTACAATGGCATTTTTTCAGTCCTGTTGGAGCATGGTGAAAACAGATATTATGAATGTGTTTCATATTTTTCATGCCTACGCTGTGTTTGAAAAAAGCCTTAATGTTACTTTTCTTACTCTCATTCCTAAGAAAATTGATGTTGTGGATGTCCAAGACTTTCAGCCTATTAGTTTGGTGGGAGGTTGTACAAGATTATTGCTAAGGTGTTAGCCAATCGAATGTAAAGGGTGGTTCACGCTTATTTCATAATCTCAAAATGCCTTTGTGAAAGGTAGACAGATTTTAGATTATGTCTTTATTGTTTCTGAGTGTTTAGACAATCGAATGAAGTCAGGGGTTCTGGGAGTGCTGTGCAAACTGGATATTGAGAAAGTGTATTGACCATGTGAATTGGGAGTTCCTCATGTTTTTGTTACAGCAGTGTGTTTTTCTAAAAAGTGGAGAAGGTGGATCAGGTGTTGTATATCAACTATTAAATTCTTTATTTTAATCAATGGTTGCCCATCTGACTTTTTTGGGAGTTCTAGAGGACTTCGGCAAGGTGACCCTCTATCCCCTTTCCTATTTGATATTATCAAGGAGGCCTTGAGCTGTATGTTGGTTGCAGCTACTGCAGCAGGGCAATTTTCGGGCTTCACAGTTGGGAATGCAACTGGTTCCTTGATGACGGTGTCTCATCCATTGTTCACGGATGATACACTTGTTTTCTGTGATGCTGATAGCAATCATATAACAGCTTTGCGTGGGATTCTCTCAAGATTTGAGGAGACGTCAGGGCTAAAAATTAAATTAGGAAAGTCTGAATTGGTTCTAGTTGGGGATGTGCCTAATCTCCATGAGTTAGTGGAGATTTTGGGCTATAGGGAGTCTGCTCTTCCGCTAAAGTATTTAGGTCTTATGTTAGGTGCTTCTTTTAAAGATAAGACGATTTGGAATCCTATATTGGAGAAGATGGAGCGAAGCCTAGCTGGTTGGAAGATGTTGTATTTATCTAAGGGGGGTAAGGTTACCTCTATTAAAAGTACTGATCTCTCTAGCTTACCTATATATTTCCTTTCTCTTTTCCTTATTCCAGTCAAGGTGGCTAAGAGGATGGAAAAATTACAAAGGGATTTCCTATGGACTGGTATTGGGGATGATCATAAAATTCATTTAGTAAATTGGTCTAAGATATGTAGGCTAGTGAAGCATGGGGGGATAGGCATTCAGTGTTTGAGAAGGTTTAATTTTGTCTTATTAGCCAAATGGTTGTGGCGCTGTGGTTTGGAGAATGATGCCCTTTGGAGAAGGGTCATTGGGGCGAAGTATGGGAATGAATGGGGTGGTTGGTGCACAAAATCTATGTCTGGGGCATACAGTGTTTGTTTGTGGAAGTTCATTTGAAGTGGCTGGTTGAATTTTTCCAAGTTCATTCGGTATGAAGTGGGTGATGGAACTCATGTGAAGTTTTGGGAGGCGTTTCCAGATTTATATAATATTAATAGGATAAGGATGCTTCAGTCTTTGAGGTTATGCGCTATGCAAATGGGAGAGTTTTTTGGGACATTCAGTTTTGTCGTTTAGTGAATGATCAAGAGTCATAATCTTTGGATTCGTTTATGGTTTTGATCTATTCCACAAAGGTGCAGGGTGTTGGTTTTGAAAAACTTTGTTGGAAGCTAGCCAGCAATCAAGGTTTCAAGGTGAGTGGGTATTATTATTCTATTTCCCGTTCTACTGGCATTTCTTTCCATTGGAAAATGATGTGGCATTCAAAGGTTCCTCCTCGGGTAGCTTTTTTCTCTTGGACTGCGGCATTCACTGGTGTAGTTAATCCAGGTTTGGCTTCTCTTTTTAATGAAGGACAAATTATTAGTTGGGCTTCTGAGTGTGATGGTGTTGGGGGCTCTGTTGTATCTAATTTTGGGTTAGAGGGTGAGGCTTGGGACTCTGATGAGGGGTTGTTGGATTGGGAACGTTTAGGTGAACCTTTAGAAGTGGCATCTTTGGCGATGGATAATTTAGTGGTTACAAAGATTACTACAGTTGAGGAGATAGGGTGTGAGGTGGATGTAGATAACACCAAGTTGTCACAATGGGTAACTAATAGAATTAAAGCTTTCTAGAAATATGTTGGGACCTCACTTGAGGGTTTCGAAGAACAAGTTACGGGTTTGCTCTTAGCTTTAGAAGCTCGAAGAAATAAGCGGATGCTTGATGTAGCTTCTAAGAGGAAGATGGGCAAGGCTGGGCACAAAGGGTATCGTGAATTAAAGAGTTTAATGAGTTTGTGGGGTGATGAGAATGAGTCAGAAAGGAACAGGAGTGCTAGTAGGGATCGGGCTATTGTAGTGCATCAATGAATTTGAGAATTGTTTCATGGAGTGTGAGAGGGTTGAATGAGCAAGATAAGTGGCTATGGGTTAGAAATTTGATCCAAAAGTGGAAAGCAGATATTGTTTGTTTGCAAGAAACTAAGATGGAGTTTATTAATAGAGGTGTCATTTGTAGTTTGTGGGGAGGTCAACATGTAGATTGGCTCTACTTAGGCTCTGTGGGTGCTTCAGGTGGGGTTTTATTGATGTGGGACAACAAGGTTGTGGATAAGGTGGAGGAAGCGGTGGGTCGTTTCTCTGTCTCTTGTAAATTCAAATGTGGTGGATCATTTTGTTTGGGCATTCACTGGTGTTTATGGAGGAAGCGGTAGTGGATTTGTTGGATTGTTAGACATGCAATTTTAGGCGTCATCGTAATATAGTTATTTGGAGGTTTGTCCCGCACTGCTTAATGTGGTGTATCTGGCAAGAACGGAATTCTAGAAGCTTTGAGGGTCATGAGCGGTCCATTATTGAGTTTAAGTCTTTCTTCTTTCTTACTCTTCTTGAATGGTGTCTTGTTTTACCTTCTTTTTCTTGTATTTCCCTTCTTGTGTTGTTAGATCATTGTAATTTGGTTTCTTGATGTTTTGCATTTTGTTACATTTCCTATGTACTGGGCTGTGTTTTTTAATAAAATTTTTATGTTACTTATCAAAAAAAAAAAAGATGCTAAATAATCATGGATCTTACCAATTCACTGTTCAGTCTGTTTATGTTGATTAGCAATTATTTTCTATGTACCAATCTTCTTCAATTTTTTTATTGATAACTATATTGACTCAAACCTGTCTTATATGATTAAATCTACTTATATGCTATGTATGGTTTGCTTATGAGTTTTATCTGATCCCTATTAGAATTATGGTTAAGTGATTAAAGTCACTATTTCCTGATAGCTTAAGCTTTTGGGACAATCGATAATTTAATATGGTATCAGAGCAAAAGATCCTAAGTTCGATCCTTATCTTTACTCTATTTCCCATTTAAGATGTTAAATTCCCACTTGTTGGGCCCCCACTTATTAAGGGGAAGTTTAGGTCCATAAGTGAAGGGAAGTGTTAGAATTATGGTTAAGTGATTAAATTCACCATTTCCTGATAGTTTAAACTTTTGAGACAATCGGTAATTTAATAATCCCTTTATTTACTTTTCAAATAGGCAAGAAGCTGCTAGTGCATTGTGGAATTTATCATTGAATGACAGAAATCGAGAAGCAATTGCAGCAGCTGGTGGCGTTGAGGCCTTGGTATGATATTTACCTTGTAGAATCCAAGTAGTTTTAGTTGTCGTACTCCTACGTCGCCTTTTGCACAACTTCCTACAATAAGTAGTTCAAGAGAGAGTGCTTTATTTGATATGCTGTAGAAGAGGAGAATTCTTCAATGCCATATAGAAAGTGCTTCTTAATTAGCTAGTGCTCTCAGTAATATAGGAAAAAGAAGATGAAGCCCTTCACCTTCATAAGTAGTTTCTTGTTACTATTTTCAACTGAAAATACCATTTCTTTGAATATAAAGCATGTACAAGGTTCATGAACTACTTATAAAAAAAAAAGGGTTCATAAACTATAGGCTTCTGTTGTTGAAGTTGATATCTCAGAAATATGAAATTGTCGGCTGTACACCTTTTGAACTTTGACAGAAAGGTTTGATTTTGTCTGGGAATATGTGTTTCTTCTGTTTAGGTAGCAGCAGTCAAATTAAAGAAATAATCAACTAGTATAATTTTGTCCTTGTCAAGGAGAATTCTCATTTAGAGAGGAGCACAGCCTTATAAAGTCTAAGCATGTATAATTGTGCATCAATATGCTTACTGTGTGTGATACTTAAACTTTATTTTGATGCAATTTCTTTATTTCAGTCTTCTCAAACAATTAAGGAGCATGTTGTTTAAGGATAATTGATTAGTTTACTTCATTAAATGTTTTAATTATTTACAATTACGTTCTTAAAACCCTTAATTTAATTTATGGATAGCACTATTCTGCCTAGTTGAACCAAGAAAATGTCTGAAATTTGGCTTAGTCAATGACAAGTTGACAACCATCCTTCAACTGAACCAGATTGTTGAACTAGATTGCAAGTCTTTAGGGGCTCCTTGTGTATGAATCCTGTACATGAGATATCTCCTTGATTCTATAAAAATTTCAAAATTTATAAAAAATCTCCTGTGATAATTTAGGTTACTCTTGCACAATCCTGTTCAAATGCCTAATTATCACCTCATTTGTGTTTTACATATATGATCTCTAGACAAGCTTTTAATGAATTTAGGAACCACACTAAATGTTCTGTTTGATGCACCTAAAATCTAGGCTAATGCAAAACTGACACAGCATTTGTTGCATGACTAACTACAATCTTATCAGGGATTTAGAGCCACAAAATCACAAAGACAGATTGAGTGTAACCTAATGTAAAAAGTCTTGTTTTCAATAGCCACGTTATGGAATTAATATGCAACACACAACTGTATACGTCTGAAACAAATTAAAAAACCTGGTCCTGTGCAGTGCATATCTCTATGTTCTTTCCCTCCATTTTGGCCTCAAGAGAGGAGCACAGTGCCTTACTTGAATGAGCTTTAAATGTTATGATGATTTTCCTCATACCTCATTTTCCTTTGCTGGAAAAATTGATGCAACCTACAGCTGTCAGTGGTTTGGATAAAAATCCTTGAGATTGCGTTTTGGTAGGATTAAAGGTGGTATAGTTTTGGTACGGTGTGAATTCATTATACCAATCCAACCTGGATCTGGTGTATCATATACATTTTTTTTTTCTGAAGACGTATACCATGTACAATTAACTTGCAAGTAATCAAAAAATTGGTTTGCTTACTTCTCGGTGCATATAAGTATGTGCTTATGACACTATATTTGTAAAAGACTGATTTGGTAGGATGTCCATGTTTTAAGAATAAAACTTTAAAGCCGATAACTTGGGATATTACTTCTGCAATAAGATTGGAATCATATTTACCAGCATAAATTCAGCCAAATATGTGTCATTTTTTTCTCTTTTAACTGCCCTAGACGAAGGCAAAATGCACTGGTTTTTCTAATTCAGAAACTTCAAGATTTTATTCCGATTTGCATCAATATCCTTGGTTATACACATCATAGCTTTTATACAGAAAGCACAGTCAAACCACAGCTCAGGAATTTTTAAATTGTTTTTTTTACCTTTTTAAACAGTAGCACCACTGCAGTTGGGCTGAAGTTCCTATGTTGGTCATACCAATTGAAAGAACAGTAGTTTATGTTGTATTCAGTAATGGATTAGGTTGAGAAAGTAAAATGATATTCTTTCTCCCATATGCAGCTTTTCCACAAGGCATTTATATCCAATCTCTGGGACTTCTTCTCAACCTTAGAGGCTGTTATGAGGAATATTGTATAAGCTATGCCATTAGTTTGGTCATCTTGTATTTAGTGCCTAATATGTAACTAACTGATGAGTATTAGGGTTAATTACTTTTTAACCCTAAACCAATTTTTGGTTGACATGGTATTAGAGCCTAATGTAAACCGTAAACCCACCACTGGAGATCAGTACCGACAACCCATACACAACAATCAACCATGGCTGACTACCCAGCCTCCACAATTGACCACTGCTGACCATAGTATACCACTAGTGACCACCCATAAACCATGCTCAATCACTGCAGACCATAACCGACCACTGCTGATCATGTATAAACCATCCTCAACCACCACTCACCACTGATCAATCATAGTTGATCATGACGACCATCGTCTGAACCATCATTACAGCTATCCTCCTCTCCTGCTGACAAACTCGAGCCCATACTGCCAACTCTATTGATCGGCTGTTTTGGCCTTTCCCTTTACTTTGCCGGCTGTTGCGGCCTTTATCTTTTGTTGTTTTCAGTTGTGTCACGCTATTTCACCTCTATGGTTTAATTAATTTCTCTAAGTGTAGTCCAGAATTCCTTTTAGGTAAGATTGCATATTTATTCTTAATCTATGGTATATCAATACTAAGGTGATATATCTCCCTTGGTATTTGTTAGTGTTGCTATTGGACGTGAAGGTGGTGTAGCACCTCTAATTGCATTGGCGCGCTCTGAATCTGAGGTAAGCATTTCCTCTTCTTAGTCACCAATGTCCCTACAACAATATAATGTTCAGCCTTTGTTTTAAGAATAAGTATGGCATAAATTGATGGACTATTTTTTTTTTCCTTTTCAGGATGTCCATGAAACTGCTGCAGGAGCTCTTTGGAATCTTGCTTTTAATCCTGGGAATGCTCTCCGAATTGTGGAGGAAGGAGGAGTTCCTGCCTTAGTTCATCTTTGTTCTTCTTCGCAATTAAAAGTAGCATGATTCATGGCTGCATTAGCCTTGGCATACATGTTTGATGGGAGGTATTCTTTTTATCTCTGTAACAGATTTGACGCATGTTCATAATTCTCATTCTTTATCTTTGTCAGCTTCTTTTAGATAGGCCTGTTATTTTTTTTCTATCTCTATTAGTGTTTTCCTCTTCTTTTTTGACCTCATAGTTTTTTCTTTTGTTGAAATATTCTGTGTATCTTGGCCTATTTCTTTATTAGAAAACAAGGTTTGGCTTTGGAATTGCAAGTTACTGATATAAAAGCCAATTTAAAGCATCAATACAGATATTATGGTTATTTCTTTTTATCTTTTTATCTTTTGAGTGGATATTGGAGAAATATAAGTGGAGGGAGATAATAATGACAAAATGATTGTTGAGTAGAACTTAGGTCTAGTCTAGGAGAAGGATTTTAGAAGAAATTCCAGTAACAAACAAGATTAAAAAATAAAATAATAATAGAATTGAAGTTGGAACTATCAAATATCAATTTCTAGTCCCAAAGAATTAAAGAAATATTCAAATATGAAATTTCATGAAACAAATACGAAAAGGCTTTCAACAATGACTGAGAAGAGGCTATTTATAATAGCCTTTAGCAACCGTAGAATCTTAGCCCTTCATCTTACATAACAATCCAACTTCCTTAAAAGACTCAAGGCATAATAATAAATAAAACGTCACATAGAGAAATAAAAGACAATGAACTAATTGGCCCCTCTCTCTCTCTCTCTCGGCTTAAATTTTCCTACATGACAAAGTTGTATAAAAAATAAATAGTTGTTAATCTTTACATTATTTATAGAAGTGGTCTTAAGTTCTTTTGAATATCGTAGCATTAATTGGAAAATTTTTCTTCCAAACTAGAGAGCCATGAGAAACTAGTTGCTTAATATGATTCTCTGTCACGTTCAATGAAATCTCATGTTGTGAGAATCATGACAGTTTCTTTTTGTATCTTGAAACCTAGTGTACTGTTAAACCTAATTTCCCCCAAATGAGGGTCAATCTGGTGAGACAATTAAGTACCTTCATAAATGGTTTGTAGTTTAATCTTCATGTGAGTTATCTGCACTTATTAGAATTAACTTGCATGTAAATAAATTCTAATTTTTGTTGTACTTTCTGCAGAATGGATGAATATGCTCTGGTAGGAACTTCATCAGGAAGCACTTTGAAGAGTGTGAATTTAGATGGGGCTAGAAGGATGGCTTTGAAGCACATTGAAGCCTTTGTCCTTACGTTTTCTGATCCACATGCATTTGCTGCGGCTGCTGCATCATCAGCCCCTGCAGCATTGTCCCAAGTAACAGAAGGAGCTTGTATTCAAGAAGCAGGGCATTTGAGATGCAGGTTTCCCTTCTCTCTCTCTCTCTCTCTCTCTCTAGCGATATCGCAAATTGTGGTTTCATCCTGCTCTTCAATGATTAACTTAAGCTTCTTCAAAAGTCAATTTAAGGTTATATGCCCTTATATATCACCTCATGTTCTTGGATTTGGTTGCACTGACTTTTCAACCAATTCCACTCTGAACCAGTTCTCATCCATATCATGGTTGTTTGTTATATTACTTTTATGTCTAGAATTTTCATTTTTTTTTTTTTGATGTATTATTTGTTTTTCCATTTCGTATTATGAAGTAGCTGTAATGGTTTAAATAATGTGCGATAAAATTCAAAATACTACCTTTTTTTTTAAGAGATTGACCTCTTGAATATCTCTAGTTTGTTGGTCCTTCCTATTTCTTTAAATTATTTTTGAAACTTCATCAGTTGATGTTAGTTTATAGACCCATTTGCTGATCTTATTTCTGTAAACTCCAGCCGGAAGGTCATTTTGTGAACTAACGTTACTGTTGCTAGAAAGTCTGCCTTGCTGTGTTCTCTCTCTCTCTCTCCCCCGTGCGTGCGAGTCATTCTTATAATGTTCTGCTCACCAAAATTGGAAAGTAGATTGCCTGTCATCCGCCTCTCCCAAACCTGCAGAAGCAAGAGCCTAATGCACAGAATACAGCCTTTTATAATTTCTTTTCTTCAGCTGATTTTTTGACCTTGATTTCATATTCCTCAGTGGAGCTGAAATTGGGAGATTTGTTGCCATGCTACGAAATCCATCATCTATACTCAAGGCATGTGCTGCATTTGCTCTTCTACAGGTAATTGTACACGCTGACTCTCTCTCTCTCCATACGGTGCCATATCCAAATTCTTCATAGTAAACTATTTTGTTATTTTCTTTAATATTTGATAAAAAAATTTCTTTTGGATGCAAATTCGATAAACATTGTTAAACTTATTAAAACAAACTCCATTTTTGTCATATTTTAATTTCAGTTTACTGTTCCTGGTGGCCGGCATGCTATGCACCATGTGAGCCTTATGCAGAATGCAGGAGCAGCACGAGTTCTGCGTGCTGCTGCCACTGCAGCAAGTGCCCCACTTGAAGCAAAAATATTTGCAAGAATTGTACCTTGCAACCTTGAGCATCACCACATTGAACCATCACTTTGAAGACTAATTCAGCTGTCAAATCACAATCAGTCTGGAGGCAATTTCATATTTAGTTATGGAGGTTCCATTTATGGCTGTGCCAATTTCATATTTACTTATGGAGGTTCCATGTTTTGATGGCCGTATAATGCAACACAAACACATTCTACTCTCTGTAAGCTCTATAACCATACCATGTACCGTAGAACTGTGTTTAGTCTTTTTCCTTTCGGGCCCCATTCTTAAGCATTTAAAGTTAGTTTATTTAGGTTTGAGTGAGGTATTTTTTACCCCTTTTTGTAACAAATCTTATTAAAGTTACTCTAGGTTGGGGACGGATCTAAGAACCATTACCTTGTCATATATATATTTTTTGTCTATATTCTCTGTGACAAAATCATCCATATATCATATTATTTAAGAGCTGCTTTTAGACTTGCTAAGGCTTGGCTCATTTTACATAATCAATTTGGTGAGAATGGCATTGATGTTATTTGTTTTTATTTTGTTGGTGTACATCATTGAATTAATGGACTGAGTCTGAGGCTGAGAGTGATTTTATTTTAGGTTGTTTTAAATCAGTATTAGATTAGAAAGATCAAGTTACATTCAAGATGTAATGTCTTGCATGATCACTCACATATTAGGTTTGTTTCAGTGTGGGATCATAGAGGTTATAACTTATAACTAATAAGCAAACCACAGAGCAATGTGATTTGTAATTTTGATATACACATATTTGCTTTTCTAGAAGGCCGCACGGTGGTGAAAAACCCCACTAGAGGTCATTTTTTTCATTTTATTCACCACATTTCTCCAAGCAAGTCACCGATATACCTTGAAGGATAAGTCCTTCATGTGAAATCGTTAAAAGGGCTAGAAGATATGGCAATCGAAGCCCTCATATAGTAGTGCTTCACAGCTGATGATAAGCCTTGAGAAGTCGAGCACAACTGAGTTAAGTCAGTGGTAAAGTCACCATTCTAGCTTGCATGATGGTCTTCATGCAAATGTCTCTAAAGTGAGTGTGGTTGCAATTTGTGGCTGACTATAAGCTCCGAAAAGTTCAAGGAATGTAACATGTTCAAATGGGTTACTAGTGACAACAAGAAAGTTGCTTGCTTTCTTAAGAATTGGGACAAAGGAGGAGCTAAAGAGGAGTAAAGCCACATGATGTCACTCAAATTACTCTTCAAAAAGAAAGGAAGAGTGGAAAAGATAAAAGAAAGAAATTACTAATTCTCTTTCTTAAGAATTGGGACAAAGGAGGAGCTAAAGAGGAGCAATGCCACATGATGTCACTCAAATTACTCACCAAAAAGTAAAGAAGTGTGGAAAGATTAAAGAAAGAAATCACTGATTCTAGTCTATAGGTGATGTTGCAATACAGAGTTTCCCTTTGTACTTCCATTGGGAAAAAAAGGTTTGTAAGGTATGCTTTATTCCGTGGTTAGTTGCACTAATAGACTACACTTTAATAATCTTGCAAGAAAATTTGTAACTTTTCACTGAAACATTATTGACATACTTTATCCTTTTGGATTGTGAGTTATCTAGGTAATTAAAAAAAAAAAAATCATTTTGTCTTGATTACAAGAACTCAATAATCATTGTCATAAATTCCATTGTTTTAACAGTGCACAATACACTCCAATAATGCAAGACAATTATTGAAGAATCTTTCATGTTACAAACATTACAAGTCCAATTGAATGATGATACCAGCAAACAATTATGAATTACGATACAACTTACTAAGTGTTGGAAACATTTTACTATTATTTTCATTTTTACTTTTTGGCTCTCTCCTTTTCCCTTGAAGACAAAAAATAAAAATAAAAAAATAAAAAAAAATAAAAGACTAAATTGCGAATTTGACACAACATATTTGGGGATGCTTTCATTTTAGTTATCTCATATTTGAAAAAAAAAAAAATTTTCTCTCAAATTTGATATCATTTTCAATTTCATCCTCCTATTTATCTAAGTAAATATACAGGCTGGCTGCCCAAACCATTTATCCCCCACCCCCCTTCTTCTTTTCTCTTTCTCTCCAACCACATATTCCCTTGAAAGGAAAAGCCTTTATCTAAGAAGCCTTTCATACCTTAATGCATGTATTTAATTTATTTTGAGTTATTAGAGCGGGATCCAGTGCACAAGATCCATTGCAATGATGACACATGGCTAAAAGTTGACATGTGTCACCATCACAACAAGTCCAGTATAATGGAGCATTGGACTTAAGCCAAGCACCAAACCCTAAAAACCCAACTTTCTAGCCTTCATCAACCCCCCCCCCCCCAAACTATCAAATCAACCAAATACCCACTTCAAAATAGATTTTGTATAATCATTCTCAAACATCCATAAGCAATCAAATTAAACAAACATTTTTTTTTAAAGGCTCATGCCCCTGCTGCCATGGGAAGATCTAGAATCAAATCCCCATCACTATCCACTCTCAAATCAAAGCCTCATTAACCATCAATACCTCAAGCCACTAGCCACTCATAAAAAGCACCCAAGACCCACACACAAGGTTAGAACTTGCTATCCATTTTTCAAACTCCTGAACTAGCTCACATCATAACCCTAAACTTAGGTTGTTATGAAATGTGTCCTGATCATCCTAAATTAGACATTGGCTGAAAATTGATAAAATGACTTCTGGCCCTAATTATTCTCCAAAATAAGAGAAAACTTGAAGGAGGTAAAACATCAAGATTAACCCAACTTTTCCATTCTCCCTAATAGTAATAAGGGCCTAATGGTAAATTAATTATCTTTCCTTCTACTTTTCCAGCCTCTTTACCAAACACATACGTATATTTTCTATCTCCTAACCAAATAGAGCCTAAATTCTACCTCTGTCAAAAACCTCCCCCCCCCCCCCCCCAATCTCATCATACATCACAACCTAAGGAGTTGGGTTAGAGGGAAAAAAAAAAAAACATAGTTTTAAATATGAATTTTTTCTTTATTTTTTAATTGCTAACATAGATTGAGCAAGATCCGAAACATAGTTTTAAATAGAAAAATTACATCACCTTAAACTTACTTGTCACATAACAGTCACATCCCTAACAGAGATAGACGGGAGGACTACTTTAAAAATGTTCTCAAATTGGAGAGTAAGCAATGAAAATGTTCAAAGATGAGGGACTAAATGAAAACCCCCAAACATAAATGGTCAAAAGTTTAATTTAATCATAATAAATATACACGTGTGAAGACAGCACTCAAATTAATCCACCACGTGCAGCAATGGTTGATCCTCAGAGAACCCAACCAGTTCCAAAAAGAAATGCCAGATTGATGAAAGCCAGTTAAATGGTGAAGTTTTTGTTATCGCCATTTGTCTTGATGTTTCATCCACCAAGTAAGGCACTATATACGTTTTCATATCACTTGTAGAAATCTCCAAATGGCCCCCAGAAACATTTATGAATTTAACTTTACCAGCTTCATCCAGGATTTTCAAACCAATCCAGTCTTCAGTATAGAGTTTAGTCTGCAGGGAATAAAATATGCTAAAGAAATTAAAAGCAATCATTAATTAATATATGGTGGAGATATAAAAAACTAATGAGTTATATTTGAACAATTTGAAGATTCTTCAATTATGTAAAGATTGCATGTGTGTCACTCTTGCAAAGAGTAAGACTTCATATAGAATAAAATGGCGAAAAAGAATACATGCGATTGACATATTCTAACTAGTTTGTTGAGGATCCATAGCCAATTCAAAATTTTAGGATTATTTTTTGAGAAGGATTAAGGCTTTGTTGTTGTGTCTTTTGTATTGAGAAAATGGACTTTGCCTTGATATTGTTTTGAAAAGCATAAGCATTTTTACGAGAGAAACGTTGTCCACAATATTTTGACAGTACTTTCACAACAAATTATAAGTTACAGTTTGTTACTGATTGTTATTAGTGGGCAAAAAAGTAATTCCAGTGGTAGGTTTAAATAAGAAGCAGCACTTCTCTTTTTATTATCCTATATTAAAAATAATAATAATTAAAAAAAAAAATCTTTGACCAGGAAGTATGTTTGACCAATAAAGTTCTACCCAGAAGCAAAGCACAGAGAAGAAATATTTCTTACAAGAAGGTAAAATCAAGACATGGAAAGATGGATTACCTCTTGTGCAGGCAAAATAGGATCAAAGGCCCCATCTGGGTAATACCCGAACCAGGAGGTCTCCTTAGGAACCAAAACAGTATCCTGCTCAAACTAATAATGCATTCAAAGAAATAGAAGAGCATCACCAAACATGTGTGAACAATTGCAACTTGCATCATCTCTAAGTGGACTAGAAAAAATTACAGATACAGCTCATGACTCTTCAACTCACCATAATAAGTACCAAATTCTGTAAGCTAGCAAATCTTTCCTTATAGGTGGAATTTCTTGTAGCGATGATTTCGTTGTTAAGCTTTGGAAGAAACTTGCATCCTTTTAAATAGGCGCTAATGTCCTGAAGAAAGAAAAAATAATCTTGTTTAGCTCTTAGAATAAAAAAATTCCATTGAAGCAATATTGAGAAGGTGGCAATAATGAAAATATAAACAATTAAAATAGCTGAAAGTCATATCAGCAAATGGTTTCATCCCAAGAGAAAAAATGACTATACAACACAGGCCCATATTCCATATTAAGAAGTAGGAAGAAGCTAATCTTAATCAAGAATAAAAGCTAGACACCAACTTTCACTGAGGGTTTGGTTTATCATGAAGATTAAAAGACAAACAATTTGCAAGATAACCTGCAATTTAAAAGAGCTTTAAGGTAAACTGAAGTTATACTCACAGTTGGGATTTTCACATAACCACTTGGAGCCAAATGTTCCTGCAGTCCCACCAATGATTAGAAATTCAAATCGTAAATGTCATCAGAGATAAAATAACAAGAAAAAAATGGAAAACAAATCAAATCAAAGTAGTCCATAAGGATGAATTTAAATATCACAATAATCAAGAGGAAGATGATTTATAAAGAGGCCACTGTTTCGAACGTTGAATTATACGCTTATCTTCATTTAATATATATAGTTTTTCATTTCTCATTTAATAAAATAATCACAATAAAAAATTATAAATTTTATTTTAAAAAAAAGTTCATACCTGGACATAGTTACTGTAGACCTCTAACTCGATTAATAGGTCCACTAGAGCGCAAAACCACTCGGACTGCAAAAACAAGGCATATCAAGCTATAGTACAATTCATATGTAGACCGATTAATTAACACATTCAAGTAGGAAATGAAATTACATAAAACATGTTTATTAATTGTAATGGTTCCTCAGCGCCTTTCTACTGTAACAGTCCAAATTTTGTTGCCAAAGGACATTGATTAGTGATATATTTCAATATCCAGATCACTCAATCTTTCACATATGGTATACAATAGAGAAGTTTTAGAAAATCCAACTAGAATTGAAAAATCATAGGAAAGGAATGAAAGTCAAGGCATATCAAGCTACAGTACAATTCATATGTAGACCGATTGATTAACACATTCAATTAGGAAATGAAATTACATAAAACATGTTTATTAATTGTTAATGGTTCCTCAGCGTCTTTCTACTGTAACAAGTCCAAATTTTGTTGCCAAAGGACATTGATTAGCGATATAATTCAATATCCGGATCACTCAAATCTCTCACATATGGTATACAATAGAGAAGTTTTAGAAAATCCAACTAGAATTGAAAAATCATAGGAAAGGAATGAAAGTCAATTAATAAGAAGAGAGAAATATTGTTGAAAATTGGCCATTGTGTTTTTCATTGATATCAATGATCTATATCATCAGTATCCACAATTGATTTATAGATATAAAAAGCATTGAAAAAACAACAACAGCATTTTTAATCTTTTTAGTCAACAATAGTAAGTTTTTGTAGATACTGTGCAACTTGTTTTCCCCCTCAAATATAATCTGACCTTTCAAAGAGTGTGGAGGTTTTGTACAACTGAAATTTTCCTTCAATGCCAAGGGTTAATTTAGTATTTTATTGGTGTAAAATACCAGGAAGGTAATACATCTTTTACATCTCCCTAAGTAAAGATTGTTCTGTCCAACATGATTATAATTTTCAAGTCTATTCACACCAAAACGTATGCATATAGTTAATGCAAAAGAAATATTTAAAGTGTTGTCCCAATCTACTACAAAAAGAATATCCAGATCATGAAGTGAAAGAAGCACATACTCCACAAAATGGAATTGAAGCAATTCCAGCATGAATACCAGCTAAAGATATGAAATTCTTAACCTGTATATAGAAAAAGAGATGGAACATAAGTAACATACAAATCAAGTTTGAGAGAACTATAAATCAGCACAATGTAAGAGAAAGATAGTAGAAGGAAAAGAGAAACAGAGGAGAAGAAACAATAATGAAGATGATGGGGGAATGATAAAATATTTGAAGGATTTATAAGTAAAATAATGTTATGGAAAAGAGGATGTTGATCAATACACAAAATGTGAATTGACCTAGTCCTACAGAACTAAAATCCCAAGCTCAGAAGACCTAAAAAGTCACAAAAAGAAGATGAAAGGATGCTGCCTAAAACAGTCAACCACTCATATCAAGACTGGAAAAAAATTACTTAATTACACAAATAGGCCTTTCAACACCATCAAAATTTCTACCATTCGTCTCTCACGAAACGGTCCATAACACACAAAAGGGAGTAGCATTCCAAATCTTCAAGTTCCTATGACGATGAAAATTTTCCTTGCTAACATTCCAACATCCGAATCATTGTCTTCACTCTTCAGCATTACCCAAGAAACCCCAAGCACACACAAGGGAGTAGCAAGATGTGAGTATTGCTTTTGTGCACAGTCTCCCTGTACCTTTCAAAAGCATGATTCAATCCTCATGGTAGTGTTGTGCTTCTCTAAGATGGCCCATTTTATCCTATGCTCTAAAACCTTACTTGCCACCTAAGTTGTGAAGCTTTATTTTGATGATATTGTCAAATTATATAGAATTCCCAAAACAAGTGTCTAATAGGGATGTTAGATTCATGAGCTATTTCTCGAAAACTATTTGGCACATACAAATAGAAATTATCTTTTAGGAAAGCATAAAGAATTCTCTTTGAAATGGATAGATCAAAGGCCCCTGGACCAGGTTCAATAACCAAAGCTGTGTGCCTAGACTGATTTCCAGGCTACTAGGAGAATTTTGACTCCAATAAAATTTTCAACTAGACGGTTACTCTACATTCATTTCACTGATATCAAAAGTTAATGCCTTCTCAGTATCAGGTATCTTTGAGAAGCCAAGTATTAATTAGCAGGGAAATGTATCAACACTGTGGCAATCGAAAGAAAGGATCTGCCTTTAAGCAATTTTCTGGAGTAAAAATTAACTTTGCTAAGATGAAGTTCTTTTATCACCCAGAAGGCATTTCATCTATAGCATGTGATATACCAATTCAGCAATATATTTACAAGGCCTTTGTGCATGTGTGGACATTTGATAAACATCAATATCGTCGTATTGAAGATGATGAAAGAGTACCTCAACAATATGTTCACTATTCAGGAATGAAAAACATAAGAAAGCAATATCAGAGTTATTATCAGATTAGTTCTTACAGGAGGGGCCCCATCACACCATTCAACTACCCCTCGACCAATCATAGTACCCTGTGTAACAAAAATGACCATGTAATATGTTACTAATATGTAAAAACATAAACAAACAATCAGAGAAGTCTAAATATTGGGAAAGAAAAAGATAAGAAAATCGAGATAAATACAATGCCATCTAATTACAAAATTATACAGCCTTGAAAACCTTCTCAATTTCACATGCAGTACGCTCCATACTTCTCCCGTATATAAGTGACAACTTCCTTTTCACACGTGAATCTAGAACTGAAAATAGAAAATTTGTCTTTTCATTTAAATTTTCCTTCATGTAATATAATGCTATTTATGCAGATAATTTACTTTGACCTGCTGATTCATAGGTGAAAGGACTATTTTAGGCACTCATTATGCATCCCCTTTTTGTATTACAACCTATTCAACATCAACACTAGATGCTGAATTGTAATTTTATTTTCAGAGAGTTCACCCATTAATTGGATGTCTCCAAAACTCATCAGGTTCTCCATTGACATTGAATGATGAATCACATCAACATATGTCAATCCAAATGTTCCAATAGGAATCTAGACATGTATTTAAAAATTGCAGCACTAAAACTAGTCATGGAAAAATATAGGAAAAGCTTGGGGAATATCAAAACAAAAACATGTAGAAAGAGAAAAATCAAACAAAAGTTTCTGAAAACTAATGAGAGTCTATAACAAGAGAATGCCATGAAAGAATCCATATTAATCAAAACACTTTAGTCAGTAAAGTCTTTCCAAAAGTATCCCCTTCCATAATCAGGAAAAGCTAAAAACACTACAATAACAGCATTTTCTTGTATCACATTGCAATGATCCCCTTGTTTACATGTTACAAACATTTTAAGCAGTACACTCAAATTAGGAAGCTGATAAAATTAACAAACAATTTGAATATATATATATATATATAACCTACAGTAAAATGGAGCCTAAAATCAATTTTACACTTTATTCTCCCTGGATTAGAGGGACTTTGTCCCAAGCAAGTCTCTTTTTGATGTATTTCTGAAAAAGACTTTTGCTCCACTTTCCAAGTTCCAAGCATATGATTAATTCTTGTTTTTGCTTGTCTCAATTCCATTTTTACTTGTCCCCAGGGAGTGCCATTGAAGTACACCGAAAGTAATACATGAGAGGAAATCCTATTTTAATTACCTGAGAAAGTCCAACTAAGTTGTAACCCTCACTTAGTTCACTGATGTTCTTCACCTGCAAATAGAAGCTAAATCTTGTTGGGAAACAAATTCTACTTCCATTGCAAGAAGGGGAAACAAAAAGCTATTACCAAACAACTTCATCACCTTCTCACAAGCAATAGCAGTCTGCAAGCACAAGAATTATAAAAAAATGATTATCACATGATTAAATATGGAACATTCTGCATAACAAGCACTCCTCATATTTTAGTATGATTGGAACCTGTTCCAGCAGGGGCATAGTCCAGGAATCCCATCCTCCATCTCCGATTTCTCTGCAGGAAAAAAAGTACATCTGATTACATTTAGGATTTACTTAACACTGTTCATGTTGGTTAAACACTGGATGTGAGCCTGATTAGATTACAGATGCTGTGTACCAAAAAGCCAATCAGCAGGAAAATTCAATCTCAAAGCATCAGACATGTTGATATGTTCTAAATAATTTAGCTTTCCACTAATAATAGTTGAGCATAGTTTGACCTAAATTCCACTTTCTTGATGGCTTTATGGTCATAAGTATAAGGTATGTTAAATTACCGATTGTCCCAAAAGTTTAAGTTATTGAGATATGGTAAATTTTATCATTTAACTACACAATTCTAACACTCCCCCTCACGTGTGGGCCGAAACTACTTTTTAATAGGTGAGACCCAACACGTAGGAATTTAAGTGTGAGGTAGAGTGGAGGAGACATGGATCAAACTCAAGACTTCCTACTCTGATACTATGTTAAATTACCGATTGTTCCAAAAGTTTGAGCTATTGGGATATGATAAATTTAATTATTTAACCATACAATTCTAATAAGGTATATAACAAGTTTAAATTTTTTTAAAGAGATTTAGATAAATAGAGTCATCTAACGGCCTTGTGCACATAGATAAGTAGCTTTCTTCACCTAGAGGTAATCCCCTGAGGAAAACAAAGGTAGTGTGGATGTCTGGCCTATAGGTTAGGTTCAGGGTTTAATATTTTACCAAATAGAGAATAAAATATTCATAAAAAAAACATACACGCAATATCCTTGAGATCCAGACCAATTGCTTAAGCGCTCAGTGAATGTTACAACTGCTTTACTGCTGCATTTATCTCCAATGCCTGCCACAAAATGCATACAAAATGTTAGTATAGCAGCAAACACTTAAAGGATGCTAAATATTGCAATATCTAGACATCATTCTCCAGGAGGAAAGTCTCAACATAGAGAAGCAGAAAGATGAAGTCAAAACATATTTTAGAAACAAAAATTCTACAGAAAAGCTTTCTTTACTTATCCATTAATGTAAGAAGCTCATACAGGCTAGAAATATAACAGTTGCCATATATATATGTGTGCGCACATGCAAAGAGCTCCCACACAATGTGAGAGTGTAGCATTGCTCAAACTTTGTGATTAAGAGTGCAATGAACTGATAGTTTGTGTGAACATTAAAGGCATAACATGACAAACTCTAGCTCTCACATATTTAGGACTAACTAACTCAGTCTCTGTCATGTTTGAGAACACAGTCACAGCTTGATAGGATAAAAGAGCTACCTAGCTGCTTGCAAGCAATTTCTGAAAGACTCTTCTTTTTCAAATGATATTTCTGCTTTTCCAAACACTTCTTTACTTGAAGGAAAATACGTTTGTTAGGATTAAGTCTCAAGGTGACCAATATAATCAACGAAGTAAATCCCATAAAGTCTTCCAGATATGGATTGCTGGTTACTGATACCCAGTAAGGGTATATTCTAAGTCCCATCACAAGGTTTAAATTTTTTTCTTTCCTAAAAATTTATTCTCATTTAAATATATGAGACAGGAACTCCAATACTCCTATTTTATATTTTATCTCAAAACAGAAATGGAGCCAGTACATCAAAGATCAAATAAAGAATAAGCTCAGTCCATACCTTTCACCACTAACTCACTGACAATTTATATTATATAAGAAAGAATTTAAACAAAAACCCAGGTAGAATATCATATGGACTTTAACTAAACGTAAGGAAACATACAGTACATAACAGCAAAATCCAACAGAATTACAGAAAGCTAAAAGACAATTACTACATAGCGTACACTATATTCCATTCCCATAATAGATATTAAATTCTTGACACTACCTACAATTCACCATTACCACATTAGAGAGAGAACAATATAGAAGGTCAAATAGCAGGTGGGGCATTAGCAGAACCCAAAAAAACCAGCAACCCAGAAAAAAATTGAGAGAATAAATGGGAAAAAATTATTAAAAAAAAAAAGAGTAAGAAAATTAATTACCATGCAAGACAATGAAAGGAACAGAGTGAGCAGTGAGAGTGAGTGTGCAGATGACGAAAATGAGGACAGTTGACAGTGGCAGAGAAAGAGAAGCCATTTGGTGCTAAAGGGTATATGATATTAGAGCTGGTAGCTGAGTAGTAGCATTAGGAGGAGGATCTAGGAGAATGTTTTGAAAGATTTGAATCCTAGGAAGACAGGATTTTTGTGTGTGTGGTTTCTGGTATTGGGAAGTGAAATGGCATGGAAAGAGATTGAAAGGAAAGGATTGACAAAAACAATTGAAGAGTTAGTTTGTCAGTAGACATGGCGCCAGCTACCCTTCCAACTGCTGACAATTTCTTCTTCATGTGAACTGGCAGTCGGTCAAATGATGTTCGTTTCCTCAAAACAAACAAATATTTCAAGATTATTATTATTATTATTATTGCTGCTAAGATTTTTATCAGAAAGAAATTAAAGGAGTCGAAGGAGATCCGAACATAAAAAAATTATATTTATTTAAAAAAAAAACTGCATTTGGTGTAGTCACGGCTTCTAAGTCTAACTAGTTCAACTTTTATTATATAGCATATGAATATGAGATGATTATGAAGAATTTAGGGAATGTACAAAGGATATTGGTTTAGAAAATATTTTTATGGGAAAAAAAAGTAAATAATTTTTTTAAGAGTTTTCTTTTATATTTAAAAAAAAAGTGGAATCAAAATTTTTTAAAATAATTTATTAATAAATGCTCTAAAGACACTTTTAACCCGAGCTTTATTATTATTATTATTATTATTATTATTATTATTATTATTATTGTTTATTTTTTGAGATACAATTATTAGCATTAGTACCATTTTAGTATCAAAATGATTAGCTGTTGGACAATAAAAAAGAAAAACAAATGATTAGTTGAGCCACTTTTAGACATCTCACTTATTACATATGCAACTAGGTTATTATTATTTGAGAAAGATATGCTAGATTTCGAAACCCTTCACTTAAAACAAAAAATCAATCATTTGAGCTAACACTTTATTTGTTATAACATTAATATTTTCTTAAAAAGTAATCATTTAAAAAAAAAAAAGTATTCTCTAGAAATTTTTCTCAATTTCCTATGTTTAGTTGTGTTCTTTAAATGAATTTGAAAACCATCTCTTTGATTTTCCTTGTTTAGTTTAAGGTAAGATAGATTTATTTTCTTTATTTAGTTTCACGTTTGAAAGAGTTGTTTTCCATAAAATTTTATGCGGAAAACAGCTTTATCTCATATCAAGCTATATAAGAGAATTTAGGAAATAATTTTCTTTGACTTATTTTTTTTTTTTAATATATTACAAAATATAGAGAAATGCAAAAAACTATCTTCACATAAAGTTTTCCATTGAAATAAACAAAGTGTAAGTTTTTTTTTTTTTGGTTGTTGTTGAGAGAATAGTAACATTTATTGGAATACATAAACACGAAATTAATATATAGAATTTTTTAAACAAGTTCATAATACATTACATAATCAGAATACCACTACAAAAGGACTTAACATTTGTAATAGTAGCCTGGAGTTATAAGAACTGAAACTCTAACACATACAACCAATGTGGGATAAACATCCCTATTGTTGGTTTATCGTTTTATTTTTGTATTAGACTATTGAGTTAATACCAAAAGTTGCAAGTAAAAATTAATAAAAATGCTAGTAATTTGTTGAGACACAAGATAGTGATCTTGTCTCAAGCATAATTTTAAAAATCGGACTGGACTAATTTAATCAGAAACTGAACACTAACCAGGTCTAGTAAAAACTCCTAAAATCAATCAAAATTAGTAAAAATTTAGGAGCAAAAACAGTTCTTTGATCGTACTGGTTTTTAAAACCACGGTCTCAAGGGATTAAATTTTATTAGAGAGAAAATATCTGTTTTTTTTTCCAAATAATTTAGTTCTTATCCATATCAAGTTTGATTTCCTAATTTAAAAAAAAAAAAAAAAAATCACTTCTTCCAAGTACAACTCTAGTTTTTATACAACTTATTATTAAAATTAATAAGTCAATATACTCAATAGAGTCAATAAAAACAAGCTTGTTCATAGTTTCATACACACACATGACACACCTAACTTGAACTTCTATAATTATGTTTTCATTCTAATTCCTAGTAGTGGTAGCCATATCCTCAACCTGCTGTGGGTATAACACCAACCTCACATACAAACATTCCCCTTATATATTGGAGTGAGAGTGTGAGACACACACATCTGACACCACACGTGAATCCACTCCCACTTGACCCCACGTGCAAAGCACGATATAAAAAATTCTCAATTTCTAAAACTAAAAAAAAAAAAAAAAAAAAAAGCTTTTCCCACACAACAAGTTGCTTTTGCTTTCTCACCTTCTTCACAAAAATCCTTTATATTTTCTCCGTCCGTACAACACTCTCCCCCAAATATTTTGGGTTTCTTTGGTTTTTTTTTTTTTTTTTTCTTCCTTGGAGACCACTCATAAAATTCTCTCTCTCTCTCTCTCTCTCTCTCAGTCAAGTAAAAAAGGCGACGCTAGCTTGCGCCCGGCGGTGACATCCGCCGTCGTCACAGCCCCCACACAGGTTACTACTTTTCTCTCTTTTGGGATTTGGGTTGATGGGTTCTCCTCACTCTTTGACTTTTTTGGCTCTTTTAATCCGAAAATTCTGTTTGTTCTGGTAGAAAATTTTCTGGGTTTCTTTTGTTTCTCTCTGCTGTACTGTTGTTTTATTGAAAAGATTGCTTTTTTCTTGGTAATCATGGAAAAAAATCGTGTGACTTTGATTTTTGTTGGGTAAATTTTTGTGGGTGTTTTTTTTTTTTTTTTTGGATTTCTTGAAATATAATGTATTCGATAGATTTTATTTTATTTTATCTGACTCAATTGTTGGGAACTTTGTTGAACTAAGTTATGTTTGGTGGTTGCTCTAAGATATAACTTTTTTTTTTGATGGGTAAATACTATACTTTTGAGGAAGGTTTGTTGAATTTTGTTTGTTTGTTTAGTTTTGTGTAGTGTGTAACAATATTCTGGTGGAATTTTGGATATTGTTTTAGAAAGTTTCAGGGAAAATTAGTATCTAATAGCTGAAATTGTATATTTTTAAGTCCTGTTTATAGCGGATTGGAAGGAATGAATGATAAATTATTAGGAATTCACCCACTTGTCATCATAGAAAAAATTATACTTTGTTGCCAATTAGCTGTAAAAGAAAACTCTACTTTTTTGGTTAGTTTTTCATCGCCATCTGAGATAAATAACTAAATGGGAAGATGAAAGATGCTCTTGATTGTGCTTACTGAGGCATCTTTGATTCCATTGGATTTTTCAGTTTTTGACAAATTTTTACCTTTGCTGCAATTGCGTGGAATGTTAGTTAATTTTGTGGTGAATTCACAAATGCATGTTATTTCATGAAAAATGCAATGCATGGCTTAGTTAAAAATTATATTTAAATTAAAGAAAAATATTTCACCATTATCATTAAAATTGAAAGGAAAAAAAAAAAAGATGGTAAAATCGCCTTAATTTAAATTTCTTGAAATTTTTGGTGATAGACTATATTGGAGTAAAATTTCAAACTTAGAACTTTGGTGATAGAGTTTCACATAGAAGAACAAACTATCTCATTAATTTTAACGTACTTAACAGTGTGCCACATTGTGGAAGTATATTGTATGACACACATGTTTACATTGAGCATTTTATTATATTCATGATATGGACTAAGTGAAGCCATTTCTAAAATGATGAGTTCCCAATAAGTTCTCTTATGCAGTCTCATAATATGTCCTTTTGCATTTAATTTGTAATTCATGTAATTGTGGTTTTTACTTCATTATTTTGAATTGTGCTACTGGTAAACTTTGCAGTAATCAAGTGATATTGTAGTATGGGCCCTGATTTAGAGCTCAAAGGGAAGTCTAAAGCTGCTATGGAAGTTTCAGTAAGTAAGGAGAATGTAATTGTCCTGCAGGGCCCAGAAGATAAGCTTCTACAATGCGCAACTAACTGTCAGGAGACTCATGACAACACCTTTAGCATGGAAACATTGTTAGTTAAGCGAATTACTGAACAGGATGGAAGCGAGAATATGGAGGTTAATATTACAGACTGTACAAATCTGACTAATGCTGGATTGGTTGAAGGTGAATGCCAGGATGTGACTGAGCAGTCAAGTTCTTTTGGTGATACAGAATCTGAGACAGAGAATGGCTTAATGATGACTGATGGTGAAGTGGAGTCACGATTGTATGCTGGTGATGCATCAGCGTCAGTATATGATGGATATTTTGATACACACTGTTTTAAAAGGTGTGTAGAATGGAGGATTTCATCTGTTTGTTACCCATGTCTTTATTTCTGGACTGAGCCTGTTGGTCTTTTAAGTGTTAGAATGTAGACAATTGGGAATGAGTTGTCTTACCATGGATGAGTACATATTGTTGCTCTTTTTCCTTTTTATATTTATTTATTTATTTTTATTTATTTATTTTTTACTAAGAAAAATGTGACATTTACATGAGTTATTGTATGCTTCAGATCTCTCAAGAAGAAAAAGTTGACAGTTCATTGGAGGAAATTCATACGTCCTCTTATGTGGCGTTGTAAATGGATAGAACTGCAAATTAAGGAGCTTCAGTCCCAGGCATTAAAGTATGATAGAGAACTTGCAGAATATGATGAAAGAAAGCAGTTTGAATTTGAATGCTCCAAATTAGAAGGCATTGATGCAAAGTCTCTACCATATTCTAGTCAAATTTTTAGAAGTAAAGTCATGAAGAGGAATAAAAGAAAGAGACTTGAAAGCACAATTGATATAGCATCTTATATGTCTCAACATAATCTGTTCTCTTATATTGGTATGAAATTTTTAATTTTGTTTCTTGCTTTCTTTTTTATATGCCTAGTAGAAGTCTGATTTATCCTCTTTTTTTCCCCTTTCTATTTCCAGAAAATAAGAGGCCTGTTGCTGACAGCACATCTGTGTTAGATAATTGCGGTAATCTTGGTAAGGAATACTGATGTTGATTTGAGCAATTTTGATGATTTTATAGCTTGTTAGGGACAGCCCAGAAGTAAGAAAAACAAAAATCTCACATATTCAGCATTGGCTTGTGTTTAGTATGTTCACCAGCATTAAGCTGATTATTCGAAACCATTTGACGATCAACAAATTATTGTAACAATAATAAATGACCTAAAGGGTACTTTGCAATTATAGAATCATATCTTTGTTAAAAAGAAAAGATGATCAACAATTTGACATTCTTGATTAAGTCATATAAAGTTATAACTTATAACTCAACCTCTTACCATAATCTTACGTTTTTTGTTTTTAGCTACTAGAAGTAATTTTAAGAGAGGATGGAGTTTTTCTTGGAGCTTCAATGCATCTTGATTTCTTTCTCTAGGATCTTAAATCTTCAAATGCTATATTGCTTTTCTGAATTTCTGCTAGTTTTGTAGAAAATGTTGTTTTCTTTTTGGGGTTAAGACAAAGAGTCCTTTTTCCACTAGCGATACTGATTGCCCAAATTTTCTGTTGTGGTGATTTCTGCAGATAAGGTCACTAATGGCAATAATGAATTTGAAATAAATTATGGATGGTCATCTCTTGAGTTTGGTAATGGTGATAATTCTTTTGAAGAAATCCTTCGGAAGATTGAAGTGGCACATTCGCAAGTTCGCAAGCTAAAGGCTCAAATTGATAAGGTGATTGGTGAAAATCCTGGAAAGTTCTCTTCCATAAATCAGTTGAGCTTGCTTGTACCAGATGATGCATTGACCAGTTATGATCAAAATCCTGCTTCTCCTCTTGAAAATGGACATAGCTTGCTATCTAGATCTCTGTTTACTGCATCTCAGCATATGTCCGAGTGTAACATGGGAGATACACCTATGCCTGAATGTGCATTTTTGAGTCATGGAGAGTTGACCCCTCTTCCTAATATAATTGACAGCATGGATCAGCCTCAGGTTGGGGTTTTATGTGCATATGTAAGTATTTCTTTGGTGACAGGATTTACAGCTATATTTAATTTTTTTGGCTTAAGAATATTGGTAGTGACTATGATCATGTATGTCTTTGTTTCTGCCTGACATTGGTAGCCTATTATAGATGGTAACTGAGGATGGTAGAGGGTTCAAGTATTTGTAATTTCCTCTTAGTTTGGTACATAGATACTTGCTGATATTTGTTTTCTGCAAGTCCTATGAGAGATAATTTTTCACACAACTTAGATGCTAAAACACTTGAAATAGTTTAAGAACTCCCCCTTCTTTTATCAGTTTTACTTGGCGATATGGAACGGTTTACTTCTTTCTATTGTCGTTTTTGCTGAGTAATTATAAGGAGGGAGGTGCATGATGTCTTTATTTATTTATTTATTGATCAGTAAATAAAAAATTTATTGAAAAGAGGAGCAAATTCAAGGAGAAAACGATTTCCTTGGTACCCATGAAGTGTACAAGGAAAGCAAAAGCCTACCCAAAATTACATAAATCTACGAAATCTAAACAGAAGGTATGGCAAGACCACTCAAAGCAGTCCATTCAAATAAAGAAAGATGGAAAATGTGCTTAAACTCAATAATAGAATGCTCCTCCCCTTCAAAGATTCTATTTTTCCATTCTCTCCATATGTTCCACATAATATACTGCGGAATAACACCCCAAACAGATGCTGACCTATGTTGTCCAACACCTCTATGCCAACAAGCAAGGAACTCCGCTTGTTTAGGAATAACCAAGGATATACCAAATAAACTAAATACAAAGGACCATAAATCAGAGGCAAAGGGACAATGAATGAGCAGGTGTTCCACTGATTCCCAATCATGTTTACACATACAACACCTGTTAACAACACAAATATCTCTCTTCCTCAAATTATCCAAAGTTAGAATCCTCCCCTTTGCTGCTGTCCAAGTGAAAAAAGCCATCTTAGGAGGAGCTTTCAACTTCCAAATCCTTTTCCAAGGGAAGGAATGCTTACCTCTGTTAGATAAGATAGAATATAATGACTTCACTTCAAAAGAAGCACTCCAGGAAGCTACCCGCAAAACTTCATCTTCCTCATTCCAATCCACCTTAGAAGAATAAAGAAGGCGAAGAAAGATTCCAAACTTGCCAATTCCCAATCTTGTATCGGTCTAACAAGATGCATATCCCAATTTGCAATCCCATTATGCCAACACAAATACTCTGCTACAAACACATCCTTATTCCTTGCTGTGGTATAATATTGGATGTGCTTCCTTGAGAGGTAACTACCCACGCCATAAATTGTCCCAAAAACGAATTCGAACACCCCCTCCAACCTCAAATCGGATATTTTGAGAAAATCTTCCCCAATCACCTCTAAATGTACTTCCACAAAGAACTCCATGAGGTTTAATTGAAGCTCCTGAACACCGACCAACACCCCCCCCCCCCCCCCACCCCCCCCCTTCTTTCTTCCATCACTGCCATATTTGGTATAGTTCTTCAGAATAAAGCAGTGTTTAAATGAGTGATCCTTTGAATCCCCAAACCACCCAAATGTAATGGCTGACATACAGACTTCCAGTTAACCAAGTGCATTTTCACCTCCTCACTTAAACCACCCAACAAAAAGTCCTGCTGTAATTTTTCCAAACGGTCAGCAACACTAGTAGGGATTGGGAACAATGATAAGAAAAAAGTAGGGAGGCTAGAAAGGGTACTCTTGATGATGGCTTTATTTAAGGGTGGATGATGGCTTTATAAAGCACTTCAGCCTCCCTAAGGATCTTGGTGTGGGCTTGGGGCTTCTTACTATTATCAATGTGCCATTAAAGAACCAATACAGGGTGCCAATTATTTAAAGAACCATTTTTCTGCAATTATCTGCTGTAGGGGTGTTCCTCTTTTTGCTTAGCCCAGGTTGAGTGCCCCTAGATTACCCTGGCAACTAATTCTGGCAGATGGGGTCAGTTGCCTATTACTAGCTAGAGGTGAGTCCAAAGGGCTCTTCTTTGGAAAATTTTCCTACATTATCAAAAAAATGGGGGTGTTACTCTCTATCTCTCTCATCTTTGTTTTGGGCTGAGGTGCTGGGGTGTTTCTGATTTGACTGGTTTTTCCTGTAATGTTTCTTGTTCCTGCATACATGTTTACGGTGGTGTCCCATTAATGCACCTCTTTTCATTTGGTAGGTAGAGACTTTTCTGATTAATCCCTTTTATTTGTGGTAATTATGACCATTTTATTGGTTCAATCACCAAAGTCACTTGCAGAGCTTATATTGATTGCAACTGATTTATTCTTCATGCCTGCAGACCGAGCAGGGAATTCTGACTGAGCAGGGAATTCTGATACATAATCAGGCAGCCAAGGAAGAGTTGGATGATTTTGGAACAGTTAGTCTTCAGCTCATAGAGAAGCCTCAGGTACCAATGGAAGAGCAGAAAACTGTTCCAAAAGCTGAGGTTTCAGAAGCTAATGACTTGCCCTCAGAAACTGCTATGCCTAATGTGCAATCTAATGTAAAGTCACGTTCCACTTCCAAGTCAATTTTCCCTAGGAAAACAAGAAGGAGGGGGAGGCGAAAGGCTGGCAAAAATAGGTGGAGCAAGAGACCCTCAGGTTAGCTGGATTGTGAGAGTTAGGATAGTTATATTTTTGAAAGGATGGAAAACCAAAAAAATTCGGGAAGGATGTCAAGCTGCACTTAGAATTTGTATATGCTGCTTATTCTGCCATTTATCTTCTCTGGTGGCGATGATTTCAAATGTACATGTCTGCAAAAAATACATTTTCTAATGGAATCATGATATATTCTATTTGGATGCGCCCTATTAATTGAGTTTTTTGTGTCATGTTTACCTGGCTTTTCATATTTGGTGGATCCTTGTGTGTATATTTAGGGCAATTTGGGATAATAGTTAGTAATGGCTTTTCTATATTGAGAAAATGTGATGCTTCCATATCCCCTTTTTCTACTATCTTTAGATGCAGTATAGAGTTCACTGATTAAATTATTGTTGGGACGTCAAAATGCCCTTGCCCTTGTATGCTTGGAATTGTGTTGCAAGTTTTTGGTTTCTTCTGGTCATGATTCTGGTGTTGCTTTACACTTGATATCAAGACTGCAGGGAAAGAAATGAATAATTTGTTACTTAGCTATGATGGTTTTCTTGGCCTGATGGTATCTAGTGCTTGTCATGGATTGTCATTCAATCTTTCATGTTTTCTACTTTATTATATTTAAAATTTCACATTTTCAAGGTTATATTTTAAACGGACTTAAGTGTTAATTTGGCCTTTTGAAGTTCAATCTCTGCTATTGGTCCAACAAAAAAGAAACAAGGGAAAAAAAAAAATGTTCAGCCTCAGAACTATTAGACATTCAGAACAAGTGAACAACAATTTCTAATTTTAAAAATATCGCTAGTTCTTTGATAATTGCTCTTTATTATCAAGTTAAGACGGTAATGAGTTTTGTTGTATAGATAGGATTCAAACTTAGGTCCTTTATTTGATGATAGGAGATTTTACCAGTTGAACTGAGTAGAATACAATTGCAAAACAACATTATAGAAAGAATGATCCCACAAAAAAAAAAAAAAAAAATGATGTTTTTGGTATATATGTCAGATAGAAGAGATGGGAAATACAAATATCCAACTCAAAGTTCTTGTTTTATACATTAGAATACATAAAGAGCAAAATATCCGTAATCACAGACATATTACATTTTGCATTACTTTGGCGTATTAGGCTCAATATTCAGGATGGAATGCTCCCCATGAACATCCTTTTGGACACCTTAGCAACAATGAGAGCAACCATTGTTGCTGAGGGAATAAATATCACATCAGGAACGGCCTTGATCATTTTTAGCTGTGTTACATTCTCTCCAGCCCTTTTAGCTGCCATTGCTGCCGGAGGTGTTACTATTCCAGTCATCATCATGGAGTAATCTCCTTTGTTAAGATTGACTTTGTTCTTCATAAACTCAATGAACACTAACCTCTTTTGTGCCGCGTCTGATTCCTCTCTCCATTTTTCATAAGTGTCCTGCATTTGGTAACATATAGGAGTTAGGAAGAAATGAGAGAATCATATAAATGTGCAAGCAATTTAGACAGACCTCTACTTCCTTGGTTGATGGTACATCAAAGTTTTTTCCAGGCATTGCTGAGTTGAGAGTGCTGCATAAAATTTTATTTAGAACTAATAGTTAGACAATTATTTAGGGGAATTAACTTGGGGCTGATGCTATCAATTAGATTCTTAAAAATTTTCTTTACTTAAAAATGATATCAAACAGTTTTATAGAAGTGATCACGTAATGACTTGGAAAGGTGGCAAAGGTATGGTGAGAATCTTGGAAGACATCTATAAGGTAGATTTTTCTGATAGATATAATAAGATTGAACTCATGATATTCGTTTCGTGTTAATTTACTATTTATTGTAAGGTCAAAATATCAATGGGTTTTTCTTTTTGGTGTGTATGCAGGGTTTAATATCAGATCACTTATTCAACAATAACAAACTTTATTAGTTAGTTAACAAGAACCCAAAAAGAGAACGAGTTGATCTTGAACATTTTCATCTCTAATATTCTTTTTCCCTTGTTATTATTATTTTGAAAATGATAATTAAGATATATTATATGATCTTATATACTTACTTGAAGACATCGAGCATAGCACTGTGGAACTCATCAAAGTCGTTGATTTTTTTCTTCTGGAACTCGTTGTAGAGCGATCCCACAAAGAGATTCAACACCTGCGCTGATGGTAATCCTATGATGCAAAATACAATATAAAGCTCAGAAACGTTATGGTGTCTTATGGAATTATTAACTTTCAGCCAAAAATAAAATAAATTGAAAATATTAACTTTCTCCTAAGATGCAACTAGGACTTTAGATGAATAATGGGGACGAGTTTTATGATAACAATAGTAGTAATGTGATGATGATGATAACAAAGATGATTAATGGTAATGCATTATGACTATTAATAACCATGTTTGGTATTACATATAAGATGTTTGGGTGGCATTGAAAAAATGACTTAAGCTGCATTTCTCACAATGCTTTATGCAGTTGATCACTTCCATATTTGGTCATGTCTTGTAATATGATTGTCACATAATTGGTTTAAGGAGGTTTTTCTAAATCAATTAGAAGAAAAACTTTGTTTAAATATAAATGTTACTATTTTCATCCCCTAATAAATCATTTATAAATCTCTAAAAAAAAATTTATGAAGCACACATAAACATAATAATAATAATAATAATAATAATCCTCATAAAATACTTGAAATTAAGTGACGGATGTGGGTGTGAGATGGTTTCAAACACACATGACCTGCCTAAAAGCATTTACAAAGGGATTATTACTTTTTCATTAAAATGTGTCATCTTACAAATATTCATCTATTGTTGAACGAAAGTAGTATAAATATGTTGTGAATAATGACATATACTACCCTTTGGCACCATAAAGGTGTTCATTGTTGCCATGCTTTTGTGTGTGTGTATATAGATAAAGTTATTGTTGTCATGCTACTTGGCCAAATCAAATGGAGAGAGAGAGTTTGTCTCCTTGCTTGATACTAACACAATTTAGTCGACAAATTTTAACTTATTACATTTGATCCCTAAGGTTTGGATTAAAATGAAATCATTAGGATTTCATCCAAAATACCCTCAACAACTTTATTTTAATCCAAACTTTAATGGACCAAAATGTATAATTGAAAAGGCTTGAAGGACTAAATTAGATTGGTTCAAATCATAAGGAGAAGTTGTTTGCCCACAAAATGTGAAATTTATTAATTTGGACGAAATTCTAACAACTTTATTTTTAATCCAAGTTTTAAGGATCAAATGTAACAATTGAAAGTTTATGGGGGGGAATCAGTTGTAATGGGACCAAGCCACAAATAGGTATGATGAAAGACAATAAACAAATATCTAAAGGGGTTCAGCCGTTTAAGTGATAGCCCAATGGTGACATCTTTTGTAATATCTTATATTTGTGGTTTGAACCCCACCTCTCCCATAATCTACCTATCAAAAAATTTAAAATCTATAAAGAGAAAAAAAAAAAAAAAAAAAAAAAAAAAAAGAAGACATTAAACATGAATCATATATAAAACAAAGGAAAAAAAAAATAGTAATTGCAAAAGAAGTGATTGAAGAAAGCACATGAAATGAGAAGCGAAGAGACAAACCTTTTCCCACGAGACTCATAACCAGACCCATTTTGGTAGAAGGATAGAAATATAATCAGGTCCAACAATAAGGTGCGTATATATATTAAGAGAGAAAGAGAGAGTTATAAAAAAAGAGATAGGAATGACTTGCAGTGTGCTTGCATAGACTAAGCAAGGTATCAAGGATTTGATGATATGTTTTCCTTAAGAAAATCAGATTCTTGGCTTGGAACTACCCTGTTGTTTTAGAACCATTACGTGGGGTTGGATTCCATTTATTTCACGTCATATTTCAAATATATTTTCGTGAGTTACTGTATTTCATATTTGATTGAAAAATTGTATTTACAAAAATGTATTAAAAATACTGTATTTTTTGCTACAGAAACTGCATGTCGTTTTCTATAATACCTCATGGTTCATTTCACTTCTGGAAATAGTAAGGCTTTAATTACAGCTATTCATTTTAAATTATGAAAGTATTTGTAATGAGCAACTAATCTTCAAAAATTATCAATTCCAACATTTTAATTCAAGATTAATTTGTAATATCCATCACACTATCCTCATGGTCCATTCCATCTCTCTAATTTCATGAAAAGAATACCATGGGTTCTCTTCCAAAATTTTAACTCAAACTTCTCAAAACCTCTGATTGTATGGCTAATGAATGGTGAACAACTAGATAATATAACAGGAATAAAAAATTTCTTTGCGCATCCCGGAAGGAAAAAACAATAACAAACTTTGTTCCAAAATTTTAGGGTCAGATATGGATCCTCAATATAGGATCAAAAGGAAAAAGAAGAGAAAAAGAAAAGGAAAATTAAATAAAAAGAAAGTTCTATACAACTCTTAATATCAAGAGATAATAATTCATTTGTCTGAGACACTTGTGCTATGGCCCTTAAATAAAATCATAGGCATGGCATCTTCATCCTCTGTTGCTTTTTGATCTATGTACAGATATTTCTGAAAATTTTCTTGAAGAAACCAAGATTCATGGAATTTTATGTGACGGAAACTTGTATTAGCTTGTGCTTTGCCCAAGCCTACCTCAGAATCAATTCAACCCTCCCCCTGTAATTTTAATAATTTGTCCTTTCATGTGCTTCTTCAACTGATCCAGTGTTAAATTTATAGCCTCCAAATGTGGATTCAGCCTCTCTCCAGCTAGAAACTCCCTGACTCTACCATCAACCTCAATAATGCTACATGCTACCTCTTTATTTGCTCCATTCTTTCTCATCAACCCCTTAATTTCCTCTACATCTCTCCACCTTTCCTCTGTTGCATACAAATTTCTTAACATGACATAGTTTCCATCATTGTGTGGCTCCATTTTGACTGCCTTGTTTAGTACTCGCTCAGCCCTCACAGTATCCTTAGAGCATCCACATGCAAATAGAAAAGAACTCAAGATTGTCCCATTAGCCTTGTAAGGCATTCTCTCAATCAACTGCTCAGCTTCCTCCAAGCATCCAGCCCTTCCCAGAAGATCTACCATACAACCATAATGCTCAATCTTTGGGATAAGCCTAAATTCCTCCATCGCTTTAAACCATTTCTTCCCTTCCTCCACCAGACCACTATGGTTACAAGCAGACAAAACACCAAGCATGGTTATGTCATTTGGTTTATATCTTTCATGTTGCATCTTTGAGAATATATCCAATGCTTCCTTGGCACAGCCATTGACTGCAAATCCATATATCAGAGCATTCCATGAAGCTGTTTCTTTTTCAGGCATCTCGTCAAAAAGTCTTCTGGCTTTGGTAACTTCGCCACATTTCGCATACACATCAACAAGCGCAGTGCATACATTAGTTGCTCTATCAAGCTTCTTCCTCCGGATAAACCGGTGAACCCAGCCACCTAAATCCAGAGCACCCAGATCAGCAATAGCCGGAAGAATGCATACGATTGTTACTTCATCCGGTTCCAATGATGTGGTTGATTGCATTTCCTGAAATAATCTCAATGCTTCATATGGTTGTTTGTTTTGGCAATATCCACCCATCATTGCATTCCATGAAAATAGGTTCTTCTCTGGCATGGTGTCAAAAAGCAACCTAGCAGATTCAACATCACCACTGTGGCAATATCCATAAATCATAGTAGTCCAAGACACCACATTCCTATCCGGCATCTCATCAAACAAACTTCGAGCTGAGCCCATATCTCCCAATTTGACATAACCATCAATCATTGCATTAAACGCTGCTGAGTCCTTATAAGGCATCCTATCAAAAAGCAACCTTGCATTACTCATATCACCAGACCTCACGTATCCACAAATAAGAGCAGTCCACGACACTTCACTTCTTTGCGACATTTCATCAAACAGCATTCTTGCATAACCCATCTTTCCAAACTTTGCATACATATCAACCAGTGCAGTTGATACGTGCAAATCTAAGCAAAACCCAATTTTCACAACATGGCCATGTACCTCTTGGCCTTCCAAAATTGCCAAACTCAAACCACAAGACTTGCCCAACGTCGTGAACGTGTAGCTATCGGGAACAAAACCCGTGTTTCTCCTAAGATCTCTATAAAGAGTGAATGAATCAACGAACTGGCGCATACCCACATGGCATTTGATCATGGAGTTACAAAGGAACGTGTCGTCTCTGTGGGGACGATTATCGAACACACGACGAGCATGGTGGATGCCAGCAAGGGACGCGCAGGTTGTGATGAATTTTGTAAGGAGATTAACATTGGTTTCAAGCGCGTTTCTGAGCATAAAAGCGTGGATTTGGAGGACAGAAGCTAAGGTGTTTCTTTGTTGGAGGAGGTATAAGCATTTTCTTTCTATAGAGTTCCAAAGGAATAGCTGCTCTAGCTCTCTCATTGATAGATGTCAAGATTTTCTGTCACTCTCGTTGCTAAATTGTATTATTTTTGGCGCTATTGTTAGTTATGTCTTTTTTATTTATTTATAATTTTTTAATATAATTTTTAAACTAGCTGCAAATCACGATTGCATGGGAATACTGATTATTTTTTAACAAAATATAAAATACAATTTATATTCTAATATATTCAAAAACTCATATATTGGGATTGGGACGGCGTGTTTGACGGTGATGGTGATGGTGGTGGTGGTGATAGTTATGTGTTTGATGGTGATGGCTTAACTTTCCTCATAGATGGCATTAAACTGATGAAATAAAAAATCATCAGTTAAGTCATTCGATTAATTTTGAGCTTTTGACGGGTTTTGAAGATCTGCAAGAATAAAAAAGTTATTCAAAGAGTCTCAGTAGGGGAGTCTTTAATGCTTGAATCAGTATCAACTCATATATTTTGCATATAAATTATATTTTGTAGTCTTCTTTATATATACCTTAGTAAGTGAGTCCGATTGTCCATTTTATAGTTGATTTGGGTAGCTATTGTACATAATTGGAGGTAATTATTACCCATGTGTAACGGTTATCATACTGATGAGAGTTTAAGGTCGATGAGTAATGGTTGTGGCTTTTAATGTGATGAATGTGCTTGAACAATTGTTTTTTTTGATGGCTTACTAACAACAAGAGGTCATCCATTAATGAATGGCCTTAATGATTTTTCTGGACTCATCAGGATGCAACCATTCTCTTCTATATTCATCCTTTTTTGGATCACATGTTTAGCTAGGATTGTCTGCACGCTAAGTAGTTTAAAAGTCTTTCTTGACTCTTGACTTTTCACAATTTTGTCTGCCACAAAATGTATTTGACAAAATAGTCTGTCTGTTTGATTGCCCGAAGAGGCCAACATGGTGTTGTTTCTCTTCTATTTCCTTCCTTTTTTTGGATAACATGTTTAGTTGGGATTATCTGCAGCCACGCTATCTTCCAAAGAAAAATTTGAATGTCTTTCCTGAATCCTGACTTCTCACAATTTCCGCCCTCCTTTGCTTTCAATTAATTGGACCAACGTAGTGTTCTGTTCTATTTCCAAGAAGGTGTGCGTTTCAAAGAAGGTGTGAGTTTATAGGATACATTAACCCATCCATAATCTTCCAACAGATTGTCACAAAGCATCATATCAACAAACAACAAATCAAACACGGAAGACATGTTGCTATACTCATCCCTCTCTTCTCTTCTTCTCTTCCTCCTCCTTGCAGTAGCTTTCAAGTTCTTGCTTCAAACAAGAACAAAACACAAAAACCTCCCACCAAGCCCACCTTCTCTACCAATTCTAGGCCATCTCCATCTCATTAAGAAACCCCTCCACCGTACTTTCCACCACTTTTCACAAAAATATGGTAACATCTTCTCTCTGCAATTTGGGTCTTAACTCGTGATCATTGTATCATCCCCATCTGCAGTTGAAGAATGCTTCACCAAAAACGACATCGTTTTAGCCAACCATCCTCGTTTATTATCGTGCAAGCACTTAGGCTACAACCACACCACCATGACAGCAGCTTCTTATGGAGACCATTGGCGCAACCTTCGCCGCATCAGTGCCTTAGAAATCTTCTCAACAAATCGTCTCAACATGTTTCTAGGCATCCGGAGAGATGAAGTGAAGCACTTGCTACGCAAACTGTCACGCAACTCGTGCCAAGGTTTTGCTAAGGTAGAGTTGAAATCTATGCTCTTGGAGCTGACATTTAACATCATAATGAGAATGGTGGCAGGGAAGAGATACTATGGGGAGGACGTGAAAGACGAGGAAGAAGCAAGGCAATTCAAGGGGATAATGAAAGAGATAGTAGAGGGAGGAGGAGCCTCAAATGCACAAGAGCTTGTGCCCTTGTTGCGGTGGATTGATCATGGGCGTTTGGAGAAAAGATTGAAGAAATTGGCCAACAAGACAGATGCATTCTTGCAGGGTCTTATTGATGAGAAGAGGAGTAAGGAAGAGAAGGGGAACACTATGATTGATCATCTACTTTCTTTGCAAACTTCACAGCCCGAATACTACACGGATCAAATTATCAAAGGGCTTATGCTGGTATGTATAGGTCATTTCTTCTTTGTTCAAACATTTTTTTTTAAAGAGAGTTTTAACGTATAATGTCAGCTTTTAATAATAACTATTTATCATCAGACCAAAATATCAATTAGTTTTCAGTGTGTAGGCGGGAATTGAATTCCAAATCTCTTATTCAACCATTAAAGATTTTACCAGTTGAGCTAACTAGAGTCCATTATTTGAATTAGACGCTAATTAAAACGTTGAAAACATCAATACTCAAGATTTTTTAAAGAACATGAGAATATATTGGATTGATCAATTATAAGGGAAATTCTGTAATCAAATAATCAAATCTGATCCAGTTGTTTATTTGACAAGTTAGTATAAAATATGTAGAACACGAATTTGAAGTCAACCGCAAGTCAACCTCGTAGTCTTCATTTCTAAGCAAGAAGTTGTTTATATAACTATATTCTTCTCACTATCTCTATATTTTTTTAAGAACAAAATTCTCTTGCAAGGTAGAGACTTGAGACTCTAATTTCATATATAACAGTATAGAGAATTATAATTTGTTTAAAATTTCAAATTTTGTGGTACTCATTAATCTTTAATCATATCATATTAATTATTTTATTTTTTTATTGTTCTTTTTCCCAAATATAAATTTGATTTTTACCATCTAGAGGTAAGCTAAAGTTGGGGTAATTCTTTTGTCTAGTGCTCTTCCATACTCACCAGATGAAACGCTAGGCTAATACATGTCTTATCCCTACCTCTAAAGCTATCATAAAGGGCAAGATTTAGGTAAAATATTTAGGTGCTATTGCTTAAGTTCCAATTTTAAGATTCTGCCATGTAGATTTTTTCTAATGAGATGAAATGCATTTTTTGGTTTAGTAGCCACATGACAAAATCTCAAGAAGAGAACCTAAGAAACAATACTTAAAATACTATACCTAAGTTTTATCCTATCATAAAACTACGTGTGCTATCTAGCATGACTATCTATTGCATTGGAGCCCACTTGGTTGTGTCGATAGTGACGTAGAAATTTGGAATGAACCAAAACAATATCTCAACCTTTTGACTCAGTGATATTTTATTAGAAGCCTTTGTCAGAATACCAATAATCAATTCGCAAAAATAAATATTATCTATAAATCCATTTTTACTTTAAAATTCTTGGCGTGATTTTAAGAATCGCTAAAATAAATATAAGCTATCAATCCATTTTTTACTTTTAAATTCTTATCGTGATTTTAAGAACTTATTGAATGTATAATAAGCAGGTCTTGTTAATTGCGGGGACTGACACATCAGCAGTGACGTTAGAGTGGGCAATGTCCAATTTGCTCAATCATTCTGAGGTGTTGAAGAAGGCTAGAGTTGAGTTGGATAATCAAATTGGACAAGAAAAATTACTCAACGAACTGGATGTCTCTAAATTGCACTATCTACAGAATATAATCTCTGAGACTCTTAGATTGCATCCTGCAGTCCCATTGCTTTTACCCCACATGTCCTCTGAAGATTGTACAATTGGAGGATATAACGTTCCGCGTGAGACAAATGTTATTGGTTAATGTATGGGCCATACATAGGGACCCTAATATATGGCATGATGCAACTAGTTTTAAGCCTGAGAGGTTTGAAAATGGAGAGAGCTAGTGACGAGAACAAGTTAATGCCATTTGGACTAGGAAGGAGGGCTTGTCCCGGGGCAAGCCTTGCCCAACGTACAATGGGCTTGACATTGGGGTCATTAATTCAGTGCTTTGAGTGGGAAAGGATTAGTGAGGAAGAAGTTGACATGGTTGAAGGAAATGGGCTCACCATGCCCAAGGCTGTGGCATTGGAGGCCATGTGCAAAGCACGCCCAATTATAACTAAGGTTCTTTCTATGTCTGAGGATGAGTTTTGAGCAATGTTCTTGAGGTTTGCAATAATAGCTTAGCTATTTTTGCAGAGATTAATTTAATATTAGTTACTTAGAAAATGCTATTGTAATAAGTACATTGCTAGTATTTATATTGTATTATTGTATTTGTACCTTTCTAACTTTTTTTTTTTTTTTTTTTTTTTTTTTATTTTATTTTTTTTTATTTTTTTTATTTAATTTTATTTAAATTTTTTTTTTTAATTTTTATGTTCTGGGTTCTTCTCTGGTGTGTGGCAAAGTTATAAGGGTTATAAATCGAGTCTTAGAGACTCGATTTCCATGTGGTCGTCACGTGGAAAAAAATGCCACATAAAACATGATCAGACTATGGAAATCGAGTCTTTGAGACTCGATTTATAGGCCAAAATTGAGTCTTATATACTCGAAATGCTAGTAAATAATATAGTTTGAGAACCAGACCTACTAACTGTATAGTTGGAAAATTATGTTTAGTTACCCATTTTGGCCAGAGTTTGAGAAAGTGAGTTTGAGAGAGAAGGTTTTGTCTTCAGAGAGCACGGTTTGGAGAATAAAAGAATAAAGGAAAAAAAAAAAATTTTATTTTAAACCGGATGGAGGATAAAAAATTAAATTTTTTTTTTTAGCTCTCACCTATAGTGCACAACTATATGTAGGTGTGCACTATAGTAATGAAGATAAAAATTTTACCTTTAACTCTATTATTGCAATCCTCTTTTTTATATGTAATGATACTAAAAATAGTTTTTTTTTTAGTTTTTTAGCATCACTATTACTAGTGCTCTTAGACTTGTGTAAATTTTGATGGGAAAAATCAAATCTTTAAAGACTTGGCTTTATCTTGACTTGAGTCCTGACTTTTTGTTCTTATATATTTATTTTTTGAGAAATAACTTTTTTGTTTAGAAGTCACTTTAGTATAGATGAAAAAATCATAATACAAATAAAATAAAATATGCAACATATATTAAACATAAACATAAAGATTAACCTCATATTCAAATATATTAAAAAGATAAATAGGAATTTAACAAAATAAAATTATTTTACCTTGTAAAATAATTGCTTAATCTTTCATTGAACATTTGAACTTTTCTTCATCTCTCTCTCTCTCTCTCTTTTGTTTTTTTTTTCCTTGAAGTGGGTTTGATAATAGTAAAGTAAAACTGAGTGGGAAATAAAAAAAGATACAGAGAGAAACATGTTAAAAGGGAATTTTTGTCAAATAATTATATAAAATAAAATAAAAACCAACCTTTACACTTGAAATAAATATCATTTGAAAAGTTAACTTTAACATTTTCCTATACTAGTGGGGCCCAGCAGTTGGCTCATTAACAGGATGTTGCTTGTCTCTTGTTATGAATTTAATAAAATAAAAGTAGTGTACCTTGTAAAATAATTGTTTAATCTTTTATTGAACATTTGAACTTTTCTCTCTCTCTTTTTTTTTTTTTTTTTTTGGGAACTGGGTTTGATAATGGTAAAGTGAAAGAAAGTGAGTTTAATATTAGTATAGACATAGGAGAAGAAGAGAAAAATATTGATAATGTAAAATTGGGTGAGAAATAAAAAGTGAAATTGAGAGAAATGTGTTAAAAAGACATTTTTGTTATATAATTATCAAAGCAACCAAACTTCACGCTGAAATAAATACTACTAAAAGGTAAACTGTTACCATTTTCCCATGCAAGTGAGTCCAAGTAGCTAGCTCATTAACAGGTGTTGTCTAGCTCTTGTTATGAATTTAATAAAATAAAATTATTGTAACTTGTAAAATAATTGTTTAATATTTTCATTGACCATTTGAAGTTTTCTTTATCTCTTCTTTTCTTTGAAGTGGGTTTGATAATGTCATAATGGTAAGGTGAAAGAAAATGAATTTGGTATTTGTAAAGTGAAAGGAGATAAAGTGTAAAATATTGATAAAGCAAAATTGAGTGAGAAATAAAAAAATGAAATAGAGGAAAACTTATTAAAATGGCATTTTTATCATATAATTATCAAAGAAACTAAGGGTATATTTGGCAATTGTTTTTTCCACTTATTTTCTGTGGGGGATAAGGGGGTCAGGCCCAAGTTAATGGGCCGAATACCCACGAGAGGACTGTTTCACATCCGAAGAGAAGGATGCGGAGAATGCAAGGCCCAGAGTGGAGTGGAATCCTCTTGGTAAAGGATCACCGCTGTCCGAGGAGGATATCTCCAGTCCGAGGAGGACATCTCCTGTCCGAGGAGGACATCTCCTGTCCGAGGAAGATGTTTTAGTCTGATATGATATCAGAGACTAATTGAGTAGGGGAAAAGCCTGATTGACTGTCCGAGGACTTCACCTGATCAAGATAAGCTCAAAGCATATTCAGGAACGATAAGGATGAGGAAATATCTGAGGGAAAGGCTGCTGCCACCGTATTCAATGCATTGCAACAACTTTTCTGGCCGCATTTATGTGGAGAAGACCTCTGAACAGTGCCTCCTAACCTACCGCCACTCACACAGAGATGAAAAGAAGCTGCCTGACGTGACAGGTACTTGAGCAAGTTCATGGATGGGGAGCACGTGAACGATGGAGATGAGGGTGAGAGTGACTATATAATAGAGGGGGAGGGTAGGAAAGAAGAAAAAAAAGGAAAAAAAAATGTATTCAAACTGATCAATGAACAGTTGAAAGAGTGATAATCCTTTGTTATTAATCCCTTGCTAATTATAGTTCTTTGACCCATACTCTACAAATTAATTGTCTTTGGGTTTACGTAAAGAATTTGAACCCTACAATTAGCGCCGTCTGTGGGAAGAGCTTGAGAGTAAGGGAAGAGTAGCAGCGGTTGGTCATGGCTGGTCAAGGGCAACGACCGGCAGAATCTGGGGCCTCCCAACATATTGACCATTTTCTTAACCTGAAGCGTAGGCAGGACCGTGAAGGTAGTGTGCATACTACACACACTGAGCGAACCCAGCCTCGAAGTGGAAGTCGCGTTCCCCATGCAGAGAAAAACAGCATGCTAATAGAGATCGAAAGGTTGAAGAGGGAGTTACGCCATGAGAAGAGGAAACACACTGTAACACACCCTGATGACGACTTGGACGACGACCAGGATATTACCTATGAGCAGAACTCTCAAACTCCAATCAGTGAGACTTTCTCGTATGAAGCTGAGCGCCCTTGTGAGAAGCGATCTCGAGGACCATCATATGGAGGGGTGGGCAATGATGCCATGAGTAAGGCCCTGAGTCAGATTTCCAGGTCACCCTTCACCCGTAGGATCGAAGGAGCGAAGATGCCTCGGCGTTTCAACCAGCCAACCTTTACTATCTATAACGGCAAAACTGACCCTGTGGAACACGTTAGCCATTTTAACCAAAGAATGGCTGTCTATGCCAGGGATGAAGCTCTGATGTGCAAGGTATTCCCCTCCAGTTTGGGTCTTGTAGCCATGAGATGGTTTGATAACCTGAGAGCCGATTCCATCGATTCTTACCAAGAACTTACTCAAGCTTTTGGTTCGCGATTCGTCACCTGCCGAAGGGTGCCCAGGCCCTTGTCCTCTCTTCTGTCCTTAAGCATGCGTGAAGGCGAGACACTGAAGGCGTACTCGGATAGGTACTGGGAGATGTTTAACGAGATGGAGGGCAACTTCGACGCCATGGCCTTGGAGACGTTCAAGTTGGGTCTCCCCACTGATCATGGTTTAAGAACGTCCTTGTCGGGCAAGCCAGTTGTTAGAATGCGCCAGCTCATGGATCGCATTGAGAAGTATAAGAGGGTTGAAGAGGATAGGTAGCAGGAGAAGGGTAAGGATAAGGCTACCACCCAGGACAGGAAGGACTTTAGGTCGGATCGCTACAATAATAATAAGCCGAGGAGAGATTTCGCTGGACACTCAGGTTCAGCAAATACCCAAACAGTTAACACCGTGTTCAAGGAGCCCGTTCATCAAGTCCTGGATAAGGTAAAGAATGAACCATTCTTCAGATGGCCGAACAAAATGGTGGGGAATTCGGACAAACGCAATCGTAATGTCTATTGTCAGTACCACCAAGACCACGGGCATACGACCGAAGACTGCAGAAGTTTATGGGACCATCTGGACCAACTGGTCGGCGAAGGCAGATTGAAGCATCTTTTACATCGCTCCAGCGGAAGAGGAGGGCAGCCAATGTCGGATGCTGAGAAAGGGGATTCTGCAAAACCCCCTTTGGGTGTTATCAATGTTATTTTTGCAGCACTAGGAAGGACAGGATACCGGCCATCGAAAGTTATGTCCGTGGCTCGGTTGCCGGTGGGAGATGCTGATATGAGTCCGAAGAGCCCTGGGCATGCTGTGCCCCTCGTTCTAGGCTTTTCGGACGAGGATAAAGCTGGGACCATTCAACCTCATGAGGACGCCTTGGTGGTTACCCTCAGGATTGGGGGGTATGATGTGAAGAGAGTGATGGTAGATCAGGGCAGCGCGGTAGAGATCATGTATCCTGATCTTTTCAGGGGATTGAATCTCGTACCCAGTGACTTGACTCCATATTGCTCCTCTTTATTTAGCTTTGAAGGAAGAATGGTTATGCCGAAGGGGCAAATACGACTGCCAGTGCAAACGGGCTCGGAAATCGTTGAGGTGAATTTCGTCGTGGTGGATGTTTACTCCCCTTATACGGCAATTATAGCCAGGCCCTGGTTACACACGCTAGGGGCTGTCTCTTCCACTCTGCACCAAAAGGTCAAGTATCCTTCCGAGGGGCGTGTTTGCGAGATCCATGGAGATCAGTCCTCGGCTAGGCAATGTCTGGTGGCGGCCATACGACACGGGTCCGAGGATGAACTTTCAGAAATGGCGGTTAACGACCTATAGCAGTTAAAGGGGCGGTTGTCGCCTGCCGGCGGGCAGGATGAAAGTGTAAAATGTGAGGACTTAACGCGGGTCTTGGTTGGGGCTGATCCTGAAAGATATTTTCAAGTTGGATCCCAGATACCTCAGCCAGAAAAAGAAGAGCTAGTGGAGTTCCTTAAAAGGAATATTGACGTATTTGCGTGGAGTACTTACGAAGCCCCGGGGGTAGATCCGGAGTTCATTTGTCATCATTTGAGGGTTAACCCTCTGAGTATACCAAAGAAGCAACCTCCTCGGAGGCCATCTAGAGAGCACGTCGAAGCAGTCAGAGAAGAGGTGCGAAAGCTCAAGCAGGCTGGGGCTATTAAAGAAATTTTTTATCCCGAATGGCTGGCGAATACTGTGGTAGTAAAGAAGAAAAGTGGAAAGTGGCGAGTCTGTGTAGACTTCACGGACTTAAACAAAGCCTGCCCTAAGGACCCCTTCCCTATGCCGAAGATTGATCAATTGGTAGATGCTACTGTCGGCCATCCTCGGATGAGCTTCTTAGAGCTTTTCAGGGGTATCATCAGATCCCCCTTGCTCCAGACGACCAGGAGAAGACCGCTTTTGTTACCCCATTGGTAACTACCACTATAAAGTGATGCCTTTTGGTCTGAAAAATGCAGGTTCTACGTATCAGCGGATGATGACCAAGATGTTCGAATCACAATTAGGCAAAAGCATTGAGGTTTATATAGATGATATGGTGGTTAAAAGCAAGCTTGTTTCTGAGCATTTGAAGGATCTTGATGCGGTTTTTGAAGTTCTGAGGAAACATAAGTTGCGCTTGAACGCATCGAAGTGCTCGTTCGGAGTTGGGTCAGGCAAATTTTTGGGCTACATGGTCACGCACAGGGGAATCGAAGTTAATCCTGATCAGATAAAGGCTATCCAGGATCTACGGCCTCCTCGGAATCCGAAAGAGGTCCAAAAGCTAACAGGAATGACGGCTGCGTTAAACCGATTTATATCCAGGTCTGCGGACAGATGCAAACCCTTCTTCTCGCTGATTAACAAGTGGAAGGATTTTGAATGGAATGAAGAGTGCGCCTTGGCTTTCCAACAGCTTAAGGATTACTTATCTCGGCCGCCGATTATGTCCAGCCCTGAGCCAGACGAAGTTTTATTTGCCTATATCGCAGTGGTCACTCATGCTGTAAGTTTAGTGCTGATAAGAGTGGATCAAAGAGTACAGAGGCCGGTCTACTGTGTAAGCAAGTCACTGCATGAAGCCGAGATCAGATACTTGCCGTTGGAGAAGGCCATCTTGGCCGTAGTGCTTGGAACGCGGAAATTGCCTCACTACTTCCAAGCCCATACTATCGTCGTGCTCACGCAACTTCCACTTAAAACAGTACTTCGAAGTGCCGATTATACGGGGAGGATAGCCAAGTGGGGCACCATTCTAGGGGCTTTCGATATCAAGTACATGCCTCGCACGTCAATCAAAGGCCAGGTCCTTGCGGATCTGGTGGCCGAATTTACGGAGCTCAGTATGGAAGATGTAGCGGTAATGCCGAGCATGGATGAAAAATTGGTTGGCATGGTTTCTCAACAATACCCTACTCACTGGGAGTTATACGTAGATGGTGCTGCGAACAGGAAAGGTTCTAGAGTAGGGCTAGTCTTGACATCTCCGGAGGGAATCATCATTGAAAAGTCGCTAAAGCTGGATTTTGGAGCGACTAATAACGAAGCCGAGTATGAAGCCCTATTGATGGGAATGGTTATGGTCCGAAGAATGGGGAGAAAGGCCGTGAACGTGTTCTCGGACTCAAGATTGGTTGTGGTCCAAGTACAAGGAGAGTTTGAAGCCAAGGACGAAAGGATGCAAGGTTATTTGAGCCGAGTTAAACGTCTGCAAGGGGAATTTGAATTTTTTAGCTTGCTACATGTTTCCAGAAGTAGCAATGCACACGCAGATTCTTTGGCCACTTTAGCCACCTCTTCAGATCAGGATTTGCCGAGAATTATCCTCGTGGAGGATCTTCATGAGCCCACTGGGATAGGGGGAGACGCAATTCAAGTACACCAGATTCGGGAGAGTCCATGCTGGATGGATGCCCTAATCGGATTCTTGAAAGATGATATCTTGCCGGAGGAGCGAAAGGGGGCTGACAAGATCCGAAGGAGGGCCGCCAGATTCTGGCTGTCCGAAGATCAAAAGTTATACAAACGCTCCTACTCGGGGCCATATCTGTTGTGTATTCACCCAGAAGCGACTGAGTCGTTACTAGAAGAATTGCACGAAGGGATTTACGGGAGTCACACCGGAGGCAGATCGCTAGCCCACCGGGCCCTTACCCAGGGATATTGGTGGCCAAGCATGCAAGAAGAAGCTCGCGACTATGCGAAGAAATGTGATCAATGTTAGCGATTCGCACCAAACATACACCAGCCGGGGGGAATCCTCAACCCTTTATCCAGTCCATGGCCGTTTGCCCAATGGGGTTTGACATAGTGGGTCCATTCCCTAAAGCTGCAGGGAACAGAAAATATCTCCTGGTCGGCACCGATTATTTTACGAAGTGGGTCGAAACTGAGCCTTTTGCCAATATCCGAGATGTGGATGTGCAAAAATTTGTGTGGAAGAATATTGTAACTCGCTTCGGAGTTCCGCATACCCTCATTTCGGACAATGGCCTGCAGTTCGACAGTAGCTCGTTTCGAAATTATTGTGGCGAACTTGGGATCACGAATAGATACTCTACTCCCTCCTATCCCCAGGGTAATGGGCAAGCTGAAGCAGTCAATAAAGTCATAGTTAGCGGCTTAAAGAAGAGGTTGGATGACGCAAAGGGAAGGTTGAAGAGTTGCCACACGTGCTCTGGGCTTACAGAACCACACCTCACAGGTCTACTGGGGAGACCCCTTTCTCAATGACTTATGGGTCTGAAGCTGTCATTCCTTTAGAAGCTAACTTCCCAACTCTGAGAACCAGTTTGTTCTGCCCGGACAACAATGGTGAACTTTTAGAAGCCGGATTGGATTTAATCGAAGAAAGGAGAGAAAACGCAATGGTCCGGCTGGCTCACTACCACCAAAAGCTTAGACAAGGCTACGACGCCAAGGTCAAGCTAAGACCCCTAGAACCCGATGACTTGGTGCTCAGGAAAGTTGTCGGCACCACGAAAAACCCAGCCTGGGGAAAATTAGGACCAAATTGGGAGGGACCATATCGCATCACGTCGTGTGCAGGCATTGGAGCGTACTTTCTAGAGGACTTGGATAGTCATGTAATACCCCGCCCCTGGAATGTAAATAACCTCAAGAGGTATTATTATTAATAGAGTTGTTTTCATGTCTATTTATAATAATTTAACACTGTTTATTCGTTCTTTAAGTGTTTAAACTTAAATCAGATCATGCCTGTAGTCCTCGGACCAGATGATCTCAGATTAGTTAACACTGTTTATTCGTTCTCTAAGTGTTTAAACTTAAATCTGATCATGCCTGTAGTCCTCGGACCAGATGATCTCAGATTAGTTAACACTGTTTATTCGTTCTCTAAGTGTTTAAACTTAAATCTGATCATGCCTGTAGTCCTCGGACCAGATGATCTCAGATTAGTTAACGCTGTTTATTTGTTCTCTAAGTGTTTAAACTTAAATCTGACCATGCCTGTAGTCCTCGGACCAGATGATCTCAAATTAGTTAACACTGTTTATTTGTTCTCTAAGTGTTTAAACTTAAATCTGACCATGCCTGTAGTCCTTGGACCAGATGATCTCAGATTAATTAACACTGTTTATTCGTTCTCTAAGTGTTTAAACTTAAATCTGATCATGCCTGTAGTCCTCGGACCAGATGATCTCAGATTAGTTAACACTACTTATTTGTTCTCTAAGTGTTTAAACTTAAATCTGATCATGCCTGTAGTTCTCGGACCAGATGATCTCGGATTAGTTAACACTGTTTATTCGTTCTCTAAATGTTTAAACTTAAATCTGACCCTGCCTGTAGTCCTCGGACCAGATGATCTCGGATTAGCTAACACTATTTATTTGGTTAATATTACTTTTTGGCCTCTATGAGCTTTCCTAAGTATATTTATAGAAGGTTTTATCATTTGTTTTTTTTTTACATACAGCATTAGACAGGATTGTTCTTTAACGTTGACTGCTATATAAGGTCTTCTTCGGACACGATATTGATTGTATAAATTGTTTGCAAAGCGAAGTAATTATGTTTCTCTATGACTATAATTACCAGGTGAAGTCACTTGTAACGCGAGAAAATCATATTAAACTGCGAACATCAGCATCCAAATAAAAACTAATCCATTAATAAAAATCATGGTTTACAATTTTCTCAACTGCAAAAAAAAAAAATAGAAAGGAAAAGAAAGAAAGAGATAATAAAACAAAATATCTAAGTCTACGTTGGGACTTCGTGGGGAGGATCCGAGGGTAGTTTCTCCCTTTCCAAAAATTCACCCTTTTCTTGCTGGGGCTCAGTGGAAGAGACCTGATCACCTAACAATGGAAGACCCTGGTTAGGCTCAAGGGTAACCGAGGGATGGGGCTCAGTCAAAGGCAGCTCAGAGGCCTCTAGGAGTTGTGCAGGAGGGACATCGTCATCTGGATACTGCCGAATATCTTCGCCATAGAAAATATTCTCTGGCAGTCTAAGATCTGAGTCAAGGGGTACTCCAGCAGCATCCAGTGCTTTGCCCCAAGTCAAGTCGCAGTAATCCCGAGCAACTGAGGGAAATTGCTCGGTGAGACCTTTTTCTGTTGTCTCCACCCCCAACTGATAGGACGCCCTCTTCTCAGCTTCAGTGGCCTCCTTGGCCAGCTGGGCGTCCCTCTGAGCTTCCTCGGCAGCCTTCTTAGCCTTCAGCAGCTCGACGCGAAGCTCCTTCATGGTTTCCCTTTCTGCTGCCAGATTTTTCTGGGCTTCGCTTGGCAACCTGCACTGAGACTCGGCCTGGGTCTCAGCGTTCTTGAGACCAGCATCCAGGCTATCCCTTTCTTGGGTTACCCCTTTTAGCTGCTCCGTAAGCTTGGAGGCCTCTTCCTTCAGGTTTTCCGAGACCCTCTCCGCTTCGGACCTAGCTTGGGCCTCGGCCTGGGCTTCCACATAGGTCTTGCAGTTCCACTCTTCAGCTACATAGACCTGCTGGGTGATCTGAACAAGACGACGGTGTTAGTATACAAACATAGAAAATCCACATTATAACCAAGGAGTGGAATGGGTATACTTACCATGGCCAAATCCCTCTTCAAAGACATGAAGAGTTCATATTGGCTAAAACGCCTATATGAATCCATGTCTCGGGGCAGAAGTAAGGGTTGCTGCAGCGCCTCGGCTATCAGTCCAGCACGACCCCCGTCATAGTTCCTGACCGAGGTCTCCCAAGGAAATGGGACGCTGTTGAGCTCTAGCCTGGGGGACCATATGCGTTGTCCTCGGTGCACCTCGGCCAAGGGAGGCTCCTCTCTGCTCTCCACCGAGGATCCCCTCTTTTGGCGGGGCTCTTTGGCCACCTTTTGCTGCTTGGCCTTGGGTGGCAATCCCTTCTCCTTGTCCTCAGGCTCCATCGGTCTCTTTTTCTTTAAATCCGGTATAGGTTTGAGAGCCAGATCAGGAACCTGTGGAGCGGGAGGAGGTGGAGGCAAATTTGCCACAGGACGAGAAGTCCCCGTCCCTTTGGCTTCAACTTTATTGCTCCTTCTCTTTAGGAGTAGTCTCAGGTCAGACATTTCTTCCTCTGAGGAGTCTTCAGGGACTGTAGTCAGCAACAAAGGAGGTCGGACACAAGACTGTCTATCAAGTTCCTCTTTGGAGTCCGAAGGAATTATTTGGACACCTCCTTCGCTTTCCCCTTCAAACTTGAACTTGTCAATTTGTACGTCCAAGGAGGTGGACGAGGAGCCGACCCTTTCTCTCACAGTCGGCTGTGCAAGGGGAACTTGTTGAACTGGTCGGATGAGCAGCGGAACACCTTGGGGATTGGGGTGTGGAACCGGTGCGAGGTCGTAAGGCGCTAAAAAGTTCTTCCGAGCAACGTCTATGCGCTGCAACCTATAATCACCCTGAGTAATTGCGTTCCCCGCTGGCTGGACGTCGGCTTTCTTGGGGGTGTAACCAAGTATAAGTGGAATGGACCTCAACTGTCCGTCTTCGCTGACGTATATCTCCGAGCGCAGTAGGTAGTTGAGGGCAGGCACGTTGATAAGGCTCAGCCGAGGAGCAGTATGTACCTTATCTGTAAAACAAACACACCAGTTAGATCAGAAAGCAAATATAAAGATAGACAAAGGAATAATTACGGAAAGAGAAAGCCCTAAGACTATGGTTAAAGACCCTGAGTCCGAGAAGGCACACCTGGCTCTCCTGGCTCGGTCGGACAGTGTAGACCGTCGTGCCATGCGCCCGAGACGATCAAATAGTCGTCTTTCATTCCCTTATTGGATTTAGGAAGGCAGGAGAACAGCCTCACGACATCGGAGCGGGATTTAAGGTAATATCCCCCCCCCCCTTTTTGGCCACGACACTCATATAGGTATGCTAAGTCGTGCCAAGTTAGCCCTAGGCCTAATTGTTCATTTACGGCATCAAAGGCCCCTAAAATCTTAAAGGTGTTGGGCGCACACTGATCGGGAGAAAGCCTATGATTACGGAGGTAGTTTAGGGTCACGGGACCCATAGGAAGGGTCATTCCCCCTTCAATGAAGGCGATCATAGGAATTATGACCTCTCCTTCTTGTCGGGCTAACAGTAGTCCCTCCGGGGGGCAATACCTCAGATTTACCCCCTGTGGGATATGGTGGGTTCTCTTGAACTCCTCAATCAACGCCGGACTATCGACGAGATATTGGAATTTACCCATTTCTAAAAGAATGAACGACACAATGAGGAAGATGGTGTTAATGGAAGAAAATGGTAGCCGAGGGGAAAATAAAGGTTCAGGAAGCACCGAGACTTACACTAGCACGAGTGATACGAATTCCCTAACTCGAAATGTAATTTTGGGTGGGATCCTGAAGGCAGAAGATGCAGAAATCCGAGAGGGCGTGAAGTGCTTTTGAAGAAGGGAACTCTCCGGAAGCTCTGAAAATGCTCTGAGTGTTATGAATGTGTGTAAAGTAAGAAAAGTAACTGCCTACAGAGATTTATATATGGGACAAATGGAGCGGTATCATTCATCTCGCTCGAATCACGAGGGCAAACCCTACCCGTTTGATCAATAATCCACCGTTGGATGCAAGAGACACAGCCGCTTGAAGTAGTTGATGCGCTACTTTGGGAATGAGAGATTTACAGCGGTAATAATGAGGCGCGCGTCTCCACAACCTCGCGCGTGTAAACAGGGGCATTTATGACCTTTTACTTCTATTGATTTCTTCTGTTTTATTTTATTTTCATCTTTATCCGTTCATTCCCGCGTATCAAATCAAAATCTTATTCTTTCTTCCCGCTTGCGTGGGAAAAAATAAAATTTTGAGGGGCTATTGTGGGGGAAAAGGGGTCAGGCCCAAGTTAATGGGCCGAATGCCCACGAGAGGACTGTTTCACATCCGAAAAGAGGGATGCGGAGAAGACAAGGCCCAGAGTGGAGTGGAATCCTCTCGGTGAAGGATCATCACTGTCCGAGGAGGATATCTCCAGTCCGAGGAGGACATCTCCTGTCCGAGGAAGATGTTTTGCTCTGATGTGATATCGGAGACTAATTGAGTAGGGGAAAAGCCCAAATGATTGTCCGAGGACTCCACCTGATCAAGATAAACTCAAGGCATATTCAGGAACGATAAGAATGGGGAAATATCTGAGGGAAAGGCTGCTGCCACCGTATTCAATGCATTGCAACAGCTTTTCTGGCCGCATTTATGTGGAGAAGACCTCTGAACAGTGCATCCTAACCTACCGCCACTTACACAGAGATGAAAAGAAGCTGCCTGACATGACAAGTACTTGAGCAAGTTCATGGATGGGGAGCACGTGGACGATGGAGATGAGGGTAAGAGTGACTATAAAATGGAGGGGAGCACCTGTCAATGGGCCTGGAAGAGAGGAGAAAGAAAAGAGGGAGAAGAAAAACAGGAGAGTGTTTAAAACTATCAATGTATACAAACTGATCATACACAGTTGAAATGGTTAAGATCCATTGTTATTAATCCCTTGCTAATTCTAGTTCTTTGACCCATACTCTACAAATTAATTATCTTTGGGTTTACGTAACGAATTTGAACCCTACAATAACATTTGAGAGTGTTGATGAAAATGCTCTAATAAGGTAACTTTAGCTTTACAGTAAAAGTAAAGTCCATGTGATCTTTTCATTTTAAAAGGAAAGCTTACGTGCCACATATTCAAGCTTATCTCATTAGATATATTAATAATATCAGTCCTGAATAAAACTAAAAAAAAAAAACTAAAATATATATATAAACTAAAAAAAAAACTATCAAAACAAGTTTTTTTTTAATATACACAAGATTGAAATTCTATTCTAACTTAATATAAGTGAATATGTATATGAACTCCCTTTCTATAGACTTAAACTTCAGTCTTTACCTCCCACACTCCACAAATATTTATACTTGTACAATGACCATCGCACTAAGAGTGTGTGATGGTTTTAAACAAGTTTTTTTTTTTTTTTTTTTGAGAATGTGGTTTTAAACAAGTTTGATACCCAAAAAATTTCATAATGTTTTTAATAACAATTAAGATAAGATATCATGTATGTGAACCTCCTTTCTAGAGATTTGAACTTCGGTCTTTACCCCCACACCCCACAAACATTTATACTTGTAGAGTGACCATCGTATTAAGGGTGTGTGGTAATTTTAAACAAGTTTGATACCCAACAAATTTCATAATGTTTTTTTTATAACAATTAAGATAAAATACCATGTTATGATCAATGTACAATAAAAATTATGTTAATAATAATCTCATCTCATATAAAAATGATATCATATTAATTACAATCTTCTACTTAAAATATTATGTAAAAAAATTATAAAGTTTAGTGTATTTTTATTTTTTTTTACTCATAATAGTACTAATTGATAAATGAACCAATTGGTAATTATTTTTCTTTTGTTTGTTCCTTTAAAAAAGTAGTCCACTTGTTATATAACATCTCTCACATTGTGTAAATTTCACGTGTGAATTGGGTCCACACAATATGAAAGAAATGTTGTATATAACTAATACTTAAAGATACAAATATTTTTTTCACATATTGTCTTATACTAGCCACTAGTACTTGGGTTAATTGCAACTTTTTTTCCCCCTATAATTAGCAATTTTCCTCGTAAACTTCAAAACTGAGCAATATGCAAGTGTACACTCACAACTATTGGTAATAAGCCCTATTAAAAAATATTGGTAATAAGCATTTTACTCCCGATTATTAGGATTTTCTTTAAATTGAATTGATTAAAAAATAAAAAATTTTCGAAAAATATGATCAACAGAAGTTTGTATTGGGATGGGACAATGTGCTAAATAACAATTGCGAGGAAAGGTCATTAGTTGCAAAGTTTATGAGACATTGCAAGTAACAAATGCACCATAATAAATGGGAAAATACTGTTTGCCCAACTTTTTACTTGCAAAGTTTTTTTGGTTTTTTCATTTTTATGAGATCGGTGTTGTATTTTTGGACCTATCCGTGCGGACGAAGCCTCAATATATTTGAATTACGTATTTTAATAATTTAGACATGACAATTTCTAATTAATAAAATCGTCAAAGAAATTACGTGAATTGAAATCCCATCTACAACTAAAAGAAAACCAATTAAAAAACAATTATCATGAAACATACCTCATGAGTTTCAAATTCTATCATACACATGCGATCCTATTCGACACAAGGGGAAACCCTGTTAGAGAAGCCAGGTCATGCTAATCGAACAAATTATCAGCATAGTTTTGGAGTCTTCAGACAAATTTCACAAGAACTATTTTGTTTCACAATGTAATCTGTTCAGCAATGAATACCACATTGCGTATCACCCCTAGAAAGTGGTGCATCCTACCCTAGCTGACTAGATAAAAAATGGGTATCCATATATGTTACAAGCCTTCATTGGGGCCATATTTAAATTTGTAATGTAGTTCCTCTTATTGTTCAAATTCCCAGCTCTTGTGAAGGTAATATGCAACCACCTCACATCCATCTACAGTGAAGAAATAATCCATCCTGACTTGTGTTGGAAACCTTCATACTTCTCAACTATATTTAACTTGGCTATGTACATCTCCTAAGATTTCAGGGTACTCCTTGAATATCTCCACAAACTAAGACCTATGACCGCCATACCAGCAATGCCTGCTAAAATCTGCCACAACAAAATAGAATAGCAAAAATTTGAGATACAAATTTCAAAAAAAAAAAAAAAAAAAAAAAAAAAAAAATATATATATATATATATACACACACATACTAGAGCACACCCTCGTCAAGAGATAATAGGGATGAAATGGATTAGCTTACATCTTTACCCCCCCCAATCTCTCCCCTCCAAGAAACAAATGGTAAAGCAATACACATCAGGGGCAGATATAGTCAAATTAACAAATTAGGAATTTTGCTGAAATTTTGGAACGAATTAACAATATACACATTGAGAATGTTGTAGAACTTCTAGAGAATATTTAGAATGTTCCAAAAACTCCTTGGAGAATAATGGCATGTGCACAGTGCACTAGATACACATAAGTGGTAAAACATGCATAATCATGACTGACCTTTGCATCTCTGCGATAACTGGTCTTAATAGATCGAAAGAATGATTTCAGTAACTTAAAGCGTGACATCTGGGGCATTAGAATCACTGCAGTGTACTGTTTTTTGCAAGGATAAGGTAGTATCCTCTGAAGTGCCAACTTTGCTGTTTCTGGTGTCAGAGATATTCTAACTTTGGACCGCCCATCATCTATAATCTGCATCAGAGAAATTATTACAGATTTAAGTCTCTAAGATTTTTAAAAAAGTATAATACACGTTTCTACCCTACTATTGTTACTAAAATGGCTGCATACAAATGGAAGCTTGGAAGTGAAGATGAAGTGCTTGCTGAGCTGCAATTACATGCCCAAGCATTACATTTTCTTTCTTCAGCTAAAAGATGAATAGAAACATCAAGGTATGGTGGATACTTAAAATCGTGACTATTCAGCTAGAATGTTACTGTCATTGCCAATCCTCAGTAGCAATATTGTTTAGAGAAGTATCCAAACTATTAATTGCTTGGAACTACTTTTTATGTTAACCAGGTAAGCTGTATTTGAGATTTTTACAAGCAAAGAAAGATTTAGGAGAAAATACCATTTTGAGGTCACTATTAATTTGGTCTCTAAATTTTGGTAGCTGTCAATTTGGTCTCTACTATTTTCAACTTGTAGTCAATTTCCACTAGTGAGTTAACCATAGAGACCAAATTGAATACTACCAAAATATATGAACCAAATTGACAAGGGACTAAAAATGTAAGTACCAAAGAATTTTTTTTTTTTTTTTGTTGCTAAAGATCTAAAAACACGATATTAAATACTAAGAATTCTTATTGAAATCCAGAACTCTATGCATAAAATAGTAAAGTAATGGTGCAATAAATACTAAGAATTCTTATTTGCTACACTTCAGAAGCCAAGAAGACAATTAGCTGTATGCATCTCTCACCACATATTGTTATTCTGAATATTCTTGTACCTTAAGGGTCCATTTGGTTAGGGAATGAAAAAGTGAGAGAACAAAAATGGGGAGGAAATGGAAATGTGGGAAGATAGAAAACTTTTTTGTTTAGTTGAGAAGAAAAATAAGAGGATAGAAAATGTAAATTGTATAAATTTACTCCTATGCCCTTATTACATAATATATATGAAGTAATTTTTTTAATCACTAAATTAAAAGATTATTTATAATTAATTAAAATTAATTTATAAAATTTAACATATTACACATATTATATTATATTAATTTTCTGTTATTATAATTTATATATAACAATTATTTTTTATTTTTTAATAGAAACACTATAATGAAAGTGTTTCCAATATTAAGGGGGAAAAAACCAGGACAAAGACGTTGTAGTGGACAAAGAGCAGAAACATTGTGTTTGAAAGAGAAGAATAAGATTAGGTTTACATGAAAAAAAGAAGAAGAAGAAGATAAAGACATGTGGTTGGTAGTTGTAGTTAACATTATAATGAGAGGGACAAAAATGTAATTGCAACAGGCTGAAGCAACAGCCAGCACAATCACCAGAGTTTTCTCTCCAAATTGGAGAGATTACATTTTGGCGGGCCCAGAAAGAAATACTTGAGCCCCACCAAAATCTTTCCCCTTTTCTCTCCAAACCAAACAACCCAAAACACTATTTTCTCTTCCCCATTTTCTATCCTCCTTGTTTTCCACCCAACCAAATGGACTCTAGGGCCAAATAGAAACATAACACATCGCCAATGAGTTTAAACTCAAATGCCACCACCTCCCACATAAGAATGGGGTAAAGAGGGTAAGGTTATGGGTTCAAAAACCATTGGGGTACACTTGTAAGCTTATCAATGAAAAAAAAGAGAGTAACACTTGTATGCAAACAGCAACTTAGGCTGGTATACAAACACAGTTACAACCACCAACCTCAAAAGAAGTGCCAACATCACCAGAATAGATTCTTGACTGGTAGCTGCGTAAAATCCTGTCAAGCCAGAAGTAATTCTCCTGAAAAAGCATAAGTAAATCAGCATCAGGAAATGAATGGTAGTAAATTGCTCTCATTTCTCACATCCATGACCCTTAATGCTTTGGGTGATTGCCAAAAACAGATGAGAAGAAAGTCGAAAGTTTTAATGCAAAGCAAGTTGAAAATGGTGTGTCTAAGAATCATATAGCCTTTTCTCCATCTTTATGACGACCATATTTTTTGATAAGTCATCTTTTTGACAACCATGTGGACCACCTTTTTATGAAACACACAGCTATGTAAAGAAATTCTAACCTGAAGCCCATTTTCATGGGCTCTTTGCTCAATTTCAAGGATGGTTGAAACATCCTCATCTGTAGGTCCTTCCTCTTGAAGAAGTAATATCTCATCCAGAGCAAGATCAGCCTGTTAAGAAATATACCAAGAGCTAGAAAGTGAGCAGATAGGCCACCGAATTATTAGACCAAAAACCAAAAATAAAATACGACTATAACAACCTACCAGCTTTGTGGAGATTGCTGGATCACAAGAGAAATTTATGCTAATATCACCACGAACATTACCAGTTCGAGAAGGTTTATTACCGCCAAGAAATACTGAAACACTGGCAGAGTAGATCTGAATGCAGAGAGGCAATTAAATAAAAACAAGGCCAACAAATATTATGATCAAAAGAAAGATAAATGACATGCATGCAGACCTGCCCATGCTTGAAACGCAGAACCTGCATTAATTTTGTCTCAAGAAGTTTGCTCAGGAACCCAACAAAGTGAATCTCTTCTACCTGCCATTATTATTATTATTATTTTGGGTTTAATTTATTCTATTTCACAGATAACTCACTATAACCCATCAGTAAAATGAAAGCCAAGAAAGGCCTGATGGCAATCCATTACAGAAGTATTTAATTGATAGATCTAAAATTAGACATACCATTGTTCCACTTTTCAGCTCCACGGGAAAGCATAACAGAACTGAACATTGTGCTTCCACCATCGGGCTCCGGACCACTTCTCTACAAGCATATCCAATGGTTAAAAGGGATTTGAATTCTAAACAAAATAAAAAAGAGGCATCCACACAGGAAAATTCCAATGATGTTTCAAATGTCAACAGAAATGTATGGAAGCAACAACATTCAAAGATAACAACAAAGAGGAGGAGGATTTAAGAACGGGTGTCCTGTCAGAGAAAAAAAAAGTGGAATGAATAATTCCTCCAAAGAAATAAGATGAGAAATCATCACTGTAAAGTCAAGGATAATTCAGGATCATTAGCCGGTCCAACTGAATCCATAGATGACCCTACCCTTCCTATTACATTCCAGAAATATGTTCAACTACTACCATCACTCAAAATTATATGGCTGTATACGAGCATGCGTGTGAGATTACACACATTTGCTGATTACCTAACTATGGTTGATGGAAAAGTGAATGGTAAGCCTTTGAGGTCATCACGGTTAAAATGCATAATAGGTTCAGGAGGCCTTGGTATTCCACCCTGCATGCAGAATCACAAACCCAGTTAACATGGAATATTTACCATTCCATGCCTAACTAGAAACAAAAAGAATCTATTACTTACCAAATACTGCAATATTAAGGGAAGTGCAATCATCGGAACAATATTCCCTACAATCACAACAGTAAAAGTTGATGGATCTTTGAAACACTTGTTGAAATATTCACAAGCTCTTAATGGATCAACTTTTTGAAGGTCACTTATTTTAATGGGCTACACAAGGAAGAAATTGACAGCAAGTTAGAAGGAGGGCGCACCCATCTTGAATCAGTAATTTTTAAAACAGGATATCAGGCACACCTTAAAGAAATAGGAGTTTCCATAGTTGAGCTCCTTCACACGGTTTGCAAAAGCAGTGTAAGGGTCCCTCTCTTGAGCACGAACTGCTTCTTCGGCCATTTGCATCACTATTTTGACATCTTCTTCTCCTGGTGTTACATTTGTTGTAAATAGTTGATAGACAAGCTGCCAGAGCCAGAACAGCATAATTAGAACTGAAAAAGCCATGAACCCAAATAAAACCCAGATCTGGTTGGAAGGAGGGACAGGCACAATAGGAAGCAACAACTTTGTGTACAATCCCCAATATGCAAGCTTAACAAGTTCTAACAAATGAGACTTTGGACATGAAACAAACCTGCAAGGCAGTTTCCAGGTCTGATGGTGAACAATCACCATAGAAACTTCTCATGTATGCTCCAAGATTCATACCGACTTCAGCTCTCTTGCCAGCAAGCATGTCCATTAATACTGATGGTCTATAACCAAATACACCAATTTCTCCAGCAATGGTTGGTCCCATTGAACAAGAGAAATATTCACTCTCTGGGAGTTCTGATAAACCCCCATATGAGAAGCCTGTAAAGAGAACCTGTTGGAATAAAGAGCCAAAAGAATTATACATAGCACCTGTAAGTCATGCTCAGGTTTAGATCATATATTCACTTTTTTTATTTATATGTAAGAGAATCTTTATTGAAAAGAAGCTGCGAAAGTAGCCACAACAGCCAAAGACTACAAATCAGGTGAACAGCACCCAACCACAACAAGGCAACCAGCCGTAACAAGATCAGAGTACAAAGACCCAGCCTAATATACCAAGTGCAGAACAAACCAAACACCCAGCACAAAACCACAGCCAGGACACAGAAGCAAAGCCATACATAATAATCACTTCTGTAGGCCAAAAAATAATTCACAGCCAAAAAGTATAGAACAAGAGCCCCTGTATATTTGAGGTAACGTCAACAAGAAACAAGTTCTACTCTCAATGAGAACAGGAAACAAAAAGGAGAATTGATAAATGCCCCTTCACAAGAGCCTTCAAGTAATCAAGTTCTCTCGATAATGACTAGTCTCCTTTAAGATGCACCAGGGAATATAAAATAAAATAAAAATGAGAGCATAAAAAAAGGAGAAAATTAAAAGGAAGTTCCTCTAGGTTTCAAACTTGACCTTCAGTCTTGCAATTACACACTATAATAACTCCTGCAAAGATTGAACCTAAATTGGATTCAAGTTCATATCCCTCTGCAACCAACACTTAAGCATGTAATCCTAATCCCCAAAGTTCACATATAAGGCAATCTATGCCCTCCAGATATGATAGACCAATTTCCAGATCTTTCGTGCTTCTGCTTACAATTATGAAAGGAAAAACATAAAAATGGAGACTTACTCCCCAAATGACTGGAAAGGAATCTAGTCGACCTTGATCATATCACATATAGGAGTATTTCAAATCCATTTCTTTCTAAGATCTAAGTGTGAATTTTATAGCCATATAATTAGTCTTAAAATGAAATTATATGATATGAAAGACTGAAATTTACAATAGAACTAACCTTTGTTAGTTGAGTTTTAGTTCTCTTACTAGTAAGCACTCATTCTTCCAATGATCTGTATCATTTCATAGTTGACCAGGCCAATCCACTAATTTTTTTCCATTGGAAATCACAATACCTTTGTTTATATTCCTACAGTTTTCATAGTTGTTTCATCTCATACCCAACTTAAGAAACTCATCCATTAGTTCCTACCATAAAAACTGTTAATCTTATGCAAAGGACTTCAAAATGCAAGATTTACTTCTATGTTTCTCCCAACTCTATCCAATAATTGTTTCTATGTAAGTTCAAAACTTTAAGAATAAACAAATACATCAGACCAACAAAAACTCATAAATATAGCAAATTGAGGAGGTAATATAAATGAGATTTTACATATAATTCCATTAGATAGTTCTTTTCACTACAGATATTCCAATACCTATACGGTTTTATACCTGGTCATCAAGAAAGTCTGTACACTTATAGCAAACTCGCATGCCATTTGATAGAATTAATTCAGTAGCTCCAACAATTGGATATTCAGACTGCTGCACAATATTCCTGAGACAAATTATTTGCAACAAAAAAATTACATTCATATAATCAAATTGCAAACGTAATCTGTTTTGTAGATTCAGATCCTCCTAAGTAGCACAAATGAGCTGTCTCATTGAGCTAGTAAGGAATATAGAAGAAAAAAATGAATGCATCATGTATCAAATTACATCCAAAGACAAATAAAAGCTAGTCAATGCAAATAATGAGAGTAGTATTGTAACGACCCAAGGAAAAGCGCTAGCCGCATCTGCGCTATACCTCAAAAAGACTATTCACAATTGAGGCTCCTTGTAGTCGTTAATAAAGCCCAGATCTACTCAATAAATACCCGATGTGGGACTCATCACATACCCACACACATCACACAATCAATCAAATTGAGCCATCACAATCTCCCTCACTTAAATCCCTAACGTCCTCGTTAGGGCCTACTTCGTGGGGTAGTGTCTCTAAGCCTATACGGGATTACCAGGCCGGCTCTAATACCATATGTAACGACCTAAGGAAATGCGCTAGCCACATCGCGCTATACCTTAGAAGAATTAGTCCCAATTGAGGCTCCTTATAGTTGTTAACAAAGCCCAGATTTACCCAGTAAATACCCGATGTGGGGCTCATCACATATCCATACACATCACACAATCAATCAAATTGAGGCATCACAAGTATACAAAAAATAAATAAAATAAATATCCTCAAAATACTGATCTGCAAAGTGGTCCAACTTTACCCCGAATTTGGCTTTGAACTGACAATTTCTTCTGGAATTTGTTCATCATCCCAACGAGAAATGTTCATCTCTTCCTCAAGAGTATTGATCCTCAACACTAAATTCTTCAGATCATCTACTGTTGCAGAAGCTCGAGGCTCAATTGTCTTTATGACACAGCTGCATGATGTTCTTAACTTTTCTGAATATTTGGATACCTCTGATGCCGTTATATCTATGCATATAAGAGAGCATGGTGAGAACAACCATATATATTTTCATACTTGGTCTTTTTCAGAAATCTTAGAACCAGTGCATTTATAGATACAATAATAGTTACTAACAAGGTAGAAGAGTTTTCTGGAGTTGAGCCTCATATTCAATCCCAACAACAGGTTCATTGCGCAGAAAATGCTGCAACCAAAAAAAAAAAAGACGAATTTTTTATAATGACTAAAAATTCAAATTAACAATAAGATGTCCCAAGAAACTACAATTGGGATATACTTGTAAATATTCATCCCGCAAGCTTGTTGATTGCATTTGATCACGCTCCAAGTAGGCAGATTCAATCTCTGACATCAGTAAGGCTCGAACAATAGATATTTCACGTTCTGAAAAACCATGTTGCCGTACCTTTGCAACCTGAAGCATAAGAGCTGTTATTAAAAAGGTAAACATTTTGAGAGAGAGAGAGAGAGAGGGAGAGAGAGGGAAGATAGAGGAAGTTCTATAAACAAATAAAAAGCAGACCTCAATCAGCATTGACTGTAGGGCCTCAACAGTCCCTTTTTCTTTACAAGATGAAGTCATTATATAGGCCTTTAACGGACGCACTAGAACATCCGCAGCAGCTGAGCATGAGAAATAGGGTGGATCCCTTCTACGAGAGATCTTAAAGAACCTTTGGTTTAGAGCATAAAGAAACATGGATTCCGCAAGTAAATCCCTATAGTCCTTCACCGTTTTTAGCTGATCCGCTTGCATCTTATAGCTAATCATAACTGCAGACTGTTTTTGAATAAAGTCAAGATATTGCTATTAAAATTACAATTTCCATGTGAAAGCCTACTACTCACATGCTCTAAAAAATGTGCAGAAATATTTGTATGAACCAAGACTAAAATTTATTCTGTACTAACCCCAGCAGCTTCAGATTCAACAAAACATGAAAAACGTGGTTCCTCATGAGATGGAACTGTAAATGTTGGTATAAGAGGAGGCTCAGGTGCCGAACTCTTTTGTCCGAAATGAGTCTTTATCAACTCAACTACACTCTGTGAGAGAGAGAGAGAGAGAGAGATTGTCAATAAATCTTAACCAGAAAACCTAGGTTCCGTGTGAAAATTTATACATAAACAAAACAAACCTGCGTATTAGAAAAATCTCCAACAGCTATCACTGCCATATTAGATAAATGGTACCACTTCCTATAGAACTGCTTCACAGTCTCATGAGACACTGTCCGAATTACCTTCTCTAATCCAATCGGTAAGCGCTCAGCATACTGCAATTAATCAGAGGATTTAAGAAGCAACATGAAATGATAAAACAAGGAAATTGAAAGGCCAAAAGCAGTTTGTGTGTTACGGTGCTGCTATATAGAAGCGTTATAAGAGAAGGCTAGTAAAAGTAAAACATAATTGCATGTACTCATCAGGATAGCTAGGAAAGAGAAATGTTTAATGCAATAAATGTGCAATTCTATCTGCAAGAGAGCCTCAACAATGAATTGATACAATAATTAATCATTAAGATATGAAATATTAACAAATTTATTGTATTTAATATCAGTACCTGGGAACCTTCCATCATCAGAACCCAATGTGCATCCTGCATTCTTCCAGCAGCATTCCGATTCCCTCTGTACTCTTCCATTACAGCTCCTCTTTCTTTTTCCAAATCATCTTTTGAGACTCGAACCTGCATGGAACAAGTAAATATACGAAATGAAGTAAAAATTTCAAAAGTACCAAACATGGTGGATAATAATACCTCCGAACTAAATTCTGCCAGGACCGAAATGGCTTGAGATAACAGTTCAGGCTTGTCAACAGGAACAAACATCTCATAGACAGTGTCATCAGCACAAGTTACTGCATTTTGACAAGCACCAAATTCTGCCCCAATACTTTCAAGGAATTTGATAATATCATGATTTGAGTATTTCTTAGTGGCACTGAAGGCAAGATGCTCAACTATGTGAGCAACTCCACGTTCATCCTCCTCTTCCAAAACTGATCTGCCATGAAACCAATAAATTAGCTTGTTTGACATTCTTTATGTATATAGTCAAATTCAAATTACACCTAGTTTAGTTCTTTTTTTCTTTTCTTTTTTTTGATAAGACACCTAGTTTAGCTCTTTATTAATACTACACCACTTAATATTTTTTTGTATCGGACTAATATTTAGAAAATCAACTGTTAAACTACACATTCTCTTTATTCTTGAGACACATGCCAAATTTCCTATTAATCGGACGTTATTTACAATCTAAATAAAAAACTCATGTTTTATATATATTTTTAAAATACAAAAAACTTGAAATGTAAACTTTTTATAGATTGTTTAGTTATTGATCTCTGATAATCTTGATATATTGCAAGCATGGAAGATATAAAGAGACAATCTAATCCAACAAAAGATTTGTCAAAAAATATATCCAAAGAAAGTTATTAAGTGGTATAGCATTGACAAACTAACACCAGGTATAACTTGAACCTAATGTATAATAAATATATAGCCTTCAACTTAGATACGAAACCTATCTATTATAGTGAGCTAGCTTAGACCAAACACTCTATATACCAGGTAACACTTCTTCCACGAAAGGAAAATTTATTAAAGAAAGGAAACTCAAATAATAAAGCCTCCTAAAGAATTGCAGTTGTGGTTTAAGAGATCCATGAAATCAACTAAAGAGTTACAAGATACCCCAAACATAGTACAACATTCAAAGAAAAAATGCAAGAAAATATTTACAATCCCAATTACAGATATGTCAATACTTTGAAAGCTCAATTATTCTGCTCTCTCCACAAATTTTCCACATAATACAATGAGGAGTCACATCATATTTTAATACACGGGATTACCAGTACAGCAGGTGGATGAGTGACAAATGTACTTGTTCTCCTTGCTCAATGCCTAGGGTTTGAATCCCACTATGACCAATGAGCTATAGCTCAACTGATAATTCCTCCTCCCATAATGATGGGATGCAGGGTGAGGTCATAGCCCATTGGATGCATGTGTAACTTACCAATAAATAAATAAAAGAGTACGAATCCCACTGTGCTTATTTTGCAATGGATGATAGTATGATACCTACACTTATGGCTCAGTTGAGTATAACTTTCTAGTCAGTCCCTGCCAGACCATCCTACCCTTTTTCCTAAGTGGGAAAAAAACCCTCAAGAGATTGTGATTAGTGGCTTTTTATGAGAAATACAAATAAAATTTTACATTGGGTGTTTTTCATTTTCAGAAGGTAAATATCATAAACCAAATTTGAATTGCATTTGTGTAACATACATATTCTATAATCTCATGGTAAAAGTAACTTTCTCTACCGTTCTCTTAGCTCTTATCGAGGATGCTAACATGCCATTTAGTGTGCGTTTGGGAATTGATGAAAAAAGTTTTGCTTTTTGCTTTTCGTCTCAGCGTTTTTGCAAATAATTTTAGCTTTTTGTAACACAATTAACATAAAAGTTACCAAAAAGGCAAAAACTATATCTTTTGATAAACAATATGCAAATAAGCTATCGGACATAAGCAATTCCCAAACAGACACTAATTAATTGTTCTCAACCCAAAGCATAATTCACACTGCTCCACACATAAAATAGGTCATCAAGTCGAAATTTTGCCAAGTAGGTCAAACCCCATACCCCATATTCTTGCAGTACATAACAGATTCAAACAATTCCCCATTTGAAATAGCATACTAAACTACTGTCAAACTCACCAAAACTCAAAACACAGCCGCATATAATCAAAATCAAACCAACCCAACAAACAAAAACAAGTGTTGGGCACATGCATATATATACGAAGTACAACAACAAAACCATAGTCCCTAAATTTTGGGTTACACTATGGACCCTCAATAGATTAATCAATGTCTCCACCATTCTATCATATATATATAACATCATAATCAATCTGCATGTGATCTTTTACTGATTCTGCCAATATATGTAAAGCACTTTAAAAAAGAAAAAGATAAAGGAAGAGATAAAAAAAGGGAAAAATAAAATTACCCAACTTTGACAGCAAGAGCAAGAGCAGCTCTCATTCTGGGTTTAGAATTGGAACGGACATAGTAAAAGAGACCATTGTCAAGCCTGCCATAGTGAACACCAACAGGTTGTTGAGCAAGGACTTGGTCCATTTCCACGTTCACTAGCTTCAGGGACCTGAACCTACGTTTCTTTGGGATCTGTGAGTTCTCTGCCGGAAGTAAATCCATCCCAGACAGACAGACAGTATAAACCCAAAGAAAGAATCAACTGTTGAAAAATTCTGTGTTTGTGTTCGTTCGTACGTACCCACTAGGCTCTTCTTTTATAGGCAAACAAAAAAATAAAATAAATTTGGTTTTTGCAGCAGCCAAAAGCTTCTTTTTTATATTTTAGTCTACTCCACTGGCTAAAATCAAATAAGATTAATTTTGGCAATGTTCTGGTGGTGCTTTTGGTACTTTACTCAACTGGGTTTTGATCTTTGAGCATCATTGTGGTTTTTGGGTCCACTCTATCGCTTCGACACGCAATGGGGTCACGTACATGATTGTGTGTTTGCACTTTGCAAGGAAAAGACCATCAATGGACCTCGCATAACAATTACTCCTATATTATTAGGTCAGGTTGGGGATAGCCGGAGGATAGTTCCTTGTCTTTTCAAACTATAATGAATTGAATTCCTCACTTCCAAAAAAATATTATTTTTTTTATAAGAAAAAATTACAAATTTTCCCCTTCTTAATCATATTTTTGGAATTTTTAATGGTAATGTTTGATTAGGGGTTGTTCATCAAACCCATTAGCTCACAAAACCAACCCAATCTAATGCAACTTGATGCCTCATGTTGGTTTTATTGGGTGGTTGAGTTAGGTTGAGTTGAAATTTTATTTTTAGTCTTAAGTAAGAGAATTCGGGTAGATAGTTTTTTCAACTTATCTAACTCATCATAACTTGTCATGTATATAAGTTCATTTCATTACCATTACCTTAATTTTTTTTTTTATAGTTTGATTTATTTTAATATTTTGAGAAGTAGTTTTGATAATTTTGAAAACTTGGTCTATAATTCAAGCATATTATAATGGTTACATTTTAACCATCTAAAATTCGGGTAAAAATGAATTCATTAAGAGGTCTTTGGATAAAACCTCAATAATTTTATTTTGGTACAAATGAAAATTTATGAATTAATTGTGATAAGGTCAAACCACAAGGGGATAAATTGTAGTCTCTAAGAAAAATATTTGTATACAAATCATGTGAAATTTATAAAATTTATTTAATATTTAAGGAATGACCACCCTTATACTACAATTCTACAACAAATTATTTTTCTATTATATTTTTTTCTTACAACAAATGAAGAGAGAGGGGAATTTGAACACATGTTCTTCTTATAATTGGGGGAATCGTATAATGTCACTAAGCTACAAGATTTTTTGGTTATAGCATCGTAAATCATGCAATATTAAATGACATCTCACATCAATAAAATAAAATTATTCAATATTAAAAACATTATGGAAAAAAATTTTGGGATTTTTTAAGAATATTAATTTGGTCCTCAACTATTGGTAAAGTTCAGGGTGATTATTGAACTATTTATTATGATAATTTAGTTTGACTTAAAAATCGATTAACAAAATTAGCTGATGTGATAAATGCAACACATACTAAAATATTATTATGAAAAGTGTTAAAAAAAATTTAATCAAGTCAATTTCAATTATTAATTTGATCAAAATTAAACATAAATGAGATTCAATGATGGCATTTACTTGATTAAAATTTGAAGCTTGAGGGACTAAATTGACACAAGTAAATAATAATGAATCAAAAATTGAACTTGACGTGATGATTGGATTATCAAATTAGTAATTTTTCTCCTTTCCTTTAAATTCCTACACGCCTAAGTGCATAACTATTATCCTAATTAATGACATTTTTCTTTTTTTGCTTGAACGAAAATGATTTATTCAAAACAAGAGGATTACAACAAAAGGCCATCATCCACACAAACACACTATAAAGATGGGGAGAACCAAATAAACCATTTATCATTACTAGTTAAGTCATGGGCAATAGAAGGAACATAACTCAAAGGAACAAGAAATATTCGAGATTTCCTCAATTAGATTGGATATTTGCCAAGATGGAGCAATGGCAGGAAGGCTTGCATCACAATTAATTTCGATTGAGTTTTTGGGTGGATTGGTCTATTGGGGGTCCCTCTTAAAGGTAGTTGAGAATTGGTTCTTAGCTCTGTGGTGGCTTTGTGCTCTTGGAACCCTAGGAAAATGCCTCCTTGAATTTCTAGCATAGATGGGATTAGGCATTAGGTATATAAAAGTATGCCTAATGACATGCTTTTATACCATATACAAGAGCATAAAAATAAACTAAGACTAATGCCATACTTTTATACTATATACAAAAGTAACCCAAAAAAAAAAAAAAAAAATTATGACCAAAATGTCATCAATGGATTTTAAAGAGATCAAACTTTCAAAAGTTCTCAATAGACGTGAAAAATATGTCATTAATCCATATATTCCAAATTCCATTTACTTTAGTATTATACAAAAGTAACAAAAAAAAAAGTTTTAAGACCAACATACCTTCAATGATTCTAAAGGGATCAAACTTTTAAAAGTTCTCAATAGACATATTCCAAGTTCTATTTAATGTAGCAATAGTTCATGAAGTTTTTGAGATATTTTATTGGTAGGAAATATAATAGTCTAATCAAAAGTTGTGACTTGTGACACCAATTATACATATATAACAAATCACACTCAACAGAAAAGTTAAAACAAATAATTAACTAACCAAATCACATCTTCTCCCAAAAAAAAAAAAAACTAACCAGATCATTAATTTGAATGAAAACCAATATAAATCATCATTAAAAATACTTCAATTTACCTTTCCCTCGATTATTTTTTTGTTAAATGAGACAAATAGATAAAGCTCATAAACAAAAACTATGAACCTAACAATACATTATACCAATGTTCCATTTGAAAACTTAGTGTGAAATTTATTTTATTCCGCACGCAATTTCTTTTCCTTCTTTATTTGTAGACCGTCTTTTGTGCTATGTTGAGATGCTTTAATTAGTTTACGCTTCTTTAGCTTATGCTTCTTATTGTTCCAAAAGAGTTGAAATTTTTTCATACTTTGCGGCGATCTGTTGGTTCCCTTTCTTTCTTTCTTTTTCCCCTAAAAGTTTAGACAAATATGAATTCTTATTCTTCAAAGGTTAAAATTATTAAAAAAAAAAAAAGAGGTGGACAAAGAGCTTTTAGCTTATTAAAAGTTTTAGGTACGGAGTAATGTTTTAAGATTCTTGAGAATGTTAAAATTTCCACGTCATTTTCATTTCAAACAACAATTGGAATCTTTTTTAAGAATAGGAAATTAAGAACCCAAAAAGATGTTGGATTGAAAAAAGTCATAAAATCTTAGAGTTTTCTGCTTATTCTATTTATTATTATATAATAATGTTAATGCTCAATAAAAGCATTCAAATTACATTTTAATTTTCTGCAAAGTGTAATAAAAATTAGATTTTATATTTCTCTCTTTTCTTTTTTTTTAATCTAACATTTACTATCAAATAGATTGGCAACCCACCATGGGGGATGGGGTTCGGCCCTATAAACCAAGTGTGGGGGCCTTCCTCCTTTATAGGGGCTGTGCAAGCCCATTCAATTTCTAATTTCTATGTCAAGTCAAGTGTCCCTTCTATTTAAACTACTTCCAACCCATTGAAAACAATTTAAAGTTCATTTAAAAATCTAACTCATTTAAATTTAATTTCAATACATTTGGAACTAATCCAAATTTTCTTACCAAAAATTATTATTAATTCTAATATAATAAATTTACATGAAAAAGATTTTCATGTTTAAAAAAAAAATTGAATGTTCATTTTCAATATATTTTCTCAATAGCTTAATTTTCATAAATTATTTGAAAACATACAATGGTATTAATAGGGAAAATTTGAAGAATTTTATCAGTATTAGTTTGAATTTTGTAAATTCTAATATTATTATTGTTGCTGCTATTATTATTATTCAAGCAAAAAATGTTAATATTTATTATCAAAATTGTATAGTGAATATAATATGAAATTATGAAACACTACAGTTGAAAACAATTTTTTAAAAATAAATTGAAGTTATGAAATTATTTGTAAATCGGGTTTTTAAAAAAGATGAGACAAAATTAAAATCTACATTTATAATTAATACCCCATGTTTTGTAAATGCTAAAAATTTGTCTAAACTTTTTTTTTTTTTTTTTTTTGAGATGGAAGATAGAAATATATATTACTAACCAAATCAAGGTTACAAGGAACCCAAATGTGCTTGGGAAATAATGATTACTTTGGTATTTTTTGCTACTTAGTTGAGGAAATAATGAACAATTTATATACTTTACAAAATGTTAGCAGTACAAGGTTTAAAGAATTGACAACCATTCAAAAAAGAACATTAAGAGCATTAAAATCAATTTATCTAAAATTTTCTCTTTATACTTTTTTTTTCCTAGCCAATTTTCAAAACACCCACATTCAATTCTTTATTTCCTTCTTCATTTTATGAAAATATTATCTATATCTATATATTTATATCTAAAAACTTAAGCATAGCATTTATTGTTGTTGAGCTCCTGTTGCACCATCTCATCGCCACATCATTGGCCACATAATTATTATTTTTCTTATTTATTTTTTATTCCTATTTAAAAATATATATAAATAGATTATTGATTTTACACATTCTTCTTGGGCGGTTTTAATGTTATATATAATTTTGCTTTTACATATTCATCTACTTTAATTTAAAATTTATTTTTATTCTTTTTTAAACAAAAAAAATATAAATAGATTATTAACTTTACACATTCATCTTGGGTGGTTTTAACATTACATATAATTTTGTCTTTACATATTCATCTACTTTAATTTAAATGTTTATAACTAAATTTTATATTTCTCTCTTTTTTTTTTTTAATCTAACATTTACTGTCAAATAGATTGGGTGCCCACCATGGGGGATGGGGTTCGGCTCTATAAACCTAAGTATGGGGCCTTCCTCCTTCATAGGGGCTGTGCAAGCCCATTCAAGTTCTAATTTTCTATGTCTATGTGTCTTAAACTACTTCAAGCCCATTGAAAACAAATTACAGTTCATTTAAAGCTAAATCTAACTCATTTTAGTTAAAACTCATTTAAATTTAATTTCAATACATTTGGAACTAATCCAATTTTTTTTTTTATACCAATTTTCAATATATTTTCATAATAGTTTAATTTTCATAAATTATTTGAAAACATACAATAGTATTAATAGGGAAAATTTGAAGAATTTTATCAATATTAGTTTGAATTTTGTAAATTCTAATATTATTATTGTTGTTGCTGCTATTATTATTATTCAAGCAAAAAATGTTAATCTCTATAGATTAATAGGTTTAAAAAAGTTAGTTATCACTATCTAAATTATAAAAAATACCCCTAATTTAATTAGATATTCTTTATTCCTAAGAAATAAAAGTGAGGTTAAAATTTTAATTCAATAAAAAAAAATAAAAAAAAAAAACTATCGGATAAATTTCCTCTAACTTCCCATTATAGTCTTAGACAGATGCAAACTCCTCACCTATTTCTAAAAAACAAAAAACGTCCAATCTCACAACTCACATCTTCTCACCCCACGTCTGATGAACTACAAACAAAAACTCTTCTCAATTCTTCCCAATAGATGAACGTGGTGTACAAGGAAACTTCCCATTAAAAACAATTCCCACCCTTCCTGTCACAAACTACAATCTCTTTCCTAGGATTACTATTCCTAATTGAAATATGAATTGTGACAGGCGGCTACTCTTTGTATAATGCAATGTTTGTGGTTTAATTGAATAGAAGAGTTAGAAAGTTTTGTGCGGCACTAAGGGAAAAAAAAGGTGATTTTTAATGTACTCATTTTTTTTCCTTTTTAATGATTATTTATTTATTTATTTTGGGTTTTGAACTGCTTTCTCTTCGTATTTGTTTGTACTACCAAAAACTCAATGAGATCACTTTTCTCTTCTCTATTGCCCTAACCACATTTCTGCTACCTTCCCTCTCTCTTTATCTTCTTGCTCTAATGTAAACTTTTCCCACCCCCCCCTTCTCCCCAAGCTCCTTACATTTATAGTTCTAAATCAGTGGTGAGGTTATGATTACTCTCTGATTTAGTGCGGTGGGCGGTCCAGTATTATCGAACATAAGTGGGTGGTTAGGTGAGAGTGGGAAACGGTGAACATGGCCTTGGAACTTGGTTCCCCAATCCGCAGATATGCTCGGCGGAGGTGCGCTAAAAGGAACCGCCGGGCATACCCTGCACGTTATGCTCGGCTGCCGGCCGCGATAGTGTCCAGTAAGGATCTACCGAGTAGAAGTAGGAGGCGACCCTTGGGCCAGTGTTCTGTAGAGTTTCGGGATGGGCCTGCAGAGAGAGAGAATAGGTGCATGGGCCGTATCTTCTCATGAGAATAAATGGCCCAAGTGGGACTAGGTACGAGTGCCGTACAGATCTAAAAAGTCATGGGAAAGGTAGGAATCAAAAAAACTTTTCAATTTTCTGCATAAGACTAACTTCAATGCAGAAATGCAAGAGTCGAATTCAATGAATTTGGCAAATATTATTTGTCTTCACATCAATTCAATTTATATATATATATAAGTAGAGGCCTCAATATATATTTGTCTTCACATCAATTCAAAGAATTTGTATACATCTATAACTTTACATGTTTTGAATTGATATGGATGGATCTAAAAAGTCATGGGAAATGTAGGAATCAAAAAAACTTTTTAATTTTCTGCAGCTGACTAATTTCAATGCAAAATTGTAAGAGTCGAATTCAATGAATTGGGCAAATATTATTTGTCTCCACATTTGTCCAATATAAATCTCTATTTCCACAATATCTTTGTTTTTCTTTTTGAGGGGTATGTTAATTTTCAAAATATTACATTCGTCTTAAATATTTTGTTTAGATTTTATGTATACGGCTTTACTTATGTAGCATTGTAATTTATTTAGGCTTATTTTTTCATATTATGTGCCAATTTATATTTTTGATTTTCTTTATGATGCGTATACTTGGTAAGGATCTATTTTTGGCTACTTTTAGTTCAATTAAAATTTGGAGGTTATCCCATCAAAAAAAAAAAAAATTGGAGGTTAAATTGTGATATTATTTAGGGGTGTCAAATTGGTGGGTTTGGGGTGGGCATAATTGGATTGGGTATATAAACCCCATTTACCCATTAAAACTCATTTAACTAATTGCTTCTAACCCAAATCCAACCCAACCCAATTATTATGGGTAAACCCCAACTCACCAAATTACACCAAAATTACCAAAATGCCACTAAAGTAAAAATGACCAAAGTACTCTAAAATTATTAAACAAATTTCTTGTACTTTCCCACACTTTCTCACCTACCAAAACAGTTGAAATCTACCAAAAATAAGAAAAATACAGAAAAGCCCTAAACAATCTTACCCCAAATCAAAGAAATACAAAGAAGCCTAACAAATCTAACGCCAACAGAAGCCATACTAAATTTCACAAAAAACAAAACAATTTGCACCAAATTTTTATTATTATTATTACTGTTGAATTTCACAATTATATTTTCAAATTAAACAAATAAAGTGGAAAAATTAGAAATTAACACTACAAAAAAAAAAAGGGATAATTACACATAACCCACCTGTGGTTTGGGCGAAAATCACTTTGCCTACCCGTGGTTTGAAAAGTATCACTTAATCCACCTGAGGTATGTTTCCATCACTCTCCGTAACCCACCTCAGTCTCTGCCGTTACAAAAACACCTTTTAACCCCAAAACAGAACATAATGAGAATCAAAACACCCAAAACTCAAAAACTATTCGAGAGAGAGACCCGATGTGCGATCAGCTTGTTCTTCGTGGTTTGGAGCGTCTGGAGAGGGAGAAAACACTTGGTTTGCATCATTGAAGCTAGGCAAGGTATGTGTGACTGTTGTTCATTGCAACCCACCCACGGATTTGTGTCTGTTCTTGATTTAGGGTTTCAGATTTTGTTCAAGTGCAAACTTACTGTGTGAAAGTCTAAATTTGTACTTCCCAGGAATCGTGTTATGTTAATATGTCTTCATCAAGTGGTAACTTCTCGGGTTCATGTGGACATATGTGCAATGAGCAGACTTGTGTTTTGAGAACAAGTTTCAGTTTGTACAATTTTGGGAGGAGGTTCTTGGGTTGTAGCTGTTATAAGGTTGGTCCTAAGTGTCCTTTCTTTGTTTGGCTTGATAACCCAACCTGTCCTCGTGTGAATGAAACTGCACCTTTGGCTTTAGAGAAGATGTCTAGGCTTCAGAGTGCTCTCTAACTTGCCAATGAGAAGGAAAGGACAGCTTTGGAAATGGCAGAAGAAGCTAGGAAAATGGCAGAAAAGGCTCTTGAAGAGGAAGCCAAAGCCAAGGAGAGGGAGAGAAAGGCTCAAGCTGTCTGTGCAAAAGCTAAGGAAAAAGCATTGTTTACTGAAGAGAAGCAGAGAATGTGGAAGTTTGCATGCATTTTGTCATGGATCTTTTTTGTTATTGTTATGTTGTTGTGTTTTGGCTCAATTGAGTTTTCTGGAGTGAAGCGACCTAGATTGTTGCCCTGAAGTAGTTAATTGGTTAGTAGAGATAGTTATGGCAATGGTGTTAATGAAATTGCATTGTAATAGCACTAGCCTACTGATGTAATGTTTTGATGTGTCAATGAATGAAGAATTGGTCAATTAATGAGTATTTTGTGCATACCATAACAACCATTCAATGGAACAATTGCTCAATTATACTGGTCAATTATCAAGAATTTGCATTGTGAATGAAGAATTCAATTTTGAATGACCTGTGCATACCATAACAATATACTTGGAGGTCAATTATCAATGACCTGGTCATACCATAACTTCCATACACTATATTGGGAAAATATACTATCAATTAGTTTGAAAATAATGTAATTTAGTTTGAACAAATAATGTCAATTGAATGGAAATTATGTCAATTATCAATGACTTGTGATTTAGTTTGAACAAATAATTTAGATACAATCTAAACTTCCATACACCATAACTTCCATAAACTAAATTTCCATATATTTTAGTTTGGACAAATATTGTTCCATACAAACTGTAATACCACAACTTCCATATAACAATCTGGAGTGTACTGTACTTTAATTACAAAAAAGCACATTCCAAGGCCAGCTACATATATATATATATATATATATATACATATATACACATACATATAATTGCTCAAAACAAGGTGATTGTTTTTTACACTAATTGATAATTACAAAAAGCCAACAGTGGTCTTCACCAAAAAAAAAAAAAAAAACAAAAAACAAAACAAAAAACAAAAAGGCCCACATATTCCCACTAGCTTTACTCCCAATGCTGGCATGCGTACCCACTAGCTTCAGTCATTTCTTGCCTTTACTCTTTCCTCTTTCCACCCATTGAATTCATTTTTGGTGGCCTCTGTGCAGCAAGCTGTCCTCTAGTCCTCACACTACCAGTGCTCCTATTTGCATGTGAAGGCTACAAAATAAAAAATAGATCCACTTGTTAAAAAATATCACAGTCTACACAACCATCCAGGAAAGAGGTTAGTCAACCAAGTTACCTGTGAAGAACTTGGTAAGGTATCCCAGGTCTCCCTAGGTATGTGAGACTCTGGCTGTGAGGAAGAGAACCATCCTGCTCTCCTGTGAGATGGCCTAGGTTGATTTCCTTACTGTGAGGATGATGAAGGCTGAGTGGCAGACATCATGTTGTAGGTCTGGGTAGGTTGCTGGGATGGTGGCCTTTATGCAGGCTCAGGTGCAGATCTAGGTGCAAGCTCCCTTCCTCTTGCCTGCAACAAAACCCAGTTTCAATACAGTGTTTATTGTAAGTTTAAAAACAAGTTTTTTTTTTTTTCATTTAAATCCTAATTACTTACAGCCTTTTCTCTTGCAAGTCTCTGTCACTTCTGCCATGGTGTCTCCCCAGTGATGCCAGCCTTGCACCCTCTTGAGTTATGCCCTTCCTTTTTGCATTTTCGACATCTTACAGGTCTGTTCAGCCTACTTGCTTTGTAAGGGTTCCTAGGCTCATCAGAAGCCCTCTTTCTTTGCTTGAGTGGTTTGCCTGGTGGTTTGTATATGTGAGGTGCTAGGGGAGCAGGCTGTCCAGTTTCAGCCTATTCTGACTGGCCAGGCATGGGAGGAAGTACCTCCTTGTATATCTCCATGTAAGTTTCTTTGAAGTAGCATGGGTGGGTATAGTTTTCTGGTGTCTCAATGTTTGTATAAATGGCTGTTATGGCATGTTTACAAGGAATGCCATTTAAGTCCCAAAACCTACAGCTATATGTCTTCTTCACCAAATCAACTACATGTCTTTCATACTGACTACCTACCTCATAAAGGAAACTCCGAGCTGGGGTAGCACTAAATGGGTTACTTTCAACCTTCAATTTCTCCAACCTATCTTGTATGCTTGGACACAACTTTCCAACATACTTCTGTATCCCTTCCCTTTTTGTGTAAAGCCTAGTCATAAGTCTAACCCTAATCCACTCCAACATTGCCAAGATAGGCTTGTCCCTAGACTTCAATATCATTGCATTAAAAGATTCACTCAAATTATTTACCAAACAATCTGTTAAGGCCCTAGTACTGAAGTGTGACCTTGTCCACTATGCAGGTGCAATGTTTGCAAGATACTCATATGCCTTTTCATCCAAATCCCTTATGTACTACATGCATCTCTCAAACTCCCTTACTGTTGTGGCAGCAGCACACCTCCACAGTGCATCCTTCAGCTCCAATCCCTTGTGATCAACTTTGAAATTGTTGTAGATGTGTTTCACACAGTATCTATGCTCCACAGTAGGGAATAGGATCTCTATTACAGGTATAAGCCCCTACAAATAAGCAAACAAACAAACAAAACAAGTTAGTTCAACAAACAAAGTAAACAATTCAAGTGTAACAAAACAAAGTAAACTTGCATACCTTTTGCCTATCAGAAATGAAGACCAACTGAAGCTCCTTTGGCCTCCCTATATCATCAGCAAAAATTTCCAAAAACCATATCCAAGACTCCTTGCTTTCTTGTTCCACAACAGCCATGGCTACTGGAAAAATGTTGTCATTTGCATCCTTAGCAGTGGCAGATAAGATTTGCCCACCAAATCTGTGCTTTATGTGACAACCATCTAAACCTATAAATGGCCTGCATCCACCTAGAAATCCTACCTTCTGAGCATTGAACCTAACATACATCCTCTTAAATTTTGGCTAGAAAGTCTTATCAGCCATTTTTGTCTGTACTATAACCCTACTCCCCTTGTCTATAGTGGTTATCATTTGTGCATAGTCCCTAAGGACACCATACTGCAGTTGCTCATCTCCATTGATCAAATCCTTTGCCTTTCTCTTTGACCTATACAGTTGGTTTACACTTAGGTCAACAGATAAATTTTGCATCACATGGTTGTGTACACCACTCACCTCCCAATTTGGATTTTTGCTAAAATCTTCAATGAACCTCTTAGCAACATAAGCTGATGTTGCTTGGCTGTTTTTAAAAGACTTGGGCAAGTACAGTCATCAATCAAGGTCTTAATTTGAAATGTTAGCTCTCCACTTATTTGAGATGCATAACATCTCCACTCACACCCATTCTTGTAGTGAACTGATATCTTGGTCCTCTCATTAAGCTTGAATTTGATGTCAACAGGTTTTTTGACTGCATACTCCCTCAAAGCAGCTCTGAACACCTTTGCATTAGGAAACTTCATCTCCTTCTTCAGCACAACATTTCTCATGTCACTCTTAGCATTAAACTCTGCTTGCTCAGTTACCTGCTCATCATCAGACCCATCCATGCTTACCAGGTCATCCTCAAGGGTTGGCTCAGCCCACTCAGTGTCTGCATGGGGTGCATTGCTTGATTCTGGGGCTGTGTGGGGTGCATTGCTTGATTCTGGGGCTGTGTGGGGTGCAGAACCTTGTAGAGCTAGGTTTTGAGCAGCAAATATATCATCACCAAAGTCATCCCCCTCTAGGCCTTCATTTAGCCAATCATCATCATCATCATCATCAAGCCCATCATCATCTCCTTCAACATTCTGTTCTTCATCTCTTGCACCAATCTCAACATCCTCAACATCTTCTTCTTCATCATTCTCATCATCATCTTCATCATAATCACTATCTAAATCTATTTCATCCCTTATTGCATCACCACCTAAACCACTTACATCACCACCTGTATCACCACCTGCATCACCACCTACACCATCTGCCACACCCCCAAGACCATCACCACCTACGCTACCATCTGCCACACCCCTAAGACCATCACCACCTACGCCACCATCTGCCACTCCCCCTTCATCAGGATACTCAACTGCCAGTGGCTCCACATTTATTTCAGTATAGATTATGATTTTTTCAGCTGGCCATGCCCTATGTAGGGTAGTCATGTTGAGGACATCTGCATCTGTTTCTATGTCTCTTAAATCATCCTGTAGATTACCTTCAGGAAGTAAATACTTATATATACTGTGTTCTTTAGGAGCACCAACTAGATGGCATAAATCTCGAATTTCAAAGAAATTCAACTTGTCAGGGTCAATCTCTGTCAGTAAACGTACAGACCCACCCATATATTTAATGGTTGGCTCCTCCACAAAACATCCCCCAACATGAATTTCAATGTCAAATGTGAAGTCAACCATCTGCAATTCAAATATAGTTTTTTTACACACTAACATGCAGAAAATGACAAGAAGCCAAAAACGACAACAAGCCAACAACACACGGACAAAGGACCACATAAAGCACATCCAAAACCAAATTCCCAACAAATTCATAGGGACCACACTACCCACAATTCACAAACAAGTGCAATCATTGACAAATAAATTTGATTCTTTCAGGTATATGCATTATATAAACAACCATAGCAGTACATCTAATCCTAAGCGATTCTACATATAAATAGCAAAATGCACATTTAACATACAAAAAAAATTTAAATGTGCAGACGAACAGCAAAACCTAACTCCATGGGTGGGTCGCAATAAAAAACATGTGTGGAAGAACCCAAATGCAGATGAACAGCAATCACACATACCTTGCCTAGCTTCGATGATGCAAACCAAGTGTTTTCTCCCTCTCCAGACGCTCCAAACCACGAAGAACAAGCTGATCGCACCTCGGGTCTCTCTTTCGAATAGTTTTTGAGCTTTGGGTGTTTTGATTCTCGTTATGTTCTGTTTTGGGGTTAAAAGGTGTTTTGGTAACAGCAGAGACCGAGGTGGGTTACGGAGAGTGACGGAAACATGCCTCAGGTGGGTTAAGTGATACTTTTCAAACTACGGGTAGGCAAAGTGATTTTCGCCCAAACCACAGGTGGGTTACGTGTAATTATCCCAAAAAAAAAAAGCAAAAATTGACAAAGAAACAATAAAAGAGAGTTTTTTTTTTCTTTTCTTACGGTGTTCTTCCATCGATCCTGAGTGTTGACATCGGCGCCATATTCAATCAAACACTTCGCAACTTCGATCCAGCCGTGGAGTGGTGTGCGGTTGTCATAGTCCCTAGCGTGCACCAGCGTCGGATCTTCCTCCAAAAGCTTCCAGACAGCTCCGACGTTTTTTTGGTGCGCGTGCCAAAGAATCGAAGAGGTCTGGCTCACTCTCGCTCTCTCCTTCTCCTTCAACTGCGACGGCACTGACGCGGAGCCTCCACCTCCACCTCCATTGAAGAGCTTTGTGCTCAAAGAGAAGCACAGAGAGTGAGGGAAAGAGAGAGGCTAGGGTTTGAGTAGAGAGAAGAAGATGATGGCTAGCTTTAAAAACTTTCAGTTTATGATGAAGATCTAAGAGAAATGCCGAAAATCTGAGGAATCTCCGAAGCTTTGAAGCTGCTGAAGTTGTTGGGTTTCTAATTAAAACGTGATTGGAGGCCGAGAAAATAGGGGAAAATGAAAACCCTCGTGAAACACTGAAATGTCTGAGGGCTGGTGTTTTTTTTTTTTTTTTTAGAAAGGGCTGGGTTGAATTTGGGTATATTATTTTTTAGTTAAATAGGGTTCAATGGATTTTTAGTTAAAACTCAATAATCACTGGGTCTAATTGGGTTGATGCCCATTTAACCCAATTAATAATTTGATGGGTTTAGGTTTAATTAGAGTGTGTGGGTTTGAGTGAATAAATGAGTTTGGGCTTACTTTGCCACCCTTAATATTATTGCATCAATATGGCATTATTTTTTCTATTGTTGTATCATGAAATTCTAGAAGTTTTTATAACTAATTGATATATAAAACATAAATAATACACGAAAGACACCTAGGAACCAACAAGTTTGTAGGTGACAATTTTACTATGATCTGGTGACATTTATTGGTTGCATGAATTAAAAGAATTTTCCCCCAATGTATTTAGTTTGAATTTAGTTTTAGTAGAAAACCTCATAGATTAAGTATAATTGACAATAATAGTAGACATGAAATCAATGAATCATAAATAATTTATTACAAAATTTATCAAAATACACTGCGCATTGTGCAGTATATCAGCTAGTTGTTTTAAATAGCTGAGATTGAAAGTTGAAAAAAAAAAAACTTTCAATCTCAACCATTCAATAAAAAATATATAAAAAAAAGTAAAAAAAAATTAAAAAGATTAGAAAATAAAGTAATAAAAATTTTATGCGAGAGTGAAATAGGGTAATTGCACCCAGTGAAATACATAACCTAATAATAGAAAATTCCTTTAATTATAATCGAAATAGGATTCTTTGCATCTACTTTTTCACTATTTCCAAAACTACTTTTATTGTTTCGCTCGAATCAACTTTTCAAAAACACAAATTAATTAAAGACAAAAGTATTTTAGCAAATGATTGAGCATCCACAGCAGTAGAGCTAAAAATTTAGCTTTTTAGCTCCACTAAAAGTTATTTTACCTATTTTACCTACACACATGCTACAAAAGTTGATCTATTTTAGCTTTTAACACAATAAAATAATATAAATACCACAATAAAATAATATATCATCTATAATAAAATAATATAACAACTACAATAAAATAATACATCCACTACAATAAACAACAGTCCCAACCACCTGCAACCGCCGCCACTGTTACCGCCGCCTCCACCACCGCCACCTCCACCACCAAAACAGAAACCAAAAAAATGTAGCCTTCCTGCACACAAAAAATTCCCAAACTAACATTTACACCAATACATTAAAAACAAGAACATAAATTCCACTTAGATTGAGAGAGTTTTGGGGAGAGGATGAGACTTCAATGGAGGCGCGGAGTGAGAGAGAGGCACAGAGTGAGAAAGAGATAAAAGAATGAATAAAAAATAAAAAAGGAGCGTATTATTTTAATCTTCCCCAGAATTAAATATTATTATTTTTTTAGCTCTCATGAACAGTGCACATCTATTTATAGATGTGCACTGTTCATGTGGAGCTAAAAAAAATGGATATAGCTCCACTGCTGGAGCGTCATTTTAGGCATTGAAGGAGCTAAATTATAGCATTATAGTAATATAGCACTACTGCTGTGAGTGCTAAGAAGGTAAATCCGTAAATATATATATATATATATATATATATATATACACACCACATAAATATGCTCCTATCAAGAAACTAAAGTCAACCTCAGCCCTTAGAGGATTATGAAAATGTAACATTGTGGGGTATGATAAAAAGTGGAGGAATGTGAGGGAAAGAGAGAAGAAATCACAATAGTGATATAAAAAATAAAAAATAAAAAACATGGGCAAAAACAATGAACCGAACAGCCTATCTAGCACATTCCTACTTCTATTGATTTCCTCCTCCCTTTCTTGATTTTCACCAGGACTTCCAACATTTCCAGGATCACAAATATGTCAAAAGTCAGTGGATCCCACCTCTAGAAACTGATATTTGATTCTTCAATAAATTTTCCCTTTTTCCTTTTTGTTCTCTTCTCCCTATTATTCATTCCAATATATAAAGTTATAAACAGGTAAATTTGATGATAGGAACCGCCACCCAAACATCCCCTTCGCCTTTCTATTAAATAGTTTTTGCGGTTCCTAATTTCTTTTTCATTTGTTATGTTTTCTTTAAATATTTTTTATATGTCAAACTTAATTAAATATATAGAAGAAAAATGTTTCCTATTTTATTAGTATTTTTTGGTGTTAAAAAGTTATTAAATAAATATACAATTAAAAAAAATTATAAGTGGAATATGGAATATTATTTTTAAGTTGAAATTTTAACATTGTAGATACACAAATGGTTACAATATGGCTTATAATTTTTATAATTTAATTTCTTTTTAAGTTTAATAAAAAAAATATAAGTTGTGATTAAGCTTTATTTAATTACTAAAAATTATTACGTGAGAATTAAAAGTGGAATCTTGATAATGGAAAAAATTACAAGCACAACTTATAAAAATCCTAACAAATAAACACAATATAATGAATTTACTATATTTTATGAGTTTTATTACATTAAAATACAACTTAATATCCACAAAATCACGTGTCAGTTCTTTTTACAAAGTAAAATATTTTACCCTTGTGAGGTCGGCCATCTTTACTTTGTAGTCTTTAATAGATGCATCCACGTTAACAATCAAATGATGATCACCCCATTTTTCAACATTTTCTGCTGGGATGCTTCTTGTCCGTGTCTCAAAGTTTCTTCCTTTGATTTTACAGGTACTTTTTAGTATTTTGAATGAGGTAGCATCAAAAAAACAAACATTATGAACATACGTTCATTGTATGCTCAGTATATTTCTATATGTATCACTTGCTTTCTTTGGCATAATGTTGAAACCAGAAATAAAGAATAATAATTAAGGTATCTAAATGGAAAATATTAAGGTAAAAACAGAACCTATTGAGAGATAGATCACTTATTTAAAAATATAAAGACAAAATGTTTTGAGAATTTAATACAAAAATTATACAGCAACAAAATAACAACAGTTTTTTCATTGCTAAGTTAGACATGCACTCCATGGATTTTGAACTCACATCTCATAAATTTTTATTGGAAAAGATTAACTTTATTTACAAAGAAAGAGTTTACAAGTTAGACAAGTTAGAAATATCAACAAAATGAGCAGAGATCCAAAAATTCAACAAATGAGAAAAATGAGAGACCACTCGTCAGTGGCGGCTCTACATGCCAGGGTGGTCACAGGACCACCTGACTTGCAAAAAAATGTAAATATACACTTGCCAAAAAAATATTATATACTAAACTAACTTATTGTGACTACCCTAATAAAATTTTTGAACACTTTGACTTATGAATTACAAAAATTTGGGTTCAACAAAAATAAGAGTAGTGCTACTACATTTACAATATTTTCATAATAATTTTACAAAAATCTAATGTAGTAAGCTGTTATTGATTTTAATTTGGGCTAAATACTAATATTATTTTATTACCCACTAATAACAAATTTTTGCATAAGATTTATTATAAAAATGTTGTGGACGTAGCACTATTCCAAAATTAATTATGCCTCCAAATATAATTCTTAATCCTTTTTTTTTTTTAGCTTAAATAACAGCAATAAACATTAGCTCAAATAACAACAAACGTAAACCAAACAAAAACAAGACAAGACCAAACAACAACAGTTGAAAAAATTATTCAATAAAAAGCTTATTATAAAATAAAAAGATAAAATTTGTAGCTCATTCAACTTATTCAATAAAAATAATTTCTAATTTCATTTTTCCTTAAAAAATGGTACCAAGAAAAATATTGTGGTAATTTAAATTTTTTAGTGACCACCCTAAAAAAAATTCCTAGAGCCCGCTATAACATTTCCTAAATTTACTAGGAAACTATATCAGTCCAAATGAACCATTTCTAATACGAAACTTCTTTTTTTCAATGAATGAGCAAATTTCATTTCAAAGGATCAAATGTACAAGTAGTTCAGCACCAAAACGCAACACTGCATCTACAACAGCAAAACAACTACAACACCATTGCATTTAAAACTACAATTGAAAATGTACATTACACAAAAAACAATAAAAACCATTACAATATGATGTTTTAGCTGCTTGTATTCTTCGGAACAAAATCTTAAATGCCCTAGAAACAGCAAATTGCCCAGTTTTGAATTGTATTGCATGTAGCTGCCACTTTCCACTCTATTATTCTTCACTTCTCACCTAATCATTTTGACAATAATCTCTTCCGATAAAACGCTACACATCAATAATATAATAAATAAATTTCTTAATTATTTTACTGTTGTTCCTCGGCAGAATTTTCAAAGCAAGCAAAGCAATGTATTCATGGAGAAATTGTTCTTTTATCTATGCATAATTAGCTTAATTTAGCTTAATTTCTTACTGGTTCTTCAATACAATCGTATTAACAGAAAATTGGAAAGAAAAAAATTTCTTTTATCTATCCATAATTAGCTAAATTAACCCTAATCTCTTATTAGTTCTTCAATAGAAAATTGGAAATGCAAGCATAAACATATTTCTAAACAGTAGGGAAATAGTATACCTGAGATCAAACATCAAATCAGAATCAGATTAGTAAGTTCCTAAATTGGAATTGGAGTAGAAAGTTTCTTTAACTGTTTTTTGGGATTTTGGATCTCTTTTTTCTTTTTCTTTTTTTTCTTTTTTTCCCTCTCTCCGATATACTGTTCTTCGATATATAGTCACTCTTTTATAGTATTTTTGAATGAATTTATCCCGCCTCCGGGAGCACTCATATGAACATGATCAGCATTGTCATTGATCAATTTCTCCATCACAAAGTAAGTTTAAAGAGGAAATTTTGATTAGGCATTGTACAAAGGAGCGGGTGAGCTTAATATATCTAGTTTTGTGTGCATGTGATTTGTTTATTATTACTATTACTACTAGCTAAATTCTCGTATAATGTGTGGTACAATTTATTATTAGTTTTTTTTCTCCAATATTTCAATAATCTTTGTTAAAAATATTGCAACTTAATTAATTGACACCTTATAGTGTTTCCAACATAAATATCAAGGGCTCAAATCTCCACTCTCAACTATCGATGTATAAAATATTTCAATAATTTTCATTGTAAAAAATTATAATCTTTAGTTTTTTATAAACAAAATAGAAAGAGACAAAATAAAAAGACAATAAAAGTAGTATAATGATTTGATCATACTATATATAGTGGCTAATATAGATAAACAAGTTTCATACCTACTAAAAAATGCAAATATCCTTCAATTATTATTTTTATACTCTTGATTGTGTGCTAAAAAAAAAAAAAAAATTTTGGACATTATTTCAATTGTCGCAAAAACAACTAAATTTGAGTAAGAATACCATATTTCAAATCAATTGTTTCTCACATTAAAAAAAAAAAAAATCAATTGTTTCTCATATAAATCTTAGAAAAATGATATTAAAATTTCAGTATACTTAAAATAATTAATATAACAAAATGAACACATTTATTCTATTAGCAATCTTTCTAATTACATAAGGAGTTAGGAAATTGAAATCGTTAAGATAAATTTTAGTGAATTCAAAAATATTTAATTTTTTATGACTTTTGTGTCAATTGTTGTCAAAGCAACTTAATATGAGGAAAAATGTCATATTCTAAATTTTTTATTATTATTATTATTATTATTATTATTATTCCAACTAGAAATTATATCTCATATAGAGTCATAAAAATAATCATATAAATTCATTTAATATAAAATAATTAATGCACAACTATAGATGCATTTACTCTATTGGCTAATTCAATGAACTAATACTTTGATATAAATGCAAACTTTGTTAAAGTATAAGCCGCTACATGACACAACCTCATTCTCTCTAACATGAAATCTCTAGTTTTATATATACTAGTCGCAAACTCACGCGATGCATAGGAATAGTTAATTGTGGTATAATATATAATTTGCTCTCCAAAATATTTGTTGAAAATAATTTTTTTCTCCCTAAAAACTAAAAATTTCTAAAATTATTTTGTCTTTCTTATTTTACCAATGTATCATTTTATTATTTTGGATTGTGTTTGATTGATATTATTCTTTATGAGGTTGTCCATATTCTTCGAAATTATGTTTAGTGTGCTATGTTTTTCTAATTTTTTTTCTTGTACAATTAACTTTTTAAGTTTCGAATAAATCATTCAAAATCTTCATTTTATTAAAGAAGATTATTATGATAATAAAAAGTCATAACAAAATTGCACTTAATGTTACTCAAATAATTGATAGACACATTCAAATGCATATCCAAAATTTTTTATTTATTTTTATATAAATTCAAATTCTTACTTCCAAAATAACTAATTATTAACTCAAACAAAGATCAAACTAAAACTTTAAGAGAGAGAGAGAGAGAGAGAGAGAGAGAGAGAGAGAGTACTTGTAATGGAAAACTAAAAAATACAACATTAAAACATATTAACCCAAAATAGAATTTAAAAAAATACAACAATTCATCAACCTAAAGTAGAGTTGCAAGCAGAGACGGAACTGCCTTAGGGCTGAGGGGGCCACGCCCCCCCCCCCCCCCAAAAAAATTGACAAGCTGACCCATAAATCTCAAAAATAGATAACAAGAAAAATATTAAAAAAAAAAAAACACATATCCAGATAATAAGAAAAATCTTTGGACAAATCATAAATCTAGTCTAAGCAAAAACAATAACAACAAATCAATTTAAAATCCTAGCAAAACAAATCACAAAAAACTCAATAATGTTTACCCAATTTCTCCCTCTCATTTGGGAACTCTATGCCCCTCTCAAATGACTCCACCTCGTAGCCACAGAAACAACTCTTATACCGCTAATCGCTTCATCCACACACCAATTAATCACGAATAGCTTAGCACAGTTGATGTCTTTAACTCAACCATAGGAAAAATTTTATCTATTTTTTGAATGGTAGAATTTTTTTATTTTTAATGTTTTATTAACTTTGGGACACACTTGGCATGCATGCATAAATGGTAAAACATGTGTGAAACAACAACAATCTATTGTTTTGTGCCTGACATAAACTGCCACCAAAGCATGTGTGAGATTAGTCTATTGGTAATAAATTTTGTGACTTAACTAAATAAATGTAGTGATGGGAAAAATTTTATTATGTACTTAGTTAAAAACTCAAAGTTACTATCCATTATCATGTGATTGTTTAATAGATTACTTTTTTTTTTTTTTAACTATTTTTTCAAACTTGCAATATTTCAAAGGAAAAAATCTCAACCTTACCAAGACACCAATAATTGCCTTACCCTTTTTTTCACTGAATATTAATGCATGATATTTATTAACCATTATTTTAGCTATTTTATTTATTTATTTATTTATTTTTGACAGAAGACTTGACATAGTTTTGAACTTTTAACTATAATTTTTTGTATTTATTTTTAAGAATCTTTTAACTATATATATATATAGCATTATGAAGTTATTAGTTATAGAATTATGTGAAAAGAATACATAATTTTTTTTTAACTTATAATGTCGATAGAATAAAGAATCGGACTAATCTTGGTTAGACCTTGAAAATATTAGGATGTTTTAATTGACTTACAAAACTCTTGATTATAAATTGTCATTCGTGATTTTTTTTTCGAAATAAAAAATACAAATAATTTAAAAAATTACTGCTAATAATGCATCATTGTCAACCTCTAGTATTGATATTTCAAAATTTTAAAATTTTTGAACAAAGAACTTTGCCCCCCCCCCCCCTAAGTTTGAATCCTAGTTCCATCCCTGGTTGCAAGAAAGAATAAAAAAATTGAGAGTGACAAATTTATAAAAAAATAAGATGAGAACAAAAAGAGTAAAAATAAAAAATATAATAATAAATACCAAATTATCCAAGTTATGCTATATAATAGAATAACATTATATTTTTATATACTATATTTGTAATGCAATAGAATGACATCTATGAAATCAAAGAAAAAAGATAACAACTTAAAAATACAAAACTAAATCACATCAACATAAAGTAGAGTTCTAAAAAAACACAAAAATTCATTAACCTAAAGTTGAGATGCATGAAAAATAAAAAAATCCACCAAAAAATGAAAAACAAAATTTAGAGAAAGAGAGCGAAATAACCTTTTGTGTGTTGGAAAACAATGCTTAGAATGGGAGAGAGAATTGGAAAATTACAATAAAAAGATGAGAATAAGAAGAGCCAAAAATAAAAGGAAAAAAAAAAGGATATAGGAAAAGTGATATTAAGTTAGTTAGTGGTGGGAAGATTAAAAGGTAAAAGAGAGGGGGAAAGACTTGAGAAAGTGTAACAATAAGTTTAAAAAATTAACAAGAAGAAAAAAAAATTGAGAGAGAGAGAGAGAGTTTTTTTTTTTTTTTTTAAGAATACTAAGTACGTTTTAACACACACACACACGGAGAGATGGGAGAAAGTTTTTTAAAGAAACTTACAGTAGTGTATATCCAAAATGGCCTAACTCTTGAATACGCAGCACAGGTTTTAAACTTCTTTATCTCACAGTCATTTTCTAATGTGGAATTAACCCACTATTTTTTCTTTTGAGAGTGAGTGAGTGAGTTGGAAGTAAGTGGATATGGTCGTTGATGTGGCTCAATAGAAACGTAGTAATAATAAATGTTACGCTTCAACTTTTAGATATACATTGACGTGTTCGCATGTATAATATGTGTATTTACGTATGTCCACAATTGTATGGAAACATGCATGTTAGTTATTAATGTTGCTCCCCTGAAATCAAATCCTTGCTTCACCACTCACCAGGCTCCAATTGAGCAATGATGATATAGTTGGACATGGGATGGGATTCTTGCAATAAATGAGGAACGTATTTGACGGGCCAAGGACCAACCAATGAGGTCTTTGAACATCCATGAGATCCTTTTATGGGAAGATGATTTCATCATGGTCAATTTCACCCTCATGTCGGGCTTTTTTGGGAGCTGGTTATGCCCTTTCCCCAATGCTATACACCTCTCTCAAGTGGCGGCCCTTTTTGTTTCTCTGACAAGTGTTTCAAGCAGAAGTGGTCGCAAGTCTCACGTGGATTACTTCTATTATGCCTATCAAGGCAGCTTCCATGACAGGGCAATCAAGAGAAGAATGATTGGTCCTTGATCTTGATGAGGATCTTGTACATAGGCTCTTTCAAGATGGTGTTCACTGCTTCAAGACCTTTAGTTAGTGCCACAGCCGCTTTTCGTCCCTTAGGCGGGTGGTCTACTTGTTGCTCCTTCCTCACCATTAACCTTAAGGAAGGTTGTTGGGGCCTAACTTAACCAAAATCTTCTTCCACTCAATGTGTTACTTGATTATCGCCATCAAGTCTTGCATATCATTAGCTAAATGCTTGGTAAGGAACAATCTAAGCTCAAATCCCTAAGACAGACCAAGCTTGAAGGTCCTGACAGAGGGATCTTCACTACAATCACCCATTTTATTGTGGGCCTTCCAACACTGATTGGTTACACTTTGAGGGTTTCAGCTCCCTCATGCATATGGATGGGAGGGTATCTATATCCCTTGATTGTAGACACCTTATTTTGTACCCATTAATAACCTTTGGTCCCCAGCCCCAATGATGATCTTGAAATATGTTAACCAATGGTAATTAAAGAGTTCAAAATATTTTGGAAGTAATTACAGCTCAAAACTGCTCAAATCGTTTTGAAAACGACACTAAAAAATGACATTTGTTCACTATTTTGACCATATCATTTGATCCACAAATAATTTTTTAGTAAGGTTTATTTCATTGGAAATTAGATATCCTGGGCTTCAATTTGAACATAAATTTTGCATGATTTGAACTTATATTGAGTGAATTATGACTATTTGAAATTGAGCCAACAGTGCAATCAAAATTAGGGTTTTGGGGAAGCATGCGTACTCATGCATGAAAGCTGCGTACGCAACCACATTCCCAGACCTTAAGAACATAATTTTTGGGCCCTCAAAACATTATTCTTTGATGGGAGCCAGTCCTTAGACCCTTGGGAATGTCCAAAGACCTCTAAAAAAAGGCCCAAAAAACCCTAGTTTTAACATATAAATACTCACCTTATGTCTCCAATCAAAACCCTAGCAAGAGAGAGTTTATTTTTTTCCTCCATATTTTCTAAAACCCTAGTTCATCTTTTCTAAACTCTCACACAACACCTAAGCACATTTTTTACAAATTCAAAACCCCTCTCTAGTAGTTTTACTAAAGCATAAACTAGTTTTCTAATTGTTTTGAAAAGCTTTTTCAAAATAGAGGTTGTTATTGAGTTGTGATTACTAAGTCCTATTGTTTTCTCTTGATTATCTTTGTTCTCTCAATCTAATCTCAGTATTGTTGATACTAAGGGGTCAGTTAAAAACCTTAAACTCGTGATCCTAAGTAAGGTGAGTGTTCTTTCCATGAACTCCTCCTTTGATTAATATGATTTGTTATTTTTTAATTCTTTTGACATGTATTAATCTAGTTTTGGGCTGATTATAATCTGTTTTATTGTTCTTGTTTTATTTTTATTTTTTTAATTTAAGTTTGACATGATTATTTATTTAATGTAGTTTATTATACTTATTTAATTTGTTTCTTGATTATTTGCTTATGTTGATGCTTTGTTTCATTTCCTTTTTTGTTAGTTTAGGCTTTAGGGTTTCCAACATGCTTCTTTATTTTCTTTGTTAGCATCTTTGTTTGATTCAATCTATAAAAATGTGATTTTTTGGATATGTGCTAAAGGATGTGTACGCATCATCAAGTATGAGTGCACATGGTTTCGATCATGCGTACGCATAGTTGAGTGTGTGTATGCACCCCAAATCCAAATTTGACAAAAATCTTATTTTTATTATTTTAATCATTTTTCACATGTTGTATGATTCAATTTAACTCTGTTTTAAGTTAATAATTCATGTTTATTTGCTTTCCATATTTTATTTGGTCAATCTTGCCATGTTGGGTTTAATTTGATATTTTTCATTTTGTGTTTATTTGATTGTTAGTTTTCTATATTAATAGTATCTATTTGATTTGGTTTTAACATGTTTCCTTATATGTTGTGATGTGATATTTAACATGTTGTGTGTTTTATTTTATTTAAATGCATGATGTATGTTTAGGTTAAGGATTAGAGCTCTCTTAATAAACTCTTTAATTAAATATAGTCTAGCAACACATAATGGAGGACAGCCCACAAGACGAGCAGTCTTGGGTGCATAACATCTTCCCAAGCCGTACCCAAACTCCGAATCCATAATCTGGTATACAAACCTATGCATGTAAGTAAGTGGCCCAAAAAGCCCAATTTGGTTCTTGGACCTAAACCAAGTGGGACTCCATTTTCACTCTCTGCCTGGTCCAATCTAGGTCAAGGCATACTTCCCACGAGAAAACCACTCGTCACAAGCGATTGCACCCACATTAGTCAACAACTATTGGAGATGAAGCAATTCACAAATGCCTAAGTAATCTCTTCCTAATAATGGATGGAATCAAACTTCAGCCAACCAAATCATCGCAGAGCCATACATATAAGGCTAGAAGGGAACATCCAACACATCATGTCGACCATTTAAGGAAATTACCTATCAAGACTGGCTGATGTGTCCAATCAGGGCCTTCCTCTTGTCATAGAGGGTGAACCTCGTGGCTAAGAATTTCTCAAGAAGATCTACCTAGTTTTTTAGACCAAGAAAGGGGAGGAGAAAATTTAGTGTAGTATCCCCTTACAAGACTCTAGAATGTAAGAGACAATTTGGTAGATATGAAAACATCAAGGAGTTTATAAGGAATAATGAAAGAGATTAAATTCTATAAAAACTTGGTGTAAACCTTTTAGTTTACATCTTCTAATAAGGATATGTCACATCATCATATTACTAAAACATAAATACATCCCATCACACTTGATAACATTGCAATAAACACCATATTTGATGTGGTGTTATTAGGTGTGGTAGGATTTATTGAGTTTTAAGTAAAAGGAAAATGTGACAATTTCTTATTTGATGGTGTAAAATATGGGTTTTACACCCCATCCTTACCAAATTCAGATTTATGATTAAAACCCCATGAAGTGTTTTTGCATTGAAAATAAATTCTATAAGGATGTGGTATAAAAACCAAGTTTTATACTCTAATCCCAATATGTAATATCATCATATCACATATTAAAGAATAGGCACAACCACATCCAATCAATTCTAATACTCATCTAAAAATCCAACTCAACTGAAAGTTTATTGAGATGTTATTAAGTATGGTAGGATGTATCGAGTTTTAAGTAAAAAAAAACTGATGTGGTAATCTCTTATTGGATGATGTAAAATATGAGTTTTACACTCCGTCCTTACCAAATTCAAACTCACATTGCATTTAGGTCTTAGTTTAAACTAATATTGTTTAGCACAAATTTTTTTTTTTTTTTTTTAGAGAGTTTCAACCTATGGTTTGAAACCCATATCTCTTATACAACCAACAAAAACTTTACCAGTTAAGCTAACTAGAACCCACTATTGTTTAGCACAATTCAATACTCCAAAACCAAATTATATATATATATATATGTGTGTGTGTGTGTGTGTGTGTGTGTGTTTTCAAAAGCTATAACAATAATAGAAGTCAATAAAAAGTCAAAAGAATTTAATTATATTACAAATAAATACAGTATATATTTACATAAATCATTTGATTTAGCAAATACATATGCATATCATTCATAAAAATAAATAAATACACATACAGATCAATAGACCCATTACAAACTTAGATTGGAAGCCTTTGTACCTTTGAAATTAGATTCAAATAGCTTATAGTTTTAAAAGACTGAAATGTAGGCCTTTATAATTCTTATTGTGCGCATAATAATATAGGATCAAAAAAAAAAAAAAAAAAACTTATATTTGTACAATTTTCTTTTTAAATAAGATATTAAATGCTTTCTTAGAACACTTCAATAAAATTCAAACCTTTAAACAGATTGAAACAACTTGAACCCAACAATAACATATCATCAACAAACATTTAAAATGCACATAGATTCAATAAACTTGGCCATAGGTAACTTGGCGGGACGAGATTGAATCAAGGGTGCCATGTCTCGACAGCCTCATCCCCACCCCATCTAGTCTTTGGGTAAGGAAAATTCTCCCAGGACAAAGTAGGGGTAAGACAGATTGAGGATATTTTGCTAATAAGGTGGATTTGATATTAATGAGAAAGTGTGTGTGTGTGTGTCTGTGTGCGTGCGTGTTTTGAAAAAGTAAATAGAAAAAATTACTATATATATATAATCTTTTTGGGATAGAGAAAACCCCCCACAAGATAAAAGGGGTGAAACAAAGAATTTTTATCATCCCTATTCGCTAGATCAAGCCCATCCGCAGAAATATCATCACTATTTGGAAGGAGGGAATAGCATGGAAATGAATGGAATGAAAATAATTATTTTGAAATATTCCTTCCATTTCTTTGTTTTGGAGTTTTAATGGAAAAAATAAAAGATCATTCTTTATTTAAGAGTTTAAGTTGGAGGAAATAAAATAGCTAGGAACACTCATTCCTCTATATTCCTTAAAAACCTCAAAATTTCATTCCTCTGAGAAGAGTCAGAAGGAATTAAATAAGATTTAATGAAATTTTCATTAAAAGCTGTTAAAATACCCTATACATTCAACCACTTATTTAAAAATAAGAGCATAATAGTAAATTTGTTATAAAATGATCATGTTCCATTCCTTCTAATGTTATTTCCAAACAGAATTTTTACATTTCATAACTTTATTTTAAAACATCCATACAAAATTATTTAACTCTATTTCATTCATTTCTTTTCCTTTTTATTACTTAAATACATTCTATTTCATTCAATTGAAATCTTCACAAAATTTTCATTCAATTGAAATGAAGGTACATTTAGATATATTAGGATATATCGCTTACTGCCTACCAAAACTTAAGAAGTCGGAATAACAATCAACAAAGCGTGCGTGGCCATAATGGAAATTGAAAGAAAGAAATATAGGGTAAACGCCCAATGCATGGTCCAATTAGTACATAGCAGCTTCAGCCCACCACTCATCCAAACGAACGCTACTAATACGATGGAATAAGATGGCATTATGGCCTTTTCAATTTCCACTACTAACAACAACCCCTGTGAAACAATACACTGCTAAGATGAATTACACCGACCTTGTTACAAAATGTGGCTAAAGAACTGGTACTCAGTTGGGACAATGGCCCTCCTTCCAAGATGCTCCTGAATCAACAAAACTTTCTCATGGATACATAACCCATAAAATTATAAACAAAATTAATTTACAAGACTATCATTTGGAAACCTTTTTAACATTTGACCATAAGAAACAGTAGCAACTAGCAAGGGACTCTGAACCAAGAGCCATCCCAATATGTGAACCAAGCTGTGCCCACAATCGATGACCATACTACCAATTGATCAGAAGGCAATCCCATATCACAGGGAATGATGAACCCTGGCAGGGGAAAAAGCTGGGAAACCTCCAACTGTGCTTTGAGGTCAATTGCCGACTTAGGCTTCAACAGCAGTGACTCCTTCCTCATCGGTAGAATCAGGTGAAACAACTTCTTCTGTAAGATTTCCATCCACAGTCTCTGTTTCTGGTTCCTTTTGTGTCTCAGCACGAAGTAGCTTCTCCTTGAGCTTTACTGTAAGTTCTTCTCTTACACTTTCATTCTCAGCCAAAAACTTCTTCAACACATCCTTGCCATGGAATTTCTGATCATTATAATAGTAAAATGCACCAGCCTTTGAGAGAAATTTATGTTTAACTGCTAAGTCTATGATCTCTGTTTCCCGGCTTATACCCTTTCCAAACTCAAGCTCAAATTGGGCAGTTTTAAATGGAGGAGCAAGCTTGTTCTTCACAATCTTCACAAGAATTTGACTTCCTACAGTCTGCAAAACAAGACAATGACATTAGGATGCATTGACGAGAAGAAAATATACAAAAACAAAACCAATTCTAATCAAGGACTCAGGTTCAAAGAGTCCTTAGGCTTCCCCCAAATGTCCCTTCAACGAGGATTTAAAGATCAAGATCTACCCAAAAAAAATGGGTCCCTTCACATAATAGTAAGAATGTTACCAGACAAGATATTGAAACCATATGAGTCATACAGAACAGCATCAAAGCTTCCGGCGTTGTTCTCACCAAGAAAACAAGCTTTTGGAATTGCCAATCTCAAAATAGTCCAAATTTGTTATAATACTGGCTTGGGACAAAAAAGTCCAAAGCCAAGAACATTTTAAGGAATCAGCATTCAATTATTCAGTAAACTACCCACACAGTGATCCTCTTATTAGCAACTTTAAGCAATCAACTGATCCCCCTTTCAATTGCTTCAACTTACCACTGTTTATACATTCCCGTGATTGCTTAATTAAGGAAGAGAGGTGACTGCATGTTTAAGTTAGTGTGGTCCATTTAAAGCCAAGAAAATCTTATGGGACTACAGATGCAAATAGGGTACACATGACATATTGTAACGCCCTCTTCAGATACAACATTCATACAACATTCATATTCATAAGTGAAAAGAGTAGGTGGAAATATTATACCTCTTCACCCTTCTTGACAAGCCCTGTTCTCCTAATATTAATGCGCACTGAAGCATAAAATTTCAAGGCATTACCACCACATGTAACTTCAGTGGGCCCACCAAATCCTCCAAAAGTAGAAAGCTTCGATCTTACCTAGAAGATACATCTAATCAACTTAGGGAGGTATCATCATCAAGCAGACAGCATCATATTTCAATGAGGCATCACAACAACCAATAACAAAGGGATGGAGGTCAGTTGTGGGTTCAAGACCCACTAGGAGCATGTGCTACCAAAAAAAAAACATACTGGTACAATCAAACCATTATTAAGAGGATACATTGTAACATTACACAAACATCAGTGAAAAAACAAGTATCACAGCAGCATCTAATATCCAATAGCTCAAATTGATTCACATCATATCATCCCAGTTAAACATTTTATCTTCTTTGAGAAGTAATTACCTTAGTCAAACCGTAAACACAATGCAATTTATGTGGTACGCATCATACAAATTCCAAAGCACTTCAATTAATGAAAAGCCCTAAATATCAGGCAGAATACTATAATCTTTAAGTTGGGAATGTAGGGGGAAGGGAGAAATCAAATGCTTGCTTTTAGGAAATGCAACGAATAGATACATATTATTTTGAAAGCAAAAACAAAACAAAACAAAACAAAAGGTAATGCATGCTTTTTAGAAAGAAATGCAAAGAATAGTTACTTATCTATTTTGAGAAGCAACAGCAATACAAAAAGTATAAGAAAATTGGGCCTAACTGAGCACTGAGCAGGTCCAAGGCCAGCCCTAGCTCAACCCAGCAGCTGACACCTCAGACTATGCTCAGCCCAAGTATAATCAAACCCATGCCTTTCATTTCAAACCCACCTCATTATAATTATACAACAACCTGCAATAGTACAATCAAATTTAATACCTGATTTATAAATACCAATATAGTCTGTGATAGTGATAAAGAGTGGCTCAACTTGCGAAGTGCCTGGCTCATCAATCTAGCCTGCATTGCCATGTGAGCGTCACCCATCTCACCATCAAGTTCCCCTTTGGAACAAGGGCCGCTACCTGACATTAGAAATTCAACTATTATTGTCATAGCAGAACATTAAATACTGCACAAGAACTTAAATATGAAAAAATTATTCAAATCAGTAACCCATCATATGCATGTTTATGCCACATGTTGCTATGCAAAGAAAACAGCAAAAAATTCTTCCAGAAAAGCCTAATGAGACAATAAGGGTATCTGAAAAGAAGCACCTAAGGAGTGGAGAAAAATAATATCACAAAAAGATTTTGAAAGAAACAAGTGTGTTCCAGCAGCTACCAACAATGATCTTGAATACCAAGCAAAAAGAGCATGAACAAATTGAGCACCTTACTTACACTATCAACAACAATAACATCAACTGAACCACTTCGGATTAGGGTATCCACAAGACTGAGAGCTTGTTCACCACAATCTGGTTGCGAGAGAAGTAGTTTCTCAGTTTTTACCCCAATAGCCTCAGCCAGTGCAGGATCCAGGGCATGTTCCGCATCAACAAACACACAGTAACCTACAAAGAAATGGCATGAAAACAACTTCATTTCCTTGAAGAAGCTATGGACAAATTATTTGAAAGGGATACAATCATTAAAGTTCACCAATATCTGCACATGGTCAAAATTGATTCTTCATTATCAAGGTTACAAACACAAACCCAGAATAATTTAAGTGACACAAGGTATGCATAACATCTTTCTAAAAATGTGTATGTTTTTGTTTAACCCCTTTATACATCAAATCGATGATTTAATAGTGCAAGCTATGCCTTCTACTGCAGAGGCATCGTATAGTATAAGATGTCCCATAACCATTTTTCCCAGTTATTATGAAGTTAGAAAGAATAACTACAAAAGCATAAAAGTATAACCTCCTTGCTTTTGTGCTTCAGCAATTACATGTAGAGCAAGAGTGGTTTTCCCAGAAGCCTCTGGACCATAAATCTCCACAACACGTCCCTACAGAAATCCAACAAAGGCATTTTATGATCAGCAGAAACATATCACGTGAAATAAAAGGTTTGTTCTCTGTATACTTCCCTCATACTCAAAAAACATACGTGTACATTCATAGACATACATACATTATACATATAAATATCTATATATGTAAATAAACATACATCCATATGTGTGTGCACAAGTACAATACATAAAACAGCATTTTCTTGAACAAAAGAGGCTTCTGGGTTAGGTAACTGACAGGAAAATGTAACAATTGTAGATAATGAGAGAATAAGAACAATCATTTCCATACAGAAGCTACAAGGGGAAGAGGCTGAAAACAACATAGGAAGCAAAACATTAAATACTGCACAACAACATACCAATCCTTATTGATTTGTACCTTGTTTAGTGGTCTCAGGCTTGGGGTTTTACTCATTGTACATTCATTTTTGAGTTTCACACTTCTCTTGAATTTTATGTTTGATTCATTGTAATTTTAATATTTTGTGTTCATCACTGTGAACATGAACTAATTCTCTTTTTCAATAAAACTTTTATGCTAATCAAAAATCAAGGGAAAAGGGTTGAAAACAACAGGGCCGTGGGGCCGGGGGGGGGGTTGATGGGATAAATAAATAAACCACCCAAAACCTTTTGTGTTTTTTTAGCCACCAACAGTGTAATTAATTTACATTTCAAAAAGGAAATTTCATTAAACAGAAGAAGTCAAAGTCCATAAATTTCAGAACAGAACTGATACCTTAGGAAGTCCACCAGTTCCCAGAGCCATATCCAGAGCAAAAGAACCTGTGGACACCACCGGGACATGCCTTGTATTGACAGATGGACCAAGCCACATAATAGATTCCTTTCCAAATGAGGATGTAATCTGATCCAGGGCTTGTTGTAGAGCCAAATCTTTCTTGGACATGCTATCATCACTGGACTCACTTCCATCCGACTTAGACTTCCTTTTACCTTCGGGGAGATAGATATTGAAATTATTAATGATCCAGTAATTAACACATGTCACAAAGGGGAAAATGCTCATTTCTAGAATACAATCTTCACTCAGATTTGACAATAACAGACAGTATAGAAATTATTTTTACAGTGTATATGTAACCATACCCCCAGGATAAATTACAATTCACAATGTTCATCATCATACAGCATAGTAAGTAAAACCCAGTGTTCTCATTTTATGTATGGAACCTAAAACGCTAATAACCCAATAGATGGCAACAAGAAAGTTTTGGTCCCTAGTTGTGTCAATCCCCCCCTCATAATTTCTAATGCACATCAACCATAGCATAGTTCCTAATAACATGTCCAGACATGGAAATAAATTTACACGACAACAACAACACCAGAAATTCTATAAATCTCAATCTACATTTTTGTCGAGACCAAGGTAGTTTCAGCACCTTTAGTCGAAAATTCGCAGAACTGAGCAGATGTCCCTAATATCCCTCTCCTCAAGCCCTGCAAACAACAGAATCGATAATAAATAAACAGCAAAAACTAATGCACAAAACCCATGAAATTATAGAAAATGCGATAAAGAGAGATAAACAATTCTATTAAAACCCTGACCGAATATTCCAACAACAACTATGCCTCAGTCCTAAAATTTTAAGCTCGCCTATGAATCCTCAACAGACTAATAAGGGTCGGCCACATGTGTTCTTTTCATCATTCTATTTTATCTTAAGTATCATGTTACCTTCTTAAAGACTAAATTTTAAGGTATCATGTTTCCTACACTTTCTCGGTGACCAAACAGAGAGTAAGTAACGGAGGCACCAAATAACAAAATAAATAAATAAAGGGGTGTGAGAAAATAGTAGAGAAATGTGTGGAGAGAGTAACCTCTGGTGAGAAGAGAGAGCGTTTTAGAATGGAAGCGTTCCGAAGAAGCCTCGCCATAGACTTCCACTCCACTCCACGCCCTAAAGAAATTAGCTTCTTCAGAATCGAAACAGAAGGAAACACTTAGTTGTGATAACTGTGCATGTCCATGACTGTGCGAGTATTTGAGGGAAAAAGAAGAACAGAGACAGAGAAAGAGCTTGGTTTTTTTTTTTTTTTTTTTTACTACATCTATGTGGTAACTGTTGGAATTTTTTTTTTTTTTTTTTTCTGTATTTATACATTATTTGTTTTTGGGTTTGGGAATTTGGGGATTACTTGAAATTCCCGGGCTTCACTAAAGTAGATGTCAGGTTGGTCAATCGGCCTGTGAGTCAAGTAGGTTACGGGTCAAAATTGGTCAATTTAAATTAGTTAGAAAACTAGTTGGGTTAATCGGGTTACACGTCGGGTCGGGTTGACCCGTATTTTTCATATGAATTTTTTTTTTTTTTTTTTAGAAAACAACATGTATTTGCCATTTGAAAAGTCACGTTGTAAATTACTTGATACAAAATGCATTACTTTGAATTCTCCACTCCTATCAAGAATGAGCTCAGCTAAACAATTCATACTTGTTTAATAATTTTAAAATTATACAAATTCCAACATTACTAACCAAAAAAAAAAAAAAAAATAGCACAAAAGATAACTAAAACAAATACACAAGTTTCATTTCTACACAATATCAACATCCTAAAATATAAAACAAAATTACAAATATCTTATTGGATATCTAATTTGACAAAGAATAAAAAACATATAAGAAATTTATAATCTTAAAAACTAATTTTATAATCTGATGATGCTTGGAAAATCAATAGGCTAGATGTTTTGGGCTTGAATGATTTGGAGGGCCTGAAAAAGGAAAACAAAGAATCAAAGGAGACCGGGGTTGACCGGCCAAAAATCCTCCAATGATGAAGTTAGTTTCTCTTTTCAAAATCTGGAATTCCAAATTTCTAGGAATTGTGTAAAGGGAAAAAACTTACTTTTATTTGTCGGGGATGTGAGCTTATATAGTGCTACAGAAGCGGTTACTTGTCTTGTAACTTCCCCCACATTTGTGGAGGTGAAAAGGTTTACACTCACTTCTCATAACTGCTATAGAAGTTAGGATATTTATTCTCATCTTCCACAACTACTATTGGAAGTTAAGTGTTTGACAGGAGGTTACAATGATGTATCAAGATCTCACCATGTGGTATGATTCGCAAGCTCATGTAGACAAACCTTGTGTTGGGAGTCGCCCATGCACGAACGACTTTGCTAGGTTTGGACGAGCTCCTCTCAAGAATAGTAAGTGAACAGTAGGTTTAGTCATCATGGTGCTTTACATTCTTAGGGCGGCTACTTATGGACAAGCTTACACTCTGTTGACGACTACCCAAGAGCAAACCACACTTGTCTTTCCCCATCAATTGCCCTTTTGTCCGTGTGTTATCCGTCCTAAGAATGCCTTCTATCTTTCTTTCTTTTTTTTTTGCTGACACATGGTCCACTTTGGCATGTTTCAATCATGTCTTTTTGTTTTCCAAGACAGATGCCACGTGGCTTATCCTAGTTGGTTACGTCACATCGGATGTTGAACCTTGTTGCCTATAAATAGTGGAATTCCTCTCCTACCTTTTTCATTTCAAAAACTTTCCTTCCTGACATTTCTCGTCTAAAGCTTTGTCTAGAGGTTTCTCTGCGTCCATAGTCCTCTTCCGTCTAGAGCCAAGTATTCTTTCCATCCTCGTCTTTAGGTTTTCCTTTAAGTTTTTCCTCAAAATGTCTGAAACTGCCCTCTCATTGTCTAGCAATAGTATAGATAAGGCTATAGACGAGTATCATGACACTACTAATTATAGTGGTTCTAGTAGTAGCACTAGTAATAGTAGTAGTGGGGGAAATAGCACAAACAAGGGATACACATCTGATGTTCCCGGGGTCCCTTTAGAAGTTGTTCAGGAGCAACTTAAGAATAGGGCAGCCTCTGGGTCTCACGCTAGCACCTCGACAAGTGCCCTTCCATCTAGCCCTTTGGACGAGGAGGAAACAGTATACAATTGTGCAATAGGTGTCAACTCCAAAACCAATGAACAAAGACTCAACAACCTTAGGACGTGGTATCATATTCCAAACGAGCTTAACCCTAGGTTAGTCGTCCGTGGAGAATGGTGTTGTAACCCCCATTTTGGGATAGACGTCTATGAAGCTTACTTTTTAGGTGGGTTTAGATTACCTTTAAGTACTTTTGCTAGGGAATTACTTGTTAGGTTAGGTTTGGCAATGTGTCAATTTAATTCTAATGCATGGAGATTAATTATCTCTATACAAATTTTGTGGAGGGAAGTATTTGGAGAGGACCGTCCTCTTACTGTGGACAAGTTCCTCTTCTATTATAAACCCTCAGAAATCAACCAGTCCCTAGGCTTTTATCAATTTACAGCTAGGGATACAAACTGTAGGCTAATAAAGTTCTTAGCCTTATCTGACAAAAACTGGAAGACGAAGTCTTTCTTCATCTCTAGTACTCCATCTTCCAGTTTCTAGGCTAGGAACCCTGTGGAGGCTGGCAGGAATACATTTGCTCCTTACACTGGGGAATTAGGGAACCTTCTTCCTGAAGGTATGTCCCTCCCCCTCTCTTTTTCTCTATCTATTATTATTATTATTATTATTATGTACACCTAACCTTTATTCTTTTCCTTTGACAGCTGCTGGATGACCTTCCTTAAGCAAGTTTCATCGTGACCATGTCCATAGGGCTCGTCTTCACGTTGATAGGAGTTTCCATTCTTTGGTTACTCTCCAACATCTTGCCAAGTGGGGACTTGATCCTGAACCGTCCGCTGAAGCTATTGCTCATGATGTAACTGTTCACAGATGTAAGTTTTTACTTAAGATTTATATGAATATTATATGTTATATTCTCTAGTCTAACTTCAATTTTCATTCATTCATTCTTTTGCTTTTTTTTTTTTTTTTTTTTACTTCAATTTTCATTCATTCATTCTTTTTTTTTTTTTTTTTTTTTTTTTTTAGGGATGGTAACTATGAAAGAAAACAGGGGAAAGAAAGTTGTGGACGAGGGGAACAAGCCTCAAGCCCAATCCCAAGCTCATCCTTCTGCTGGGGATAAGAGGAAGACCTTGTCCAAGAACCTTGACTTCGGAAATCTTCCCAGTCATTGAGGGAAAAATGCTAAGCATGGGTCGTCCAAGGCAGGAGTCGTCCAGCCTAATCCTTCCATGTCTCAACCGTCCATCCAAATTTTTGATGTGGACTCGTCTACCCCAGTTGAGGTTACTCCATCCAAAACTCTTCTGTCTAAGACTACTACGCCTGCCTCATCCCAGCCTTCTCAAAGGATTCCCATGAATCTCATTGAAAATGAAGACTTAGCCTGGGAACGTTTTAAGAAGGTTGTTTCTAACGACATAGTTGTATGCTATGACATGTCCTTGAAGGACTTTGAACACTCTGGCGTTCATGATCTTTTTAAAGTATGTAATTTCATTTTTACCTCATCTTTGCTACTTTATACTTTTTCTTGTCTGGCCATTATTTTTGTCATTTACCTTTTTTATAGGGAATGTCAAAATTCATTGCAGTGTCTAAGCAGGCCACAGCACTGGACAAGACAAGGATCTTGCTGGAGACCAGGGTTCAGGAGGTGAAGGATGAGTGCAAGAGGTGGGCTAAGGTGGCGGCCAAGGCCAAGGAAGAAGCTAAGGAGCTGTAAAACCATGTTGAAGAGCTGAAGACTGATATCATAAAGAAGAATACTTGTCTTGATCACCTCCAAAAGAGGAATGATGAGTTGAGTACCCTTCTTGAAAAAGCAAAGGGAGATGTGGTTGTAGAGTTCAAGGCGTCCAAGCAATTCACTGACTTGCTGGACCGCAACTATGCAGCTGGGTTTAAAGATTTCAGGATGGATGCTATAGAAAACTTCCCTAAAGTTGACTTTAGCTCCATCAAACTCAACCTTGGTGCTACTACAAGCTCTCTTCTTCAGACGAACTCAGAAGATGTCAACACTGAAGACAATGCCACCACCCAGCCAAACCAAGACGACCCTAATGCTAATGCCCCCCAATGAAGGCGAAGCTTTTATATGTTCATCTATCTTTTTTATTTTTTCTTTCTTCTCTTTTATTTGGTTCGCTGTTTTGAACCATTAAATGTAACTTAAGTACATTTATCTCGTCCATAGTTTTAGGACGAGGTTTCAAACAATTGCTTTGCTTTTACTTTATTAGGGTTTTTGGATGTAGGTCATCCACCCTTTGATGAATGAATGAATGTTTATTTCCTTGGTTGATTTTTTTACTAAACATGTTGCATGGACAATTGCTTTTTATACCTAAGATATTGATTTCAACCTTGGCTTGTCCCTGATAAGAGTTCATGTTTAGATGAGTTAGCCTTACATAGGCTTAATACAACATTACCCCTCGTTTATAGACTTAACGATTCATTTCTCGTCTCTAGGTAGATTGCCAGTTATTTGTCCATCCATAAGTTGTACTTTTGCGTGCACTTTTTTTCCTCGGCCATTGGTTGGGTGAATCAGGTTTTTAGCTCATCCATTGTATAGACGAAAACACCTTAAGTTCATTTTTCTTTGTTTTATCCTTATTAAGGAAAACTTATAGACGTTACATCTTTGTGTCCAAAGAATTTATTCGTCTTGGGCCTTAGCCTTTTTGCAAATGAAATTATGGAGAAGATTTATATATCAAATTCAAACCACATTCATAATATAAACATCATCCACAAGAATGGCACATGCTTAGAAGCTAGTGCCTTATTCATATAAACATCAAAGTTCATGACTTCGTCCATAGTTAACTTAAAAGTAACACACTCTCAAGGAGTTAAAACATAACATATAATGTTAACAACACACACAACAGAATGCAACATAAACTCTGGCTCGTCTAGAATGACAGGTCTAGTCCAAGACAATGCTCGTCTAGGCTGACATTTTACTGATAGTACCTTCTCAGGTGTTCAACATTCCAAGGATGCTCCAATTTCCTCCCGTCCAAGGTTTCCAAGTAGTAGGACCCTTGCCTTTTACAATAGATAACCTTGTAGGGTCCCTTCCAATTAAGTCTCAATTTCCCATGAGCGGGGTTTTTGGTTGCTACAGAGACCCTTTTTAAGACGAGGTCCCCATGTTGAAACGCCTAGGTTTTACCATTACATCATATTGCCTGGCCATGAGATTCTTATACCTTGTTGTCCTTTGCTTTGCATCCATCCTCACCTCGTCTATTAGATTAAGGTTAAGGCGGAGTTACTCCTTATTATCCTCATCTTGATACTTCATTACCCTCTGATTGGCCATATGTACTTCTGCAAGTATCACTACTTCACTTTCATAGGCTAGCTTGAAAAGAGTTTTCCCTGTAAGGGTCCTCATTGTCATCCTATAGGCCCATAAAACACTTGGTAACTCATTTGGCCATACTCCCTTTGCCCCTTCAAGCCGAGACTTAATGATCTTCAACAAGCATCAGTTTGCCACTTCTGCTTGATCATTTGCTTGAGGGTGGGCAGGTGAGGAATAATGATTCTGAATTTCGAAGTGTTCGCAGAAGTCCCTGAAAAGTGTGTTATCAAATTGTCGTCCATTGTCTAATATCAATACCCTGGGCACCCCAAACTTGCATACAATGTTCTTCTAGATGAAGTTCTTGACATTCTATTGCATAATCTTTGCTAGGAGTTCTACTTCCACCCACTTAGTGAAATACTCAATCCCAACCACCAAAAATTGCGTCTGCCTAGTTCCAAGTGGGAAGGGACCTAAGATATCTAATCCCCATTATGCGAAGGGCCATGGAGCCATCATCGGGGTGATATACTCCGATGGTTGTTTAGAAATATTGCTAAAGCGTTGACATTGGTCACACACCTTGACATATGTCTTCGCGTTTGCTTAAATAGTTGGCCAGTAATAGCTTGCATGGACAACCTTATGGACTAATGCTCTTGCTCTTGAATGGTTTTCACATGCTCCTCCATAAACTTCTCTCAACACGTAGTTTGACTCGTACGGGGTTAAACATCTTAAGTATGGTTGAGAAAAACCTCGCTTATACAACACCTTATCCATGAGAGCATATTTCGCTGCTTTGATCCTCAACTTCCTAACCTCATCTTTGTTCTCTGGAAGCTTTCCGTCCTCGAGGTAAGTGATTATTGGAGTCATCCAATTTTCTTCTCCTTCAATTTCTTGTACCTCTGGCAAATCTATGCTTGGCATGTATTGGACTGTATCAAACTCGTCCATAGCCTCTCTTGCTAAAGCTACTTTCTCCAAAGCATCTGCTTCCATGTTTTCCTCCCTCGAGAGTTGAATAAAACTATCTTCTTTGAATTTCTTGACGAGCTACCTTACCTTGTTTAAATACTTCTTCGTCCGGCTTTCTTTGGCTTCACACATTCCATTCACTTTGTTAATGATCAATTGAGAATCTCCTTGGACAATAACTGACTCCGCCCCTAAGGACTTAGCCAATTCCAATCCTTTAAGGAGAGCTTCATATTTAGGTTCATTGTTGGTGGTTTGGTATTATAAACGGGTTGCATATTTCAACTTGTCCCCCTCTGGGTATTTAAGTATAACTCCAATTCCTCTTGCATATAAAGTGGATGAACCATCCACATTGATGACCCACTCCCATATCTCATCCACCTCGTCTAGCTCACTTTGATTTGGACTAAACTCTGTAATGAAATCTGCCAATACTTGTGCTTTAATCGTATTTCTTGGTCGGTACCTAACATCAAACTCGTTAAGTTCTACGAACCATTGAATTAGTCGTCCTGCGACTTCCAGCTTGAGAATAATGCCTTAACTTTCTAGAAGTTGTAATCAAAGCGAAGGCTAATTTTTTTCATCATTGGGTACTGTCCTTCCACCCCTCTTAGTGCTCGACTTGTGTAATAGACTGGCTTCTGCACCCTTCCTTCTTCTCTAATCAAAGCTGTGCTCACTGCATGTGGAGACACTGCTAAATACAAGTACAACTCTTCTCCAGGCACGAACAGATTTAGCAAGGGAGCTATAGTGAGGTAGATATTAAGGTTTTGGAAAGCTTGCTGACACTCGTCCATCCATTCGAATGTCTTTTTGAGAACCTTAAAAAATGGCAAACACTTGTCGATAGCTTTAGAGACAAACCTGTTTAGGGTAGCAACTCGTCCAATAAGGGACTGGACTTCTTTGATACTTCGTAGAGGTTTCATATCCAGTATTGTTTGTATCTTATCAGGATTTGCCTCAATTCCCCAATGCAAAACCATGAATCCAAGGAATTTTCCTAATGAAACCCCAAAAGTGCATTTGCTAGGATTTAACTTCATGTTGTACTGCCTAAACATATCAAAGGTTTCTTGTAAGTCGTCCAAGTGCTTCCCCTAGTCCAGACTCTTCACCAGCATATCATCTACATAGACTTCTACATTCCGTACAATCCGTGGATGAAACATATGGTTAACCAACCAAAGTTGCCCCTGCTTTCTTCAGACCGAAAGGCATCACCTTGTAACAAAACAAACCTTGACCGGTGATAAAGGATGTCCTCTCTTGGTTTGTCTCGTCCATCTTTATCTGATTGTATCCGGAGAAGGCATCCATGAAACTTAGCAATCTATGACCTGCAATTGAATCCACCAACTGATCAATACGCGGCAAGGGATAGCTATTCCTGGGGCAGACTTTGTTTAGATCGGTGAAATCCACACACATCTTACATTTGCCATTAGCCTTCTTGACCATTACTACATTGGCCAACCAATCTAGATAATAAACCTCTCTAATAAATTTTGCTGCAGTCAACTTCTAAACCTCTTCTTTAATTGCATTGTCTCTCTCAGGGGCGAGCATTCTTTTCTTCTGTTGTACAAGCTTAGAGGAAGGATATACATTTAGATAGCGGGTAATGACACTAAGGTCTATACCCGGCATATCTTCATGACTCCATGCAAATATATCAATACTCTTCTTTAAGAACTTGACAAGATCCTTCTTTGTCTTCTTTTCCATATCCGCTCTAACCCTTGTATACCTCTCAGGGTTATTTTTGTCTAAAGGAATGTTTTTCAATGCTTCAGTGGGCTCCGCCACAACTCTTCTCTCCTCAATATTCATTGTTTGAACCTGTTCGCCCATGACCAACATGGTCAAATAGCATTCTCTTGCTGCTAGCTGATCTCCCTACACTTGTCCTACTGCACACTCTGTAAGGAACTTGACTAATAGGTGGTAAGTAGATGTGACTACCTTCCAACTATTTAAGGTTGTCCTTCCGATTATGGCATTATAAGAAGACGAACAATCTACCACAAGAAAATTCACATCCTTGGTTATATGTTGTGGGTATGCCTCCATTACTACAAGTAATGTAACGGTGCCGACAGGCTGCATTTTCATTCTTCCGAACTCTACCAAGGGTGAATTCACTTGACGAAGTTGATCTCGTCCAAGTCTCATTTGCTAAAATGCAGGATAATACAAGATGTATGCTGAACTTCCATTGTCCACCAACACCCTTCTAGTCATATAGTTAGCAATAAGCAAAATGATGACGATGGCGTCATCATGGGGGTAGTGAACCCTTTCAGCATCCTCATCTGTGAATGTGATGGCTTGTTCATTTGTCATCCTCGTCCTCAGTGATCGTCCAAAGAGTTGGACATTTTGCACTACCTTTAGGTATGTCTTTTGGACTTGGAAGATTGCACTGTTGAGGTTCCACCTATGATAACTCTTATTTTGTCGAGCAGGGGTCATGACGACTCTTCTACTTTTCCCTTTAACTTCTCGTCCAAGAAAATTTCTCAATTTCTCTTGCATGATGAGATTTTCAATTTACTACTTCAAATCAAAACACTCGTCCATGTCATGCCCGTGGTCTCTGTGGAAGCGGCAATACTTGTTCCTATTACGCTTGTTGGGATCTCCTTTCATTTTCTCCGGCCACTTCAAGGAAGGATCGTCCTTGATTTGCATGAGAACTTGTTCAAGCGGCATGTTTAAGGGCATGTATTATTGACTCTGTCTTGAAGAGCTTGACTTCTTGTTGTCTCGGTCCTTCTTCTCTCCTGTCTGTCCCTTATTTGGACGAGAACCTTGTTTAGAGTGGCGCAGGAGATCTATTTCCATTCTCTCAGCTCTCTTCCTCTTCTTGGCTATAATGGTGTCTTCTGCATTCATAAAATTTTAGGCTGAATGGACGAGTTCAGCCATAGTTTAAGGCTCTTTCTTGTAAATCTTGCAGATGAATAAATCAGAGTTAACTCCATTATAAAAGGCTGCCAATAATAACTTATTGTCCATCTTGTCCACGGTCAAGGCTTCTTTGTTGAAACGAGTAATGAAGGACCGTAAACTTTAATTCTCTCATTGTTCAATAGTTAACAAGCTAGACGATGGGGCGCTTATGCCTTTGTCCTCCGATGAAATTATTGACAAACAACTTACTCAACTCTTCAAAAGAACTTACTGTGTTCGAAGGTATCTTGCTGAACCACACTCGCACTGGTCCTTTAAGGGTGGTAGGGAAGGCTCTGTACATAATCTCATTTGGAACCCCTTGAAGATGCATTGTAGTCTTGAAAGTAGCAATATGATCAAAAGGGTCACGCGTTCCATCATATGAATCCAAGGAAGGCATTTTGAACTTCGGAGGCAAGGGATGACCATTGATGGAAGCCGTGAAAGGGGAATCTGTTCGATAAACCAAATCCTCTATGGGATTTGCCCTTCTCATGTTCTCCCTCATCTCATCCATAACCTTCCTCATCTAATCCATCTCCTTCTCCAAGTGTGGCACCCTTCACAAAGTGGTGCCCTTTGATTAACTCTTGGGTTCAGCATTTCCTCCTCTATCTTCTTGACTCTAAGCTTGTCCTTCAACATATCCTTCGCGACGTTGCCTCCTTAGATTAATCTCCCTAGTCAACCCTTGGTTCTGAAGAGTTAACTCCGCCATGGCAGCTGCCATAGACTGTATATGTTGAATGGAAGACGGTTGCGTGACAGGCACTAACTAGCGATCTTGATGGGGATTGCTAGAAGTATCCCTACTCTCCTGGTGGCTTGAGCTAGTGGCTCTTGATCTTGTTCAAACCATATAGCCTTTTGTCGAAGAAAGATAAACTGCAAAACTCAAAATTAATCTCTTCCCATAGACGGTGCCAACTGATGATGCTTGGAAAATCAATAGGTTGGATGTTTCGAGCTTGAATGATTTGGAGAGCCTGAAAAAGGAAAACAAAGAATCAAAGGAGACCGGGGTTGACCGGCCAAAAATCCTCCGATGATGAAGTTAGTTTCTTTCTTCAAAATTTGGAATTCCAAAATTCTAGGAATTGTGTAAAGGGAAAAAACTTACTTTTATTTGTCAGGGATGAGAGCTTATATAGTGCTACAGAAGCGGTTACTTGTCTTGTAACTTCCCCCACATTTATGGAGGTGAGAAAGTTTACACTCACTTCTCATAACCGCTGTAGAAGTTAAGATATGTACTCTCATCTTCCATAACTGCTATTGGAAGTTAAGTGTTTGACAGCAGGTTACAATGATGTATCAAGATCTCACCACGTCGTATGGTTCGCAAGCTCATGTAGACAAACCATGTGTTGGGGTCATCCATGCACGAACGACTTTACTAGGTTTGGACGAGCTCCTCTTAAGAATAGTAAGTGAACAGTAGGTTTAGTTATCATGGTGCTTTACATTCTTAGGACGGCTGCTCATGGATGAGCTTACACTCTGTTGACGACTACCTAAGGACGAGCCACACTTGTCTTTCCCCATCATAATCTATTATTAATTGTGGTTGGCACTCTCTTTCAATTTGAGAATATAAATTAAATTTTAATTGTTTACCTATTTATGCATGGTCTCTTTTATAAATATCATATCATTGTTAAGCAACATATATTCTAGGAAATTTCATAATTTATTTTGAAAACCCGTTTTGGACATAAATTGTTTAAAAATAGGCCTAAGTATTCCTAATTTATACTAATTTCATTGATACTTTGGCTTCACTCTTTTTCACGCTTATGAATGTTTCTCATACGTGTCTATAATTTTAAATATATATTTTTAACTCTATTGTAACCAAATTATCTTGACATATACTTTTTTATTTGATATTTAAAAATCCTTACTCATTACAGAATGCCTCAACCATTCATCTTTCAATTCATTTGCATGCAATTATGTAAAGTTCTCAATTATTTCCTTAAAGCTCAGAACAAACAATTAAATCAATATTGTCTTTATTTTATTTTATTTTTTCCCAAAAAAAAGTTATAAAAAATGGTTCAGGTCAAGGGTCGAGTCGGGTTGACCCGACCTTTGGATCGAGTCACGGGTCAACCCGTTTTTGCTTTGGGTCAAAAAATTCGGACTCGAGTTGGGTTTTTTTGGGTCGGGTTAGGAAATTCTAACTCATTTTGCCATGTCTAACTAAAAGACCTTGCTCAATCATCTTTCTACATATTTAGTATTTCGGCTTAATGATAAAAAATAATTATTAAAGAGCATAATATATTTTTAATTTTATAGCTTATAAATAAAAATTATGATTAGAGCACTCATTTTTAAATTGATGCACTGTTAATATCACTTTTAAGTTTCTCAAAAAAAAAAAATTAATACCACTTTTATCATGTGACAATCACAATAAATTATGTCAGCAACTAGAAATATTGTGAAACAACTTGTCACTAGAGTTAGGTTATGGTTAATGTAGGTAATGAGATTATTTGAAAGTTTGACAGCCTCTGATGACCCTATAATTATTGTCAAAGAGTAATGTTAGTATCTCCCTATAATTATTGTCAAAGAGTAATGTTAGAGGTACTACACTTTTTACTACTTTTTTTTTTCTTGAGATAATATAGACAAAAGACATAGAGAATGGGAAAGGAGGGAGTGGGAAGACAAGAGTTACAACACTAACACTTACAAAATGGCCTAACCTTTAAAAGTACTAGCGAGACTTATAAACCGAAGACTCACTCACTAACTAACTGATGTATTACTTTAGACCACTTATCTTTTTTTTTTACTACATGAAGCTTATAAACGGATTTGTCATTAATTACAAAAATACATTTCAAACATTAATTTATTAGGTGGTTTTAAGTCCACTAATCACATATGATGATGCCAAATATCGTAAGTCAAATTCCTTATCTAACATGATGGAAAACCAATTGTGTCCTACAGCAAAACTGTGTACTAGAGAGTAATGACATTGGAGTAGTGCTGGCCAAGTACCCTCCGATAGTATAAATTTAGACACTTGGGGATGAGTATAAAATATAGCATATGTGATTGAAAATAGATTGGGTGCTGCATTCTGTATTTAGAGGCTGATTTATTACGTGAATATGATGTTTGAAATTTTCCACTGAAGAAAAAATTAACTTTATCGGAATATGATTGATTGAGAATATTTATATGATGTTCTCACTCATCATACGAATAACTTTATATTGTTGCTGTGGGTCCATTGACCTGTCAGAAAACATCATGGAAACAGGCCACGCGATAACCAGGAAAAAAAAGACATGCTCTAATTGTTCCGAGCTGCCAGTGGATCTAATTTAGGAAGCTATTTATCAGGTTTGAGCTTGGATTGGTAGAATCTACAACTAATAAAGAAAATAGCATGAATTTAGATCCGATCCCCAGTAAGTTCTTTGCTTATTATAGTAAGTTCGGAAATGTAAATTTGGCAGGGAAGAAGAAATAGGAAAAAAAAAAAATTAGACCTAGCAAAATACTACTAAGTCTCTTTAGTAGTTACGTTACAAATGAAATTAGGAATGCAGACTAAGCAAAAGATTATATAACCCTAATAACATCGACATTTGGAATGCAGACTAAGCAAAAAATTATATAACCCTAGTTACAAATGAAATTAGGAATGCAGATTAAGCAAAAGATTATATAACCCTAATAACATGGAATAGTTCGTCAAATTGCAACCCTCATCAGACTATAGGCTACAACATTTACATATAATGTCGTCACTTTCACCGCACCATGCCATATACCTACTTCACCAATTTTTTTTATTCCCCTTCTAGGTAAAGCTAATGAGAATTTTCCTGTGGGACACGCTGCTCAACACTAGGGAGGGAAGTGCTACAAAATGCTCTAGGTTATTATGGGCATACCCTATAAACTAATGGCCCGTTTGGATTGAGAGTGGAGGGAGAGGGAGTAGAGATTCGAGAATAGTAGAATAGAATTAGCTAAAAGTAAAACAATTTTGGGCCAATTCTACACTACTCCCCCTCCCTCCCCCTCATGCATGAGAAATATAGGATTGCACCCACAAATAATTTCACCATCATTGAGTTGCTAAGCTAGTCAACCATCCAAAGGTCAATAATCATCGATCACACAACCGTTGCAGAATGTTGACAGTGATGACTGCTCTAATAACAGGATGAACCATTCAAGAGAACACAAGCAATCATAAAAAAAGGGACTGATAAAACATAGATATAGTAGAAGAGTTTCTGGATACATTGACATTCAGATAACCCCAACATGCATCAACAAATCACAGCCCATTTCTCACTATAAAACCAGTCTCTTCAAACCAACAAGGATGAGGAGGAAAAAGACTCAAATCATTCACCATAGAGGGAAAAAAATATGAAAAGTAATAAGAACCATCCAAAACTGCCCAACAATCCCTTCTCAATCAACATTGCAGTGACCCCAGGACAACTCTCATGCATTTAACATCTCCTGCTACAACAAACTCTACTATTTTACTGTTGCTTGCATTCTGGAGGCCGCTCACCCGACTGACCATCTGCAGCTTGTGTTCTTCCACTCTTCTACAGATTATAACACCACAAGTGATCAGGACATTCCAAATAAATTAAAAACAATTAACTAGAGAAATGAATGATAAGATCATTTTGGATAAGATATATTCTTTTCTGAGGGAAAAAGAAAGGACAGATGAAAAAAAGGGGGCCAGGGGGAGAGGTAATCTGTAATGGAAATGAAGGAAACAGGAAAAGAGGTAACACACCTTGTGTCCGGCTGATGACTGCAGCAACATCCCAAAACAATATGACAAATAATGATTAGCATCAGTTTTAAAAACAAAATAAACAATAAATAGAATAAAACCTGGCCACATCAATAGAATACCCACCTTCTTTTTAGGCTTGGATTCCTCTTCATCTTCTTCGTCGTCGTCGTCATCTTCTTCTTCTTCATCATCCTCCTCTTCATCATCATCCTCCTCTTCAACATCATCTTCTTCATCATCATCCTCTATGTCTCCAAACTCGTCTTCCTGAATAGCCTCCCCGGTAAACCATGACACAGCATGGGGAATGATCTTATCTCTAATAGTTGACCTACACAGCATTATCATGAAATTACAACATGCTTCATCATGCTACTAGGAATCAGGGTTTCAGTTCAATAGTATAGACAGAGCTTTAACAGAATTGTAACTTAATAAATCTGCCCATTGACAACAGAAAATGTATAATACTCACCCAATGTCATAATCTTGTTCCATTTGATTTTGGAGCTCCTCAGCCTGCAAGAGGATTAAAAATAAACTAAATCACATAATATGCAGTCAATAATCATCAATTATTTCTCAAAAAACTGTTGTGATCTAGGTCATACAGCATCTTCATCAATATCTTCATCATCCTCAGGGACTTGAGGTGGATTGAAAAAGTTGAAGAAGCTTTCACAACTTTCAGTTTTAGTAATTGGCTTGGCATTCTTCGATCCCTTCTTAGGCTTCTTCTTAAGAAGCTTCTGCGTCAAGCATTTTCCTGGATACCATTCAATTTCAGTCCTGCAAGGCACCAAGTACCAATCAAATACTGTGTACAAGCCAGTCAGATGATATACCTATAAAATGAGAGGAATTTTCAGGTGATAGGAAGATAGTATCCAAAGTTACCCAATTGCTTTCTCTAGAATAGGTTCATCTTCATCAATCATGTGATATGTCTTTGTCAAGACAGCGTTCTTGAAATAAGTATTGGTCTCAAAAAAGAACTCGAGCTTGAACCCCTTTGGATTATCTATCCTAGTCCACTTAATATCTTTGAGATGTTTCAGAGCTCCTTCATCACGCTCAGAAATCTGATTGCATAGGAAAAAGGAACAAAATGTGACATACACTCTTACAGAGGCACCAAGTATACAAAATTATTATACACAAGACTGACCTCATCAGCTAGCACCTCATTATTTTTCATTGCAGTCAGCCAGAAATCAGGCACTCCTTTCTCTGCATGAAAAAATTACTTCAATATCAAGCTACAAATGAATTCCACCAAATAGAATTCTCGGGTACTACAAATAAAGGTACCTTCAGCAGCTTTATCTTCTTCTTCTTCCGTTTTTGCTTCATCTGCAACTCCTTCAGCTTCAACAACACCATTTACAATCTCATAACGCTGCAAGAGTTTAGTACATAAATAAATAGGTAAAGAGATCGACACTAATTAAATAATTTCAAAATAGTTAAAAAGATGCCGGCATTCAAACACAGTAAGCATGGTAAAAGAAAAGCAAGAGGCACCACAATGCTGGGTTCAATAGCCTGGAGGCATGTAACTTAGGCACCTAACTTTAGGCCTTCGAGGAGTACCACACTAACTAGTAGTGGGATATGTCTTTAACGAGAAAGCAACAAATTGTAAGTGCATAATGCAACACTAAAATATCTTTCAAATACTTTCTTCAATTTTTCACAATACATATACTTATCCCGGAATCAACCTCCCAAAATATTAGGGGTAAGGTTGCCTTCTATAACCTCTCCCAAACCCCGCAAAAGTGGGAGCTTAGTGCACTAGGAATGACATATACTTAAAAGATGACGGGAGAAGAAAAAACATGCACTATGTATGAGTAACACAGACACAGCATAATCAACTCTCATCCTTAATGCAGAATATGATACCTTGGTGTATAGTGGTTGGTACAACTTTTGATATTTGGCTTCAAGAGCTGCTCTCTCCTCGAAAAATTTTGCCTCTAATTCATCATGTTGGCTCTGTAAATTAATGAAAAGTTTAAATAGTCTGAATTTGAAAATAAGAACAAATCAAGAAGATGAAAACGCAATGAAAGTATCTCCCAAAAATTCTATTTTACAATTTACGAAATAACAATAATAAGCAAAATGCAAAGCATGGAGTTAGAAAGCAACAGGTTAAACTCTTTAACGGTTTTAAACACACAAGACTGTTATCTGAAAGAGCAACAAGATCTCCATATAGAGAATCACCGGAATACTTAAGGAGCATTTGGATTAACATTTTGATGGTATCCTATTAACTTATTTGCCTGTGTACAAATTTTTAAGGCATCACTTTTTGTAGGTCTAACTGTACTTTTACCCACTTTCAGCAAATCAGCAAAATGCCATTCTAAACGCACACTTGGCTTAATCAAAGTTGTTTCAAATCAAGTAGGTTGAAACTCAGAAAATGAAAACCAAGCTGGACTTAGATTTTTCCTGCGTAGAAAATTATCCTAAATCCAAAGATGGTGTCCAATGATCCTTTAACATTCTGCACAAGTTTGCAATTTTGTAACAAACTTGCAGCAAGTTCATATCGTGCGAATACTAAATATGCCCCTAACACACAAACCATGGGATCATCAGACTTCCTTGTTTATATGTATATTTTAAAGTATAAATTGAAGTCGGAAATCAAGCTTAAAGAATGAGTTGCATATACACGACAACTAGATCTTATTGCGCGCCATTTAATACAATAGACGCATACTTTTCAATAAACAATATAACATTAAAGCACATTGAAATAGACATAGACGTGCCTGGATCTCTTTGAGAAACTCGACACGTTTCCTGACTTTCGGAGTAAGATTCTCGAGCACATCGGAGTGCTGTCCAGCCAGAGACTGAATCTTATTCTGCACACAAACACCACAATATCAAAACCCTAAACCGCAAAAGATATGATTTCCCAAAAAAAAAAAAGAAAAAAAGAAGCTAATACTCTGTTTGGTTGCCAAAACAATCGAATGTTCTTTTCATTCCCCAGTTGTTTTCCTTCGGGTTTTCTCAGCTTCCAAACAGATAAAATGAAGGAATGCTACTAACCTTAAGAGCATTGACGAGGTCTGCTCGATCCTCCAAGTTGAGAGCTTCGCATACAAAAAACAAAAATCAAAGAAAATAATAACACATTATCACAGATGATTCGAAAAACAATGAGAGAGAGAGAGAGAGAGAGAGAGATTAAGGTTTTGGAGAATTCGAAGGTACCGGCGTTGAGATCGGACATGTTGAAGTTGTCCTTGTCGTTGCTCATTGTGAATTTTTTCCCTACTTTTTTTGCTGAAAAATATGTGAGAGAGAGACGGAGAAGAAAGAAGAAGAAGAAGGAAGAAGAAGAAGGCTAAAACCCTAGAAAGAGGCGAAGTGGTAATGGTAATCAGACTCTGAGAAAGAGGGCTTTTAAAACGCGGCCCTCCTTAAATCCTTGCTCCCCAGCCCTTCTTTTCTTAAACCAAACACCTAGGCGCTTTATTACAAGGGGGGCACTTTTTTTATTTATTTATTTTTTTTTAATTACCTTCGATTAAAAAAATCACAGATGATTCGAAAAACAATGAGAGAGAGAGAGAGAGAGAGAGATTAAGGTTTTGGAGAATTCGAAGGTACCGGCGTTGAGATCGGACATGTTGAAGTTGTCCTTGTCGTTGCTCATTGTGAATTTTTTCCCTACTTTTTTTGCTGAAAAATATGTGAGAGAGAGACGGAGAAGAAAGAAGAAGAAGAAGGAAGAAGAAGAAGGCTAAAACCCTAGAAAGAGGCGAAGTGGTAATGGTAATCAGACTCTGAGAAAGAGGGCTTTTAAAACGCGGCCCTCCTTAAATCCTCGCTCCCCAGCCCTTCTTTTCTTAAACCAAACACCTAGGCGCTTTATTACAAGGGGGGCACTTTTTTTATTTTTTTATTTTTTATTTAATTACCTTCGATTAAAAAAATAAGTTACGGTTTTTTTTTTTTTAAAAGGTTAAAATGTAAAATATACTTTCTAAATTTGATTAAAATTTATTTAAATTCTATAACTTTACTTTCATTCAATTTGAGTAATTTAAGTTTCAAATTTATTCAATTCAAATTTTTCCTCAAATTTCATTAAAAATCTGTTATTAAAATTTTTTCTTTCTCACATGAAAAAAAATCTATAAAATTAATAAAAATATTTTATTCAATGAAGCTCTTTGTCCAATTTCTTAAAAAAAAATGCATTTAAATTTAAATATGTACTTTGAGGACTCAATTAAATGAGAGTAGAGTTAGAGGACTCAATTAAACAAGTGGTATCTCATGCATGTCTATTTGAGAATTACTTATTTTTAGTAGTTTATTTACATAATATGAGACAAAAATAATAATAGCTAGTTTATTTCTAAAAAAACTAAGTAAAATATCTCAAAATATTTGGGTTACATATAACGGATACAAAAGAATAATTCTCGGTATTAAACGCATTAATAAACTAAATATAAGTCTTAGCTAAAAGTCCTTTCTTCAATTTGTATTCACACCTTACTTAATACTATATTTTTTTAAGAGAGGAATACACCTTACTTACACACCGTTTGTTTCGGTAATAATATTTTTTAGAAAATAAATCTTTTCTAAAAAGTATTTTCTATAAAACTATTTCATTTTTCTATATTTGGTAGTAACTTTAAATGAATTGAAAAAAATCTCCTAACTTCCTTTATTTAGCTTACTGTGAGATAAAAAATTTTCCAAAAAAAAAAAATAGTGGAAAACAATTTTTAAAAATAAGTCATATTTTTTATGTTAACTAAATATAGTTTTTATTTGACTTTATTTTTTCTAATGTTACCAAATACGAAAAACTATCTTTACACAATGTGTTTCAATCGAAATAAATGGAGCCTTAATATGACTCCAAGAGATAGATGTTATGCATTTCAAGGCATATATTGGCAAACTGGTTTGTAATCCGTCAATGAATGAAAAGGTTTTAAAATTTAAATATTTTTTGTTTGAATATGAAATTTGATAACAATGACAATTAGTAATAGTCTTTTATTTATTCATTTATTGTCTAAATATAAATTTTATAAATTATGGTAGTTATTGATCGGTAATTATGGTAGTTTTTTATTATAATTAAGTAGATATTTTTATGGAAGGTTTAGATATAGAAAATAATTTAAAATCGATTTTTCTTCGAGGCTAATATTTTTTAGAAAATCAATAGTTTTCCAAAAAAATATTTTTAATAAAGATACCTCATTTTTCTATGTTTAATAGCAACCTTAAAGGAATTATAAAACAATCTTTTAATTTCTCTTATTTAACTTATCGTGAGATAGAGTTTTTTCCAAAAAAAACATTGGTGAAAAATAATCTCTAAAAAATAAGTCATACTTTCTTTTTTTTTTTATGTTGACCAAAAATAATTTTCCTTTAACTCTTTTTTTTTTTTTTTAATGTCACCAAACACTAGAAAAATGCAGAAAACTATCTTCACACAAGGGTTCTATTGAATCAAATGAAGTGTAAAAATATAATAATAAAATAAGTTATGCAGTAAAATATTATGATTGCAACCAAAAGTTAAACATCTTCAGTTTTATATAGATGATATATTATAGACTTATTATAATCTATAGGGTTTGCATGCTTTCCATTTCAATACAAGATATCAATCGTTCAATTTATGGTAAAAAATCAAATTTTCATGAATTCAACTATATACATAATTGTATGTCATTTAAATATCTTATTATGTCAAACTAGTTAGTAACTCATACAAAGGAAAGTTCATCAAAACATTATCTTTTTTTTTCTCTATTTTAGTTTTTTTTTTCTTCTAAATATTAAATTTGATAATTATGGTAGTTATTAGCATATTTTTATTTATTGTCTAAATATGAAATTTAACAACTCTGGTAGTTAATAATAATAATAATTTATTTTAATTGTGGCAAGATTTTAATGGAGTATTTAAATATAGAATAAATTTTAAACTCTATTAAACAATACATAATGAATAAAGACGTGTAAAATTGGAAGACTTCTAAAACTTATGTAGCAAAATAATATGAGGTTAATAAAAAGTCAAAGTTTGAATTCAAAAAAAAAAAAAAAAAAAACCTCGTTTTTATTTAGATTATAAATGATAATCAATTTTAAATATTGTAACATGAAGTACATCTTTAGATTAATTTCATGTTCATGTTTTTTTTTCTTTTTTTATGTCAATTTAATTTTTATGTTAACATGTATTACATCTTTAGATTAATAACAATAGATATCCTATAAAAAAAGAATATTAAATTTTCACACTGAAATGTTTCCTCTTCCATTATTTGACAAAAATTATTTTTGTCAACTTATTTTACTATTCAACTTATTTTTGCTATTATTCATGAGTCTCACTATACTTTTTGATACTATTCATGGGTCACACTATATTATTTCAGCTAACTTTTACCTTTAACTACAGTATTTTCAGTAAAAAGTTTTTAGTTTCAGCAAAATAAGCAGATCCCAAACACATCCTAAAAACAAATTTAGATGATCCTCTCATATAACTTTGAGGACACATTAGGAATGATTTTTTTCTCTCACCACTTTCAAGTCCTTGATTTCTTTCCAAAAAAAAAAGAAAAGGATTGTTTTCATCAAACACGATATTGGTTTGAGTTAGTTTGGGTAACATGGAAATATGATCGCAAAGCATTGAATTCAATACACGAAGTGTTTTGGTATGAATTCTAATGTGATGATTGCATTTTCTTCATATGTTTGATGTTATAAATATTTCTTAAACAGTGCTCATAGGGAAGAAATTTATTTAGCACGACCAATTCTAGCAAATTGACAGCTATATGTTGCACTTTGTTTTTGTAAACAATCAAAAGCATTCACATGGGATATCCAATCCATGATTAAGTTTTGAGTAGCATCTTTTATTAAGAATTTTTTTTTTTTTTGGTTACATCTTTCATCATCGGCTACCAAATGAAGCCTAAAAGAAAATCTTGTACACACACTGAATCATTGATTCCTTAGCCAGCATCAAACACATGCTTTATTGGTGAGCATTGGCTGTATTCGGGTCCCAAAATAAAGTATACCTGGGTGGTCTATTATTGATCGTTTTCTGTGGATTTTTGTTAATAATAATATCATAACGTCATGGACATTAAAATAGCGCATTTAGTGTGGGACAAAGTTTTCATACTAAGTTTCTCAAAAAAAAAAGTTTTCATAATAAGACATTAAAAGAGTACATTTTTATTGATAATTTTATGTGAATTTTTTTTAATAATGTCATAATGGCATGTACATTTTCAAAAAATATAATGATTAATTAAATCATCTAAGTCACATGATTATCAGTTCTAAACAATAAAAAAAAAAATCATTTTATAAATCATGCGACTAAAATTACATATAAATAGTTAACACGTAGTAGCTAAAAAACTTTCCAAAATTCTGTTCTTTAGTGTGAGTTTGGGATGGTCTATTTTTTGGTTTATTTATTTATTTATTTAGAATAAGCTGAGTAAAAGTAAAAACAAATTTAGAAAATTAGAACCAAAAGAGCACTTATTCCATGTTTTATAAACATGTAAGAGCATTTACACCACATCATGAAAAAATTCACGTCTATTGTTTTTAGTATAAGAACTTATTTATTCTATTTTATACAATCACTTTTCAAAAATTGTCACATTAAATTATCTATTTTACACTATATTTCATTAAAATATTATTTATTTATCAAATTTTTATTACTCTCTTAAATCTCTTTCCCTTTGTGTATAGGAGTAAAGAAGTACTAAAAAACAAATTTGCATAGTTTGATGTAGGTAATTTTTGGAGTTGGATATGCAAGATTGTCCACTTATGTTATTATACGTTGACTAACGTGAGTATTCTATAATGCATTAAATTCAAGATTGCCAAAGAAAAGAGAGGGTAAAATAACATTTGTTGCCATTTGGCTTTACATATATGCAATAACTTGAACAAGGATCACTTTAGTTCATCACATTTCACCAGTTGAACAAAGAGAGAATAATTTGTGAAACTGCTCTAGATTTGTTCACGCTATATTAAGACTTTGTGCAGACCATTAGCGGGAATAATACTGCTGACATTTTGTAAACAATTTGGACAAAAGATGTCTGAGGATTGAAGAGGATGATCCATTAATGCTCCCACTTTTTTCCAAGTTTCCACTGCTCACAATACTAATCACAGAAATTAGCCAAAAAAAATTCAATTATTAAGAGCAATTGTCCACCGGGGGTTATCACTATATTGAATTGGTTCTATTCTAAGCTATTTCAGGTGGCATTGATTCATCACTTTGCCTAACTAGGTGAAAGGAAGGAAGCCCATAATCTAGTTCATCACCAAGTAGTAGAATCATAATTGACTAACATTTTTACATGTCTTGTTTACATCCTCCCCTCACCCTGGTCATGAAAGTGGTATCATGTGTAATCGTTGTATGCAATATCCCTCTCATATGGAGGTGGGTCTCACATTTGTAGGGTTCAACCCAACATAAGAGAGATGTTGTATGCAACATGTTACACAAAATAATAAATCCAAGTGGTGTTGGTGGTTTTGGGGAGGGGTTGCTAAAGCATTCCCTTAAAAAAGATTCAATGTTCAGTGCAGCAGCTTGCACAACATTTAGTACAGTCGTTTTCTTTAGGAACTTTTGACACTGTAGCCATTACATGACACTTGATACGCCTAATGTGGTGTCGTGGAGTTAAAAGTACTAATATCACCACACAACTTGCAGCCTTCCCAGAAAAGATGAGACTTGTTGTCCAAAGTTAAGCAAGAGTGCAAGACCACACTGTCATTCTGGGGGATGTCCAAGTAGAAACAAAAATTCTTGATACCCGCACCCCCTAAAAAGAGATTAAAGAAACAAAAATAAGATCTTAAAAATTGCAATGAAGAGTTTCATGAGGTACTTGCGTCGTCGTCGTCGTCTTCACCGTCTTCTTCACCCTTAGAGTCATTTGACTGGTCAGCATTAGCTGGTTTCTCTGGGGTCAAGATGCGACCAGTCATAGGATCAATGGGACGTGTGTCACGTGGTCCACCTTTACGTCCCATTGCCATCATGGGGGGTGGAGGTAGTAAGCCTGCTCGAAAAAGAACGCGCTGCACAGGTTCTGAGGGTTGCGCCCCAACAGAAAGCCAATATCTGCAGACAGTGAGGGTTAAATTAGTAAAAATAAATTAGATACGAGGGATCCTTTTCACATTCAACATAAAAACACCAATAGGAGCAATGACTTGGAAACCTTATGCAAATAGAAAAGTTTTCCCTATTCTCAAACTTATAGAAAGTCAACAAAACCACAATGCTGCATTGTCTATTTTCCTGAGTTTATTCAACCAAGTATAATAAATCCTACAACTCTAAATCATGCAAGAATGCAAAGGCACATAAAAAGGTGTTGTTAAACCCTTCAGTGCCGATACAAACTACAGAATATATCAACAATATTCAAAAGAGAGTAGTTTCAACTTTTAAACATCAAAATAATGCACGTATGGCTTACACTTCAAAGCAGCCAAGGTTTAACATACAAACAACAATAAAGTAACCTAAAATTGTAGGGTTCAAGCTTCCTCAGCTGGAAGTTTTAAATTTTAGATCTTGTTAAATTAATTAAAACTTTAAAAGCTTTTTTTTTTTTTTTTATTTTTTTTTATAAGTAAAGAAAATTTTATTCAAAGTCATAAAAAGGAGTAACCCAAGTATACAGAAGTATACAACAAGGGACCAAAACAGTCAAATACACAAATTACAAGTATCCATCAAATCATAAACCGAATAAATAGAATGGCTTCTTATGATAGACATCCAATCCGATAGTGCTTTAAAGAAGAAAAGTTTTAAGTCGACTATTGTCCTTTCAGAATCTTCAAAACTTGGTTGTTTCTCTCCGCCAAATGCACCACATCAAACAATGAAGGACAGCCATCCAGATAACAATATTACCATGATGACCAACTTTTCCTTGCCAATATTCCTAAAACTAAGAGGGTAAGAAGTAAAAAAACTATATTATTTACCAGAAATAGCCATCTTCAAAACAGTGTTCCACTGAATTTCTAGTTAAAGCCAACAGCCATAGTAACATGACTGATTGTAACCCTATTGATCCTTCATGATCCAATTCAATTATCTTCTACAATTCAACCCCATTGATCCTTCATGATCTCAATTCAATTATCTTCCTCCACCACTCCTTCACACACACGCTGCTCCCTGTTCGACGACTAGGGTTTCTTGGAAAGGTTTTTCTCCTCAACCCATCCCTGCATTTGGCTGGGCCCACCAACACATAGCAAAGGTACAATGGTTTTCCCACCCAATTACCCTACTTTGGTGGCCTCACTGTATGGACTAGGTTTGCCTCCCAAATATGCTGTTACCTTGACCTACTTCTACATTCTACCATTCTCCCTTTGTCTCCTCCCCTCTAACAATGTGTTTGGAAGTTTGGAGGCATAGAAGAGTAGAGAGAATGAGGGGGAAGTAAAGAAGAGGGAGGGGAATGGTTACCCTTCCAATTGTTTGGATGTTATAAAAGTTAATTAAGGGAGAGCAGAATGGATACCCCTCCCTTTGGATGTTTTAAAAATTAATAAGGGAGAAGAGGGGATGGGAATGGGCATATAAATTGACAATTAAGACCCTTATTTGATCATGTAAAGAAATAGGTATAAATTGCTATCATATGTAAATTTTGGTAGTTGCAGGAATAGATTCAGGAACATTGTAATCATCATGTAGTTTTTTTGTTGATTTTCCTTACAACAAATAGTCATTCCTAAGAATATCTATTCTTTAAAATAAGGAATAGCTATTCCTAAGAATATCATCAAATCATGTTATACCAAACTATGGATTACAGATTCAGTGTTCGTACGAAATAGATGCATTGGAATAGTTATTCCATTACATCTTCCAAGTAATCATCATTATAATGTACCAAACATGCCCTAAGAATGTATATTTTATAGTATACAAATTTCTCTATTGTAAGGCTCCAAACTTTGGGGGCTTACAAGGTAGCCACATCCACATGCACGCATGCAGTATCCCAGTTCTAAAATGAAAAATAAAACTTAAAAGATTAACCTTGACACTATAGCCTTCCTTTGTAGTTCGAAAGTCAGGGTGGGAGGGAGGGGGAGCTAAAAACAATTAATTTTGAATACATTAAAAGGAAAAGGAATGAAATGAAAGTTTCTATTTCTGACCAACGACTAAGCTAATATCTTCAAATGAAACTTTTTGCTGAGAATTCAAAACGTATGAATTGAAAGTAAGAAAAGAAAACACTAAATTTAAGGAAATTACTTACTTCACTCGTTCAAAATTAAGACCCATTCTTTTGCCACCATCTTGGCCTACATAAATGCACACATATAGCAAACAATTAGTTAAAAAACAAATCATAATCCTCCCTTTGGTTGCCAATGATATGGATTGAAAAAAAAAAAAAAAAAACCAAGTTGATCTTGTCCATTTCTTTTGTCCCTTAATGTAATTGTTTGAAAGATATTCGAGGGAATAAGATTCAACATTATAATTATAATTATTTTCCAACTCAAACAATTTCTTGGCAACCGGACAGTAGTCAATGGGGCAACGAAATTTTGCCAGAGTGCTAAGAGCCTTGTAGCTCAATTGGCACCGCCGGTGTTTCTAACGAAAATGTCCATAGTTTAAATCCCCCCTCCACACATTGTTGTAACTATCGAATTATCACAAAAATGATACTAACATAGCCATTTTGTTGTTTCTGCAACCATTGCAAGCGTTTAATTAGACATCTAAACCCACAGAAAAATAAAATTTCGAAACGTCAAATTTTACTTTTTCTCTTTTTCCTTTCTCACTAAGCCTAACATAAACATTTCGATCTCTTTCGTGTTCCCAAATTTACTCAGCAGCCAAACGCATCGAAAGCCATATGACTATGCGTATGACATTCCAAAAGGAAATAAGATTTGCAAGAATATTCATTTCCATTGAAAGCATCATAAAGAACAAAAATAGCAATCAAGTAGAAAGTTCACTACGGAGGGAGAGAGAGAGAACCTGGTAAGGGATTGTAGTAGCCTAAGACTTCGAGATGCTTGCCATCGCGAGGAGATCTACTGTCGGCGGCCATGACCCGGTAAAACGGTTTGTTTTTGCACCCGAACCGGGACAATCGGATCCTCACCACCATTTTCTCTCACCTCTATTTCTCACAATTACCGCACAACCCAAGCTTTTTTCTTTTCCCCTGAATATAACACACGAGCCAAGCCTAAAGTCTTAGACTACCTTTTATTTACGCTAGGGTTCTGGGTTTTTTATTTATTTATTTATGGCCGTTAGTGTTAATAAATTTAAGGCTAAATCCTAAATAGCGTTAAATAATAACGCCTCTGTTCTATCAAAAAAAATAAAAACCCCTCTGTATACCTCTCACTGCACATCTTTAAGTTGATGGTAAAAGTATAAATGCTTATGAAATATGAGAAGCAAGAGTTGAGATTCAAGTTTCTAAAAGAGAGTTTTACATCCACACATACTTACATTTTTTAGGCTGTTGTTTCATTTTCAATTTCATCCCTAAAGTTTTAGATTATTATTTTTTTTAAATTATAATTATTTATTTATTAAAAAATAAAAACACACATTTCTCTCTACAAATCAATCACTATTCCTCAAACCTTATTGCCCAACAACCAAACTTATGAATATGAGTAATTATTTCATTACAATTTACAACATTTTTTATTTCTAATAATAAAAATTATTATTCTTAACACAATCTTCATTCAATTTACCAAAAGTGTCCCTAATGTTCAAAGAGATCCAAAATTCAAATTCTCCCTCTCCATGGTTGTAGATTTGTAGCTATCGAAATATATATTTACACACATAATTTTGATTGTTAATAATAAATTGCAAAGATTACTATCAAGGTTTGGCTTAATATCAAATTTGCTCATTGGGGTGATTAATGGCAATAAAACTAGTAACATACCATCTTATACATGATGATATGGGCCATTAAGGATAATAAGTATTGTGGGGGCATTTTTTGCTTCAAGGCCAAGGGCTAGACCAATTGGAGCCTAGGCAATTTTTGCTATTGTGGTATTCTATCACCATTGGTCATCCCTTATATAGCATGAAGATGGAGGCTTTTTTTCCAATGTGGGATAAAAGCAAAAATTGCCTAGGCTCCAATTGGTCTAGCCCTTGGCCTTGAAGCAAAAGATGCCCCTTTAACCAAACTAGTGGTATTCTATCACCATTAGTCATCCCTTACATAGCATGAAGAAGGAAGCTTTCTTTCCAATGTGGGACAAGAGCAAAAATTGCTTAGGCTCCAATTGGTCTAGTCCTTGGCCTTGAAGCAAAAAATGCCCCCACAATAAAAGGTTAACCAAACTAGTGATACTCTATCACCATTGGTCATCCCTTATATGGCATGAAGATGGAGACTTTATTTACAATGTGGGACAAGAGCAAAAATTGTCTAGACTCTAATTGGTCTAGTCCTTGGCCTTGAAGCAAAAAATGCCCCACAAGTATTATTGTGTTGAAAGTGGGATTTACATGGTTAAAATTTCAACAATATCGAAAAAGAGCATCATTTTTCTTTTCGTTATCTGAAATAATTTAGGGTCTGTTTGAATAGAACTTATTTTGCTGAAACTGAAAACTGAAATTTGAAAACACTATAACAAAATAATTTTTAAATGTGTGAATAGTGCCGTGGGACCAATTTTTAATGAAAAAGTTGCTAAAAAATAAAATTTGTGGGTCCTATAAATAGTGCATGGACCTACATGTGTGATGAAAAGTTGCTGAAAAGTTAAAAATATACGGCTACTATTTATGAACAATAGCATGAACAATAGTCGTTTGTTCCCTTGAAATGCGTGCTGCAAAAAAAAAAAAAAAAAAAAAAACCGCAATAGCCAGATCCGAATAGATACTTAGAGTGAAAGGACATAAAAATAGGAAAGATTAAGTAAGATAGAATCTATGCAAAAAACATAAGGACATGAGTCAATTCTTATTATTTGTAAGAAAACGTGTAAACTTCCCCAAAGAAAAGAGATGTATTATTGTGTCAAAGATTTTCAACCAAAAAAAAAAAAACACAAATTTTCTTTTCATTAACGGAAATGAAATGAAAATGCCAAAACTATGAATTAAAATAAAAAAAAGCTTAATTATAAAAAATTTCTTCTAACTTGAACCTGTTTTTTATTTTTTAAGTTTTACTTTCTTTCAATATAGTGATTTCATCTAATTCCGTCAAATTTTGTCGTTAGTTATATTACTTTTCATTTTCCAAAAGGACCAAAACAATGTCATTTTGGTGAATTTAAAGAAACGGGTTGGAGGAAGGATTAAATTGGGAAACAAAAAGAAGTTTAAAATTTTTAAAGGACTGAAATGAAAAATAAATATATTGACAGACTGAATTTAAAAATAAGTCAAAATTAGCAGTATAATTTGTAATTTAGCGAAAATATAATTGGCGGTGGTGTTCTAACTTCTAACCCTCATAGCCTCATAGGCTCCCTGAACCGTCTCTTTCCTTCGCTTCTCTCTCTCTCTATCTATCTTTCTTAGAAGACAATAGTAAATTCATATGGAGAAGATTGAAGGTTTTTAGAAAACGGCACCGCTTCCCTAATCTTTTGGAAAAACCCAGGGTTTTTGTTTTGACAATGGAGAAAGTAGAAACCGAAAGCTCAAAACCTTCGGAAACTCCGTTATCTTTCACTCGCCGCCGGTCACATCTCAAGAGCGAAACTTACTACACCTTAGTTCGGATTCTCTCACATTGCTACGACAAATCTCAGTGTTCTCTCGCTGATCAAGTTGTACCTCAGGAGCAAAATCCAGGTACTATAACTTAGTCTTTAATTCCCATGCTTTTCTTATTTTTTTTGGTTTTGGAAATGTGAATTTGCTTTAGTTAAGGATTGATTTTGTTAGTTAGCCAAGTCAATTAATTCCAAATTGTTTAGTAAACGGTGCTTAATCACACACAGAAATTATATAAAAAATTTAAGCCTATTCAAGTGTTTGGCAAAGGTGTTCCATTTTTATAGTTTGGAAATCGAAAAAGCAAGAGTCATAATGATTAATATCAAGAGTAGACGATTTGATTGGGAAAATATTAGTTTAAGCTATGAGCGATGCTAGTTGTGATTGATGTAACATCATTTTTATATGGACTTATCCCAGTCAACTTTTTTTATTTTATTTTTTATTATGCACCAATCATAACTGGTCACGTCAGCAGTTGTGAAAAAAGTTTTTGAAAATTGTTGTATCACTAAATTTATTGTTTAGCTGGAAAATCTTAGTCTTTGTATTGCTATTCTTGTTTTTTTGTTGATTTTATTTATTTTATTTGAAGATTTTGGCAATGATGAAGTGGGGAAAGCAACTGGGAATGAAATGTGTGAGAGTGTTGAATTGGTTGGACCTGATAGAGTGGAGCCTAGTAATTTGGCAATTCAGAAAGAGACTGTATCTAATGAGAGTTTCGAAGCTGTTGGTGTCCAAGACAAAGGGTTTAGTGATGCACAAGACATGGTGATACATGAGATAGAGAGAATAATGGCCGTAGAAGAAAATGAGGATTTGCTAAAACAGATGGACATGATGCTCGGTGAGAGGACTGAAGATGTTGGCCTCCAAGATAAAAGGTTTGATAAGGAACGAATTTTAATGGATGAGTTAGAGAATATTGTAAATGGCAATATGGAACCTGTCCATGAAATTAGTGATAATCCTTTTACGAGATCTTTAGACAAGAACCAAAGTGGCGGTGATAAAGTTGTCCCAATGAATAACCCCGAAGAACATATTGATGGTCAAGAATTTGTTATGGAGAAAGCTGGGACTGCTCAGAGGAATTCTAAGCATTCTGACATGTTATTAGACAAGACTGAGATTGGTGAAGTTCAATATCAAAGAGAAAATGGGGAAGAAAACAGCTTGTCATTGAAGGCTAATTTGTTGGGCATAGAGCATGAGATGCATCATGCAGACATGGAAGTGAAGAAATTGGTTCCTTATAGCTGTGCAATGAATTCCACTATTCCTATCACTGAGAATGCTGAAATTGAGAAGGGAGAATGCTCTAGTCAAAAGATTTCCGAAGCCTCTGACTTGTCTTTAGATAAAGATATGATCTGTGAACCTTTGAAACCAAGTGAGAGTATGGAAGAAAAAAGTCCCTTGCCAAAGGCTAGTGCATTGCAAATGGAGTTGGAAACTCATCCAAATGAGAAGGAATTGGAGAAATCAGTCTGTAGTGGTGACTCATTGAATTTTCCTAATCATATGACTCTAGGTGGAGACATTGAAGAAGGAGAAATTTCTGGTGATGATGGAAAAGATGATAAATCATCGTATATGTTTTTAGAAGATGCTATAGTGTCAGAGAAGAAGAAAGTAGATGAGGTGCAAGTATCTCTAGATGTAATTGAGAAAAAAAGTTTCCATTGTGGTGAGGTGAATGTAGCAAGTAAAACAAGTTTTGGGTTCACTTCCTCAGTGGACACACTTGATGAGGCTAATGATAGTAGGGAAGTTGAACCCAAAGAAAATGATAGAAACAACATGGCACTTAGACCTAAAATGGTTGTTCACAAAAAGTCATTGAATGCTAAAAAGACAGATAGCCACGACCTTTTGCTAAAGGAGGAAAAAATAAAAAAGAAAGGCAGTGGGGCCAAAGAGGGCATTGTTAATCCACCAGCTCATCCTATAAACACAACCAGTTCCCATGGAATCACATCTACTGACAAGGTATGATTTTGATTTCCATTTCTTTTTTTCATTTCACATACAACTACAAGTTGATTTTGCACTTCCTCATGCGAATCTTTAATGTTTTTGTCGATTAATATTGGGGTTCAAGTGATAGCCTAGTGGCAGTGGCATACTCTGTGGTGGTGCCCCATGTTTGTAGTTTGAACTTGCATGTCAAAAAAAATTTTGGTCATCCAATATTGATATGCTATATTAATTCTCTAGAGACTATTTTTATTTGCATAACAGAGTTACTTTAACTGAATGACTTGGATTTTTTTTTTTTTTTTTTTAAAGAGATAGAAAAGAAAAATAGTTGTCTCCTTTTGTCAAGTATTTTACATGTGGTGGAAGAGGGAACTTTGCATCATAACGTATAGATTTTTATTTACATAAGCATGTTCTTGAGCATTGATGAAGTTGCATTTTTTTCCTATTGCAAAAATTGGAATTAATCATGGTTAATATTTAAAACTCTACTGTTCATCTCGTTGTGGGCAACGGGATATGATCTTGCTCAGGTCATACCCAATGCACAAAGTTTCCACTTTTGCGGGGTTTGGTAGAGGGGATTGGTAGGTAGCTTTGCCCCTAGTTTTTTTTTTGGCTGATCCCTGGACTCGAACCTATGACCTATCGCATTTGGTGAAAGGCACTTGACATCATAGCAAGCCCTGACCTCTTATTTTAAAAAAATAAAAAATAAAAAATAAAAAGTGATTCTACTTGTGCATTTTGCCATAAGTCTTTTTTTTTTTGGATGTTTTGTTGTAAGTTTTAACCATAAGCCTTAATACCAGAACAGTTGATTCTAAAACCTCTCTCTCTCAAGCACACAAATTTTTTCATACGGATACACATGCAAGTGTACAATGCTCATTCTTTCTTCATCACTCTTTTCAGAAATGTTTAGAGTTTAATAATTATGGTGTTTGTTCACATGTAATGTGATTTGATGTTTTTCATCTGCAGCAAGATGCTAGTTCTCATAATAAGAAAAAGCGGGGCCCTTCTTCTGAAGAAAAGAAAACAAAGAAAAAGGTGTTATTATATGTCTCTTTTTTTTTCCTCTATTGCTTGAATGCATTTTGTGTGTTCTTTTGTGAAGCTAATTGATTGCTCATTATTGCAAATAAAATTTAGACTGTATCAACTTAGTGTTACTCCACAGTGTTCAACAAGATTAATTTACACATTTTCTTTAATACGAAGTTTACTAAGTACATTGAGAATATAATTCTGTCTGCTTTTAAATTTTTGATCAATTTTTTTATGACAATTGTATTATGCAGCAAAAAGATCGAAAGAGACGAGCAGAAAAGAACAGAGCACTTGGTGTCAAAAGGTTGAAAATTCATCCAGTAGCGACACCAAAAAAAATAACATTTTGTCACCATTATCTCAAGGGACGGTGCCAACAGGTTGTACAGTGTTCTCTATCATATTTTTCTTGTTCAATCTTTATATTGAGTAGTAAACTGCTCTGAAGTTTTACATTATCCTTGCAATGCAGCAAAGGCCAAAGCTGCATTCTGATGTTTAAAACATAGTCACTTAGAATTTTGTTTTTTATCAGTTACTTCTGCAATTGCAAGAATCATCTGTAATGTGTGTGGATGAGCAGAAATTGCTTATATGTTGACACAGGATAACCAGAACTTTGCAACAATAAAATTAAACAATAGGAAATAAAAGGATAGAAACCTAGGAGTCAACATCTAGGCTTACTTGGAGTCACTACCAAGCGAAGGGAAAACCACTAGGAGTCTGCACCTAGGGTTGGCTAGAGTCAGCACCAAACCAAAAAAACCAAAAGGAAACTTCCGCTCATCAAAATCATTTTTAGATCATCTTCAAAAAGGAGTACAATAGTTTTATATATAGGAAAAGTAAACCCTGGTTCTAATTGGCGTAGAAATCCCTAATTACCTTATTGCAAAAATAATGTTGCTTCCAAATATTAAAATACTAATAACCTAATAAACTACTAGGACCTAAAACATAAAAATACAATTGACTTGTAAATTTTTTTTTTTTTTTTTTTGATAACTAATAAACTTCATTGATAGAAAATTAATATGAAAGGGCCAAAGCACACTGGACATGTACTAAGGTAGGCACGAGAACAAAACAGAACTAAGAATTATAAATACTACATCTATCAAGCAAATCAAACTAGGAATTAAAATGGATTTCTATGTTATGATCTTAGTGTTCCATATGGATTAAATATAAGCTTAACTATGTGTTTATAAGCTCTTGGGTACCTTTCCTTTGTAAGCCAGTTTTCAAGGGTGAGTTTTATCCATGGGTTTGTAACATTTGGTATCAAAACCAACCAACCACCACTCCCGAGTAATGGGTGTAGTTCATTGAGTATGGGATCGAATAAGTTGCAACTTTGTAATCAGATCTCAGAGGGGGTGACCTAGGGGCTAGATTAAAATTACTGATAGGTGAGGAGAGCCTCCAAAAAGAGAAAGGGCTACCACAGGGTCAGTGTCGCTAGAGTGAGCTGTCATAGATGTCGGCTGCAGAGCGTGGTGGTATGTTATGATGCTAGTGTCCCACATGGATTAAATATAAGCTTAACTATGTGTTTATAAGCTCTTAGGCACCCTCCCCTTGCAACATTTTAAGGAAGTATATGAAAGTTGATTATTTTATAAATCTAGTATTCTTATATGATTGGTTTCATTGAATCATGTACTTGTCATTTCTTTTGGCAATAACAACACACTATCTTGCTAAAAAAAAACAAGATTTTGTCCATTTCTTTCTGTTCCAGATCAAATTCAAATTGCCGGGGGAGATGATGATTTTGCTAGTTTCCATGCTTTAAATTCTGGCCTGCCTTTTGTTTCTGTATCTCCAGTTTTGCTTTTGTTTCAATGCAAGCAAGAGGCTAGTTATTTACAAGGTCATAAGGAAGTATAATTCTCTGGCTGCTGAACTCTTGGCTAGCAAGGAAATCTTGTTGCTTTTTGGGTCATTTAAATCTAATATTGAACCTTCTGCGCTTTCTTTCTTTTTTTTTTTTCTTTTGTGTCTTTTTTTTTTTCTTGGGGGGGGGGGGTTTGGTGTGTGTGGGGGGGGGGGTGGGGTCATATAAAGTTATTGTATTTCTTTGGTAATAGATGATCTACTGCCTGTGGATTTTCTTACTCTAGCCATATAACTCATACAATCATTTATCCTTCTTGTTTCACAGGGTGACGAGTGCAAATTTTCACATGATACAGTACCTTTGACAAAATCCATGGTATATTCTTTTGGCTTATGCTTTCTTGAGATGCTCATACCTGCATTCTACCTCAGTTAATTGTTTCATGAAGTGTTTGCGGATTACTCTAGGCTGAGTAGCTATGGTTGTAATCGAAGCATTTAATTAGCAGTTTGGTATTGGTAATTACCATTGGCTAAGCATCTGCTATTTCATTCTAACTCAATGGTCCAATTGTGAATGTGTAGTAAAAAGCAAATATGTGCTACTTTAGTAACATCTCTTGCAGGCTTGACAGATCCTTTATTTTCCATTCTGTTATTGCAGCCCTGCTGTCATTTTGCACGTCACTCATGCATAAAAGGGATGACTGTCCGTATGATCATCAGCTTTCCAAGTATCCCTGTGACAAATTTGTGAAAGGTTTCTGTAGCAGAGGCAATGATTGTATGTTTTCACACAAGGTGCCTTCTTCTCCTTTGCTATGTCTTTTGAGGTCTTTTAATATTTTGAAATAGAGTAGCATTTTTATTCATGAATTCAGCACAGTATATTAAATTTGTATTAAATACTATTTTTTCCCCAAGCAAACGGAACAAATAAGTAAATAGGCAATGAAATATTTTCCCCAATTATTCGGATTCTTTTTGATAAGTTTAAGATTAATGCTTAAGAAGTTGTGTGACTTTTCCATTGGTTACTGTCATCTCAGATACCAACAAAGGAAGATTCTGCAGCTGCTTCAAATGATTGCAAACCTGAAATGAAGTCTCCACCCTTCCCAGGTAATACAAATATTAGTAAGCAACTGAATGTCACAGGCAGTTCGTTGAAGAATGTTGATGTCTTGCCTGCTTCCATGGGAGCACATTGTCATTCGAATGTGAAGACTCTGGTGAAACCACCTGCGCTTGCACCCAAAGGAATTAGCATTTTCACTGCTGGGAAATCTTCAGTGGTTAATTCAAGCATGCTTAAGCAAGGAAGCTCCTCTCCAAGTAGGAATGGAGGAGCTAAAGTTGGGAGTAAGGCAGTTCCAAGTGCGTCAGACACACTTCAAAATATGAATGTGATTCCAACAAGAACTTCACCATCTGTGGTACCCAAGGGAATAAATTTTCTCTCATTTGGCAAAGCTCCTTTGGACGATGCTATTAGTAAACAGGTGGCCAGCTTGCATTCAAACAGGGACAGTGGTACCAAACTTACAATGTTAGACCATTTAAATTTGCAGAAACACGATAGTTTATCCCCAAATAATGATGTTAGCATCAAAATTGGCAACCAGGCAAGCCAAAGTGCATCAAAGACAATTCAAAACTTGAATGAGATGGTAAAGAAAACTCAACCTCTGACTACACCACAGGGAATGAACTTTCTATCTTTTGGAAAAGCCTCAGTAGATGATTCTAGTAGTAAGATGAAGGCCAGCTTTCCCTTCAGTTGCAGTACAGGTATTGATAGAGCTATTCTACAGGGACAAACTGAACCTGATAAATCTCAGAACACAAGTGCNTTTGGCGATGCTATTAGTAAACAGGTGGCCAGCTTGCATTCAAACAGGGACAGTGGTACCAAACTTACAATGTTAGACCATTTAAATTTGCAGAAACACGATAGTTTATCCCCAAATAATGATGTTAGCATCAAAATTGGCAACCAGGCAAGCCAAAGTGCATCAAAGACAATTCAAAACTTGAATGAGATGGTAAAGAAAACTCAACCTCTGACTACACCACAGGGAATGAACTTTCTATCTTTTGGAAAAGCCTCAGTAGATGATTCTAGTAGTAAGATGAAGGCCAGCTTTCCCTTCAGTTGCAGTACAGGTATTGATAGAGCTATTCTACAGGGACAAACTGCACCTGATAAATCTCAGAACACAAGTGCAATCTCATCAAGGCTGCCTGCTTCTCCACTTGCATCAGGTCAATCTTCAGACAACTCAGCATCTGTAAATTATAAAGATGCATCAAAATCAACTCAGAAAGCGCTATCATTGATGCTATCTGCAGCAAAGTATGGATCAGAAATGCGACTGAATCGGTCCGTTGGTGCTCTCGGTGTCAGTGCCGAGGTTGGTAAGGCAAATATTAGAAATAAAAGTAGTTCCCAGAATGATTTGGCAAAAGCTTCAAAAATTTTGGACTTCTTGTCTGGTGGTGCTAGTAAGACCAAGCAGTGAAGAGCAAAGACGGTAGCCCAGGTGCTGAACAAAGAATATATGTACAGGGAGATGAGTGGCATGAAAGTTTCCATGTAGGCAAACCCTAAGTTGGGACTGAGGCTGTGGTGTCTGAACAGTTGGAGTAACACACAGCAGCATCAAGGTTTTCCTTTTAAAGCTGTTATGGCTTCTCTTTTGTACTTCAGTGGTACAATGTTGTATCTTTCAGCTTCTTTTCAGAAGCTGTAAATCAGGTGGAATTTGCATTTCTATCAATGTTTTTATTGCTATTGATTGCTGACATTAAACAGGGAAAAAGACTAACTATATATATATATATATATATTTTTGGGGGAATTCCAATTGCAGATGGAATATGATTGCACGAGATCTTTGCTTTGAAAGGGGCTTCAGATTGACTTTATTCTTGTATATTCTATAAACTGGTTCTATCAAAAAGCCAATCGCATGTGACTAGCATCTTAAAGTTGAGTTCAAGGTAATTGATCTAGTTATCTTCTTTCAGTTGTAACCTTGCTAGTCATTATGTCATCGTCTAGCAATTCTAACTTTTTTACTGCCATATTGATACAGAGTATTGTAGCAATGGTTTTATGGAAATTACTCACTTTTACCTTGAGATCGATTCTCAAGTGTTTGCTGCTTGCCAACTCTTGATGGGATATTGATAATCAATCAACCTTTTAGGTGCCTGTTCCTTGCAAGTTCCCCTTCTCTCATTCGGGTGGAGCCCTTTGCAGTTGCTTATTCAGGTTGCTTTTTCGAATGCACTTGTCTGCTCTTCCCAATATTATAGGTGTATGTTAGATCAATAGAAAATCCTACTCAATCTCTCACTTATGGTGTCAAATTGAAGATCCAATGCTCAAATTTACAGAGTAAATTTTGAAATGGGAATGTGTCAATGCTGCAGGAAAGATCTGTATATGATTTTAGTGCTCGACCATGCTGGGTAACATGTCCATATCATTGTATCAGATGATAGAAAGATGGAATACCAGTCTAGTTTCCTCAAAGCAGTCTCCTTTAGTGATTCAAAAATTAAAAAAAAAAAAAAAAAAATCTTCATTTTAAAGCATAATAAAACTTTTGGGAGGAATATTCTTCTTTGGTATATGAACATGATTTTTGGTAGGTTACTTCTGTCATGCATTTCCTATCACCAAACAGAAAACCCAAAATAATAGACGTGTATCACTTCACGAGTGTCTTCAAAGAAAACTGTTGCATACTAATAATCCAAGTAACCTTGGATCTGATGAAGACTAGAAAAAGCCCCCTATCTTAATGTTGTCTCCAACTTGGGTAACAAAGTTCACTATGATTTGTACCATATAGTCTGTAGTACCGAGAATTGAATTGTATGTCATTCATGCTTTTTGATGCTTGCAATTCATGTGAGCCAATATCTATCTATATATTTACGGAATATACAATGAAGGAGCATTTGCCATTTGCTTTCCTTAATGATAAAAGGCATTAAATTGCTTATCAAAAAAAAAAAAAAAGCATTAATTGGGTTAAAATGTTAAAAGAGTGTGGGTCTGTGTGGTGTTCCTGGGCTTTAATCTGGGCATACTGGAGGCCCTTCTTGCCCTTGGGGCTGACCTTTTTCAGCATTTGTGTAATCGTATTTGTAATGCAATGAAGAGCTGTGTTATTTACCTAAAAGATGAAAATGAAAAAGAAGAATTTAGCAACAGAAGCCAAAAAGAAGAAAAAGCAACATCAACATAACGTTGCTTTATTCTTGAAAAATTTTCAGCTACATTCAAATTTGTTTTTAATGTGGGACCGGTAACTTTTTGATAATTTTCCTTTCAACACTTTGAATTTAGTTCTAAGATCTGTGATTTTCCTTTCCTATTAACCTAGCGCCCCCATTTTTGCAGTAATCATTGTTACTCCAGCGGGCCCATATATAAAAAGTCAGAGTAGTAGTCTATTATTATGGAATAGTAGTTTATATTCACCCTTATTTTTATCTCTAAATTAAAAAAAAAAAATCTTTACAAAGTTTAGGGACCAAAATTGTATTTTACTTAAAAAAATTATCACGCGCAATGCGCGGGTTTACGACTAGTATATATAAAAGTAGAGACAATGAGGTTGTGATATGTAATGGATTCTTTGAGATTCTCTTTATTTAGGCTTCTTCTTCAATAAAGTTTTCATTTATATCAAAGTATTATTTCATTGAACTAGCTAATAGAGTAAATGCATCTATAGTTGTACATTAATTATTTTATATTAAATGAATTGATATGATAAACTCTATATAAGAAGTAATTTTTAGTTGGAATAATAATAATAGATTTAGAATATGACATTTTTCCTCATAAAAAAAAATTAAATATTTGTGAATTCACTAAAATTAATCTTAACCATTTAAATTTCCTAACTCCTTATGTAATTAGAAAGATTACTAATAGAATAAATATGTTTATTTTGTTATATTCATTATTTTAATCATAATGAAATTTTAATGTCATTTTTTCTAAGATTTATATGAGAAGCAATTGATTTTTTTTTTAATTTTTTTTAATGAGAGAAAAATTAATTTGAAATATGGTATTCTTGCTCAAATTTATTTATTTTTGCAACAATTGAAACAATGTCTGACAAAAAGGAAAAAAAATTAGTATAAAAAAAAAATAATTGAAGGATATTTACATTTTTTTGGTAGGCGTAAAACATGCCTTATCTATATTAGCCACCATAGCATGCAATTTTCAATTTTTAAACACACACACATATATTTAGTATGACCAAATCACTACACTATATTATTGTCTTTCTATTTTGTCTATAAAATAACTAAATATTACAATTTTTTACAAGGAAATTTATTGATTTTTTTAAAATTTTATTTATTTATTTTATACATTGATAGTTGAGGGTGGGCATTTGAACCCTCATGTCTATGTTGGAAACATTATGAGGTGTTAATCAATTAAGTTACAAGATTCTTAGCAAAAATTATTGAAATATTGGGAAAAAAAACTAATAATAAATTATACCGTATATCGCGCAGGAATTCAGCTAGTAAAAATAAGAATAATGAACAAATCACGTAGACGAAAAACTAAACTGGATATATTAAGCTTAGTCGCTCCTATGTACAAAGCTTAAACAAAAATTTCTCTTTAATCTTGCGTTGTGATGGAGAAATTGATGAATGACAACGCGTATCATGTTCATACGAGCGCACTTGGAGGCGGGATAAATTCATTCGAAAATACCATAAAAGAGCAACTATCGAATAACAGAATAATGGATAGAGAGGAAAAAAAAAAAAAAAAAAAAAGCAAAAATGTGATCCAAAAACCCAAAAAAAACGGTTATAGAAACTTTCTACTCCGATTCCGATTTAGAAACTTACTACTCTGATTCTGATTTGGTGCTCAATCTCAAGTATACTATTTCCCTACTGTTTAGAAATACGTTCAAGCTTGCATTTCCAATTTTCTATTGAAGAACTAATAAGAGATTATGGTTAATTTAGCTAATTATGAATAGATAAAAGAACAATTTCTCTTTCCAATTTTCTGTTAATACAATTGTATTGAAGAACTAATAAGAAATTAAGCTAAATTTGGCTAATTATGAATAGATAAAAGAAAATTTTCTCCATGAATACGTTGCTTTGCTTTCTTTGAAAAATCTGCTGAGGAACAACAACAAAGTAATTAAGAAATTTATTTATTATTTGTTGATGTGTAGCATTTTATCGGAAGAAATTATTGTCAAAATGATTAGGTGAAAAGTAAAGAATAGAGTGGAAAGTGGCAGCTACTACAATACTATTCAAAACAGAGAAATTTGCTATTTCTGGGGCATTTAAGATTCTTTTCTAAAGAATACAAGTAGCTAAAATATTATATTGTAATGGTTTTTATTGTTCTCTATGTAATGTTTTCAATTATTGTGTTGTGGTTGTTTTGCTTTTGTAGTTGCAGTGTTGTGTTTTGGTGCTGAATTTCTTGTACATTTGATCCTTTAAAATGAAAATTGTTCATTCATTCATAAAATAAAAAAGTTTCGTGTTAGAAATGGCTTATTTGGATTGATATAGTTGCCCTATAATTTTAGGAAATGTTATAGTATGCATGATTAGGAAGACGATTTCTGCTTCTCAAAAAAAAAAAAAAAAAAAAAGGAAGAGGATTTCGTACCGTACCGGCTGGTACCGCCAGAATATTTTGTTCCAGCGCTTGAATCGGTACAGAAATAGGGCTGAATCGTACCGCCCAAAATACCGGGGTGTACCGGCTTGTTTCGGCTATTCCGGCGAATTTCGGAGCTTTTCAGCGGTATTTTCGTTTTGGACTGGTACAAATATAACTGGATTTTTTTGAAAAAACTTAATACTTACANTATGAGTGTATCAAAAATACTTAGAGTCCATTTGGATACAACTTATTGTTACTAAAAATTAATTGTTACTGAAAACACTGTAGCAAAATAATTTTTAAATGTATGAATAGTGTCGTGAGACCCATTTTTAATATTTTTTAATGCATGAACAGTGGGTGAACAGTGCATACACTATTCATGAACAGTAAATATTGTTGCTAAAAGTCAACAAATGCAGGGCAAAAAAAAAAAAAGAGGAGAAAACACGCTTTGAGGAAACGCAGACGCAGGTTTAAGTTGTATCCAAACCCTCACTTAGTATTCTAAAAAAAAATTAAAGTAAAAAAAAAAAAATCTGTTGAGATATAGATTTTGTGTGTAGCCACTGCCATAAACCCTAGCATGGATTGCTGCAACTTCTCACCATATTTCATTGTATAGAATGCTCAATATACCATGAAATATTGTGAGCATAATGTTTCGCTATAAAATGCTCACTATATTTCTATATATATCACTTGCTTTTTTTTGGCATAATGATGAAATCTTAAATAAAGAATAATAATAAGAAGAATTAAGGTGTCTAAATGGACAATATTAAGGTAAAAACAAAATCTATTGAGAGATACTTTACATATTTGAAGATATAAGACAATAATATTTGAGAATTTCAAACAAAAATTATACAGCAACAAAATAACGCAAAATTAGACATGCACCGCATGGATTTTGAACTCACATCTCTCCCCCCATCTCATAATTTTTTATTGGTAAAGATTAAAATTATTTACAAAGAAAGAGTTTACAAGTTAGCCAAACTAAAAATATCAGCAAAATGAGCACATATCCAGAAATTCAACAAACGAGGAAAAGGAGAGACTACTCATCACAAACATTTAATCATAAAAAGACCACTCAATAATCAATGAAATCAATACCGTACCAGAGGCTGTATCAGTTTAGCCACCGATACGATATATTTCGAATACCGATCAATACTAGTGTACCGTTTTGGATTTACCGCTATTTTATATAATAATAATAATAATTCTCCTAGAGCCTATACTTTCTATGTGCTTTTGGACTTAAAAGAATAGTTAAATTTATGGCCAAAATGGGTAACTAACCATAATTTTTCAACTATATAGTTAGGAGGCAATGTTTGCAAACTATATTTTTTACTAGCATCTCAAGTCTAAGAGAGTCGATTTAGGGTCTATAAATCGAGTCTTTGAGGGTTGATTTTCATGTTTTGATCGTGTCTGAGTTGTCACATTTTCCACGTGGGGTCCACCTGGAAATCGAGTCTCTAAGACTCGATTTATAAGAAGATAAAATACAACACCAACAAAGAAATCAAAGCCAGGAGCCAGAGGAAAAAAAAAAAAAAAAAAGAGTGAAGCCGAAGAAGAAAAGAAACCCAAAAAGGCTGCTCTCTCTTTCTCATGCTTCAATCCAAGAAACAAAAACACCACCGCAACCACCAGATGCCCAGGCCGCCACCACCGCAACCACCAGATGCGCGACCCAAGGGCGGTGCGAGCCCCAAGGGCGACACGAGCCCCAGGGGCGATGTGAGCCCCAGGCCGCATGACCCAGGGGCCACGCGAGCCCTTACTTTGTCCACGGAAGACGGGCTACTGAGCTTGACTGGATTTTTGAGATTTGGGGTTTGGGTTGAAGATGGGTATTTGAGCTTGAGAGCTTTTAGGTCACTCTTTCTCTCACTCTGAGACTTAAAATTTTTTTAAATTTTTTTGGTTTATAAATCGAGTGTTAGAGACTCAATTTTCAGGCCACATGGAAAAAGATGCCACATCAAATGTGATTAGACCATGGAAATCGAGTCTTTGAGACTCGATTTATAGGTCAAAATCGAGTCTCTTAGACTCGAGATGCTAGTAAAAAATATAGTTTGCAAACACTGCCTACTAACTATATAGTTGGAAAATTATGGTTAGTTACCCATTTTGGCCTAAATTTCTATTTATGACCCATGTAATCAGTTAAACTAAACTCCATGCCACTAGGGGACACTTGCCCATCTAAGCAATTGACTAAATAAAAAATAAAAAGTAATTGAAAGAGCAAAATAAGCAAGAGATAAGAACCAAGGAGAGTCACATGGCTTTAGGAAAAGCAAATAAAATAAGAGGCTTTTATGCTTTTGGCGGAGAAACCAAGAGAAATAGGTACAGCAGTACATCTTATACTAGTCCAACATCTACATCTATATATTACTAAAAGCTGAAACGTAGTGTTTAATACTGCGCTCTCACGTAGTGCCATATCAGCTGCTAAGTCATTTTTTTTTAATTATAATTTGTCCAACAATTTTAAAATGGTTTTTACAATTTTCAGCCCTATAAATGTAGCATACTACTTATTTATTTACTTACCCCATCACCCTATAATAAATCCAGCCCACTACTTATTTATTTACTTCCACTATCACCTTATAATAAATCTATATCTATATATTACTAAAAGTTGAAACGTAGCGTTTAATGTTGTTGCTCTCACGTTGCGCCACATCAACTGCCACGTCATTTTTTTTTAAATTATAATTTGTCCTACAATTTTAAAATGATTTTTACAATTTTCAGCCCTATAAATGCAATCTACTACTTATTTATTTACTTCCACTATCACCCTATAATAAATCTAGCTCACTACTTATTTATTTACTTCCACTATGACACTATAATAAATCTATATAATTAATCCAGCCCACCTCTTATTTATTTAGTTCCACTATCAAGCCCAACCCAAAACCTTTTCAATTCAACTTTAAGGTTTTGTGTGAGCCTTTTCAGCTTAAAGGAAAAAAAAAAAAAAAAAAAAAAAAAAAAAAAAAAAAAAAAAAAACACACACACACACACAACAACAACAACAACAACGATGTTGAAGCCTTTCAAGCTTTACGGTTTTTTTTTTTTCTTTCCAATTTCCCTATAATTGTTTTTAACATTTGTGTTTTTTAATATTTACCCCTCTCCAACCTTTCTCTCTCCCTTACCATTTCATCTCCCCACTACTTCTTCAATCTTTCTCCCTCCCTTACCTTTTCATCTCCCCACTACCCTCTACATTAATATCATTCTTCCTCTTTCCCTTCATCTTTCTTTATTTTTGTCTCTTCTTCTTCACCCATTTTACTATAAATTTGTCACTATCTCTTCTATTCTATGCATAGTTTTCCCTCACCAAAAAATGGTTCTCTCTCTCTCTCTCTCTCTCTCTCTCTCTCTCTAAATTTTTTGGTGGATTTTTTTTATTTTTCTTGCATCTCTACTTTAGGCTGATAATTTTTTATATTCTTTAAAACTCTATTTTGGGTTAATGCAATTTATTTGTTTTTTAAATTATTGTTGTTGTTTTTATTTTTTATTCTCTTTGATTGTTAAATGTTATCCTATTGTGTTCTAAAGAATTAAATATATCATATAAAAATATAATATTATTCTATTACATAGCATGATTTGGATAATTTGGTATTTATTCTGTTATATAACATGATTTTTTATAGTGCTCAATTTAGATGTTAAACTATGAGACTTTACTAATTTTTGTTTATTTTCTAATCCTTTGCGGTGGACAAATTACTCTTAATAGTTCTATTAGAAGTACTCTATAATGCCATTCATTTAAAGAAAAGTAAAGGTTAGCCAAACGAAAATAATTAGATAGGTGACAAATTTTAACTTTTGCAATTTTATTTTTATTATTATTATTTATAACAATGCCTGTATAGAAATTTAATTCTTACATTTTGCTAATAATTGTTTATTTGATAATATGTTTTGGGTGGCCGAAATTATAATTTCTACAAAGAAAATAATCTTAATAGATTATCAAAAACAAAATTTTATCCTAATATTGGTTCAATTAATCATTGTTAAGTTTTATTAATTTTTTTTTTTTAGTTTACGTTTTTTTGGTGTTTTGGATTGTTCCTATATTACATTTATGATTGTTCCTATAACAAATAAAAATATAATTACGAAATACATTACCCATTATTAGATTAGTTTAAATTGTAAATTTTTTTTAATAAAACTACCATAAAAATAATTATCACGTGCAACGCGCGGGTTCGCGGCTAGTTAATGTAAAATTTAAAACATTCAAGCAGAGAGAGCTTCTCCAAAAAGCTAAGAAAGAATTTCAACAAGCAGAGCAAACGAAGCAGGGGGAGAGCAGACGAAGAAGGGAGCGATTACAATGGCTAAAAAGAAGATCTAAGTGGCTAAAACGAAGAAGAAGATGATGTTGTTGATGATCTAGCAAGTTGATGCTTCAATGATGGTCACTAGTTGCTGTAAGTTGCTGTAAGTATTAAGTTTTTTCAAAAAAATCCAGTTATATTTGTACCAGTCCAAAACGAAAATACCGCTGAAAAGCTCCGAAATTCGCCGGAATAGCCGAAACAAGCCGGTACACCCCGGTATTTTGGGCGGTACGATTCAGCCCTATTTCTGTACCGATTCAAGCGCTGGAACAAAATATTCTGGCGGTACCAGCCGGTACGGTACGAAATCCTCTTCCTTTTTTTTTTTTTTTTTTTTGAGAAGCAGAAATCGTCTTCCTAATCATGCATACTATAACATTTCCTAAAATTATAGGGCAACTATATCAATCCAAATAAGCCATTTCTAACACGAAACTTTTTTATTTTATGAATGAATGAACAATTTTCATTTTAAAGGATCAAATGTACAAGAAATTCAGCACCAAAACACAACACTGCAACTACAAAAGCAAAACAACCACAACACAATAATTGAAAACATTACATAGAGAACAATAAAAACCATTACAATATAATATTTTAGCTACTTGTATTCTTTAGAAAAGAATCTTAAATGCCCAGAAATAGCAAATTTCTCTGTTTTGAATAGTATTGTAGTAGCTGCCACTTTCCACTCTATTCTTTACTTTTCACCTAATCATTTTGACAATAATTTCTTCCGATAAAATGCTACACATCAACAAATAATAAATAAATTTCTTAATTACTTTGTTGTTGTTCCTCAGCAGATTTTTCAAAGAAAGCAAAGCAACGTATTCATGGAGAAAATTTTCTTTTATCTATTCATAATTAGCCAAATTTAGCTTAATTTCTTATTAGTTCTTCAATACAATTGTATTAACAGAAAATTGGAAAGAGAAATTGTTCTTTTATCTATTCATAATTAGCTAAATTAACCATAATCTCTTATTAGTTCTTCAATAGAAAATTGGAAATGCAAGCTTGAACGTATTTCTAAACAGTAGGGAAATAGTATACTTGAGATTGAGCACCAAATCAGAATCAGAGTAGTAAGTTTCTAAATCGGAATCGGAGTAGAAAGTTTCTATAACCGTCCTTTCCCCCCATTCTTCGGACCATAACCATTCCCATCAGTAGGGCTTCATACTCGGCTTCATTATTAGTTGCTCCGAAGTCTAGCCTTAGCGATTTTTCAATGATGATTCCTTTCGGGGATGTCAAGACCAGCCCTACTCCAGAACCTTTCCTGTTCGTAGCACCATCTACGTATAACTCCCAGTGAGCAGGGTCTTGTTGAGAAACCATGCCAACCGATTTTTCATCCATGCTCGGCATTACCGCTACATCTTCCATGCTGGGCTCCGTAAATTCGGCCACCAGATCCGCAAGGACCTAGCCTTTGACTGACATGTGAGGCATGTACTTGATATCGAAAGCCCCTAAAATGGTGCCCCACTTGGCTATCCTCCCCGTATAATCGCCACTTCGAAGTACTGTTTTAAGTGGAAGTTGCATGAGCACGACGACGGTATGGGCTTGGAAGTAATGAGGCAATTTTCGCGTTCCAAGCACTACGGCCAAAATGGCTTTCTCTAACGGCAAGTATCTGATCTCAGCTTCATGCAGCGACTTGCTTATGCAGTAGACCGGCCTCTGTACTCCTTGATCCACCCTTATCAGCACTAAACTTACAGCATGAGGGACTACTGCGATATAGGCAAATAAAACTTCGTCTGGCTCAAGGCTGGACATAATCGGCGGCCGAGATAAGTAATCCTTAAGCTGTTGGAAAGCCGAGGCGCATTCTTCATTCCATTCAAAATCCTTCCACTTGTTAATCAACGAGAAGAAGGGTTTGCATCGATCCGCAGACCTGGATATAAATCGGTTTAACGCAGCCGTCATTTCTGTTAGCTTTTGGACCTCCTTCAGATTCCGAGGAGGCTGTAGATCCTGGATAGCCTTTATCTGATCAGGATTGACTTCAATTCCCCTGTGCGTGACCATATAGCCCAGAAATTTGCCTGATCCAACTCCGAACGAGCACTCCGACCCGTTCAAGCGCAACTTATGTTTCCTCAGAACCTCAAAAACCGCCTCAAGATCCTTCAAATGCTCAAAAACAAGCTTGCTTTTAACCACTATATCATCTATATAAACCTTTATGTTTTTGCCTAATTGTGATTCGAACATCTTGGTCATTATCCGCTGATACGTAGAACCTGCATTTTTCAGACCAAAAGACATCACTTTATAGTGGTAGTTACCAATGGGGGTAACAAAAGCGGTCTTCTCCTGGTCGCCTAAAGCAAGGGGGATCTGATGATACCCCTGAAAAGCATCTAAGAAGCTCATCCGAGGATGGCCGACAGTAGCATCTACCAACTGATCAATCTTCGGCATAGGGAAAGGGTCCTTAGGGCAGGCTTTGTTTAAGTCCGTGAAGTCTACACAGACTCGCCACTTTCCGCTTTTCTTTTTTACTACCACAGTATTCGCCAGCCACTCGGGATAAAAAATTTCTTTAATAGCCCCGGCCTGCTTGAGCTTTCGCACCTCCTCTCTGACTGCTTCGACGTGCTCTCTAGATGGCCTCCGAGGAGGTTGCTTCTTTGGTATACTCAGAGGGTTAACCCTCAAATGATGACAAATGAACTCCGGATCTACTCCCGGGGCTTCGTAGGTACTCCATGCAAATACGTCAATATTTTTTTTAAGGAACTCCACTAGCTCTTCTCTTTCTGACTGAGGTATCTGGGATCCAATTTGAAAGTATCTTTCAGGATCAGCCCCAACCAAGACCCGCGCTAAGTCCTCGCATTTTACACTTTCATCCTGCCCACCGGCCGGCAACAACCGCCCTTTTAACTGCTATAGGTCTTTGACCGCCATTTTCGAAGGCTCACCCTCGGACCCGTGTTGTATAGCCGCCACCAGACATTGCCTAGCCGAGGACTGATCTCCACGGATCTCACAAACACGCCCCTCGGAAGGATACTTGACCTTTTGGTGCAGAGTGGAAGAGACAGCCCCTAGCGTGTGTAACCAGGGCCTGGCCACAATTGCCGTATAAGGGGAGTAAACATCCACCACGACGAAATCCACCTCAACGATTTCTGAGCCCGTTTGCACTGGCAGTCATATTTGCCCTTCGGCATAACCATTCTTCCTTCAAAGCTGAATAAGGAGGAGCAATATGGAGTCAAGTCACTGGGCGCGAGATTCAATCCCCTGAAAAGATCAGGGTACATGATCTCCACCGCGCTGCCCTGGTCTACCATCACCCTCTTCACATCATATCCCCCAATCCTGAGTGTAACCACCAAGGCGTCCTCATGAGGTTGAATGGTCCCAGCTTTATCCTCGTCTGAAAAGCCTAGAACGAGGGGTACAGCATGCCCAGGGCTCTTCAGATTCTTATCAACATCTCCTACCGGCAACCGAGCCACGGACATGACCTTTGATGGCCGGGATCCTGTCCTTCCTGGTGCTGCAAAAATAACATTGATAACACCCAAAGGGTGTTTTCAAGAATCCCTTTTCTCGGCATCCGAAATTGGCTGCCCCCCTCTTCCGCTGGAGCGATGTAAAAGATGCTTCAATCTGCCCTCGTCGACCAATTGGTCCAGATGGTCCCATAAGCTTCTGCAGTCTTCGATCGTATGCCCGTGGTCCTGGTGGTACTGACAATAGACATTATGATTGCGTCTATCCGGGTTCCCCACCATTTTATTCGGCCATCTGAAGAATGGTTCATTCTTTACCTTATCCAGGACTTGATGAACGGGATCTTTGAACACGGTGTTAACTGTTTGGACATTTGCTGAGCCTGAATGTCCAGCGAAATCTCTCCTCGGTTTACTATTGTTATAGCGATCCGACCTAAAGTCCTTCCTGTCCTGGGTGGTAGCCTTATCCTTACTCTTCTCCTGTTGCCGATCCTCTTCAACCCTCTTATACTTCTCAATACGATCCATGAGCTAGTGCATGCTAACAATGGGCTTGCCGGACAAGGACATTCTTAAGCCATGATCAGTGGGGAGACCCAACTTGAACGTCTCTAAGGCCATGGCATCGAAGTTGCCTTCCATCTCGTTAAACATCTCCCAGTATCTATCCGAGTACGCCTTCAGTGTCTCACCTTCACGCATGCTTAAGGACAGAAGAGAGGACAAAGGCCTGGGCACCCTTCGGCAGGTGACGAATCGTGAACCAAAAGCTTGAGTAAGCTCTTGGTAAGAATCGATGGAATCGGCCCTCAGGTTATCAAACCATTTCATGGCTATAGGACCCAAACTGGAGGGGAATACCTTGCACATCAAAGCTTCGTCTTTGGCATAGACAGTCATTCTTTGGTTAAAATGGCTAATATGTTCCACAGGGTCAGTCTTGCCATTATAGATAGTAAAGGTTGGCTGGTTGAAACGCCGAGGCATCTCCGCTCCTTCGATCCTACGTGTAAAGGGTGACCTAGAAATCTGATTCAGGGCCTTACTCATGGCATCATTGCCCACTCCTCCATATGGTGATCCTCGAGGTCGCTTCTCACGAGGGTGCTCAGCTTCATAAGAGAAAGTCTCACTGATTGGAGTTTGAGAGTTCTGCTCATAGGTAATATCTTGCCCGTCGTCCAAGTCGTCATCAGGGTGTGGTACAGCGCGTTTCCTCTTCTCATGGCGTAACTCCCTCTTCAACCTTTCAATCTCCATTTGCATGCTGTTTTTTTCTGCATGGGGAACGCGACTTCCACTGCGAGGCTGGGTTCGCTCAGTGTGTGTAGTATGTACACTACCTTCACGGTCCTGCCTCCGCTCCAGATTAAGAAAAGGATCAATATGCTATGAGGCCCCAGATTCTACCGGTTGTTGCCCTTGACCAGCCATGACCAATCGCTGCTACTCTTCCCTTACGCTCAAGCTCTTCCCACAGACGGCGCCAATTGTAGGGTCCAACTTCTTTACGTAAACCCAAAGACAATTAATTTGTAGAGTATGGGTCAAAGAACTTGAATTAGCAAGGGATTAATAACAATGGATCATAACTCTTACAACTGTGCATTGATCGATTTGTATACATTGATAGTTTGGAACCCTCTATTGTTTTTCTTTTCTCTCCTTTTTCTTCTTGTTCTTCCCGGGGGCTCATTGACAGGTGCTCCCCTCTATTATATAGTCACTCTCCCCCTCATCTCCATCGTCCACGTGCTCCCCATCCATGAACTTGCTCAAGTACCTGTCACGTCAGGCAACTTCTTTTCATCTCTGTGTGAGTGACGGTAGGTTAGGATGCACTGTTCAGAGGTCTTCTCCACATAAATGCGGCCAGAAAAGTTGTTGCAATGCATTGAATACGGTGGCAGCAGCCTTTCCCTCAGATATTTCCCCATCCTTATCGTTCCTGAATATGCTTTGAGCTTATCTTGATCAAGTGGAGTCCTCGGACAGTCATTCGGGCTTTTCCCCTACTCAATTAGTCTCCGATATCATATCAAAGCAAAACATCTTCCTTGGACAGGAGATGCCCTCTTTGGACTGGAGATATCCTCCTCGGACAGCGATGATCCTTCACCAAGAGGATTCCACTCCACTCTGGGCCTTGTCCTCTCCGCATCCCTCTCTTCGGATGTGAAACAGTCCTCTCATGGGCATTCGGCCCATTAACTTGGGCCTGATCCCCTCTTCCCCCACAATAATATTTTTTACAACTCCTTATGATTAGTGTAATATAATTTTCATCTAAATCTAGCATTGATACCACTTATATTACATACTAATCATAGTAAAGTATGGTGTTTATATATATAAATAAGTAATAAAAAATGTGGTTTCATGTCATAAAAAAATATAATAAAAATCCTTGTTCTTTTCTTTGCTTGAAGTAAGAAAATTTCAATTCGTGAGTCACTTTTAAAGTAGGTTCCTTCATTTTGTAACACAAGAAGAGTTTTCTTCTTTTCCGGAAGACATGCGTCCAAGTCAACTGGCGTGTCGTTCAGGGTTTATGCCTTTCTAATGGTCCTTGATTATTAGAGGCCTGTCTTGAACTTGTATATAGGAACCATAGAGGTGAAGAACTAGGAATCAATGGGCCTTCTTTCTTCTATTCTTATCGCTGCAAATTTACTCTGTTTCTTGTTTAAAATCTGCTATGGTGTAGACAGCATAACTCCATCCCAACCTTTAAGCGATGGGAACACCATAGTGTCCAGAGAAGGAAAATTTGTACTGGGATTCTTCAGTACTGGAAGTTCCAAGAATCGTTACTTGGGAATTTGGTTCAAGAGCATCCCAGTTCAAACTGTTGTTTGGGTTGCAAACAGAGTTAGCCCAATCAACGATTCATCTGGGATTTTGATGATAAACAGCACTGGAAATCTTAACCTCATTCACAATGATTCGGTTGTTTGGTCAGCAAGCACTTTGAAAGAAGCTCAGAGTCCATTGTTACAACTCTTGGATACAGGGAATCTTGTGGTAACAGATGGCAATTCAGGAGACTATTTGTGGCAAAGCTTTGACTACCCATCTGATACATTTTTAGCAGGAATGAAACATGGTTGGGATTTAAAGAGACGTCTCAACAGGCGCTTAATTGCATGGAAGAACTGGGATGACCCATCTCCTGGAAACTGTATCTTTGAGATGACACTTCATAACTACCCAGAAGCGTATTTGTGGCAAGGCTCAACAATATACTTCCGTACTGGGCCTTGGAATGGCTATGCCTTCAGTGGTTCACCTGGACTAAAGTCAAATCCAGTGTTTGCCTTCGAATTTGTGTTCAATCAAGATGAGGTCTACTTCATGTATACCCTCAAACAGGCACTCCTTTCAAGAGCACTTCCCAACCAAACTAACTCTTTGTTTCAACGCTACACATGGACAGAACAAAGTTGGAAGCTTTATGCATCTCTGCCTATAGACCGCTGTGATACCTATGCCCTTTGTGGGGTTTATGCAAGGTGTCTTGTTACTGACTCCCCGGTCTGTCAATGTTTGAAGGGATTCAAACCCAAGTCAGAAAAAGGATGGGATTCAATGGATTGGACCCAAGGATGTGTACGCAGTAAACCATTGAGCTGCGAGGATAAAAGTACACATGGGTTTCTTACATTTTCTGGATTGAAACTCCCAGATACCACACACTCATGGGTGAACACAAGTATGAATCTCAAGGAATGCAGGGCAGAATGCTTGAATAACTGTTCTTGTATGGCTTATACAAACTCAGATATCAAAGAAGGTACTGGCTGCGCCATCTGGTTTGGTGATTTAGTAGATATTAAACAGTTTCCAGCTGGTGGACAGGATCTATACATTCGAATGCACCCTTCAGAAGTAGGTATGAGTTTTATTTTGTGAAAGAAGATCTTCAATAAGTGTTTTTAATTTTCTTTCAAATTTTTTTTTTTTTTTTTGAAGAATTTAAAATATTTTTTAGTTCTGTTTATACTATTGACTGAATTTGCTTTGTCACTTCTAAATCTAATATCAAGGTATGGAAGATGGTCATAAGAAGAAGATAACAGTGCTAGTTGTGTGTTCCGTTGTGACAGCTTCTGGAATGCTCTTAGCTAGCTATTTGATTTTGAGAATCAGGAAAAACTTAAAAGGTAAAGTTTCTTATAAAGATAGTGATCTGCTAATTAATCTAAATGTATATCATAATGTGCTTCTCTTCACATGTTTTATACTTGAGTTAAGGTCCTTGTGATTTTTTTTTTTTTTTTTTAATTCTCCTTTATCAGAGAAAATGGAGAGAAGTAGAACAACTGGTCATAGCAGCAGGGGTAAAGAAGAAGATATGGAGCTTCCAATGTTCGACCTGTCCACAATTTCTAGAGCCACTGATGATTTCTCGCTTAGCAACAAACTTGGAGAAGGTGGTTTTGGACCAGTATACAAGGTAAATTTGCAATGTGTTGGAAAAGTAAATAGGAAAGAAATACTACTCATTTTATACAGACTTATTAGATTGATTTGCAAATGTGAACTTTCAGGGTGTAATAGATGGACAAGAAATTGCTGTGAAAAGGCTTTCTAGGAGCTCGGGACAAGGACTGAACGAATTCAAAAATGAAGTTATACTGATTGCAAAACTTCAGCATCGAAATCTTGTTAAGCTTCTTGGTTGTTGCATTGAGGGAGAAGAGAAGATGCTGGTGTATGAATACATGCCAAATAAGAGCCTGGACTTTTTCATTTTTGGTATGGATCCCTCTGAACCTATTGTATTTAGTAGGGAATCGCATGTGTAATTCTGTTATCAATTTTTCCATTGAATATGTAAAATTTCAGTTGACTGGTTAAGAATTTGAGAATTTTATATTAACTTGAACAAGAAACTTGCTAGATGAAACAAAAGGTAAAGATGTGGATTGGTCCAAGCGCTTCCAAATTATATGTGGGATTGCTAGGGGGCTTCTCTATCTCCACCAAGATTCTAGATTGAGGATTGTACATAGAGATCTCAAGGCAAGTAACATTTTACTTGATAGTGAGATGAATCCTAAAATATCAGATTTTGGCATGGCTAGAATATTTGGAGGGGATCAAACAGAAGGAAACACAAACAGAGTGGTTGGGACTTAGTAAGTACTATTGATATGCTATATATCTGTATAAATCTATAATTTCATTAATGTAGTAATTTTTCCTAATTCACGGTGCAATGCAGTGGCTATATGGCACCAGAGTATGCATTTGATGGACTCTACTCAATAAAATCTGACGTTTTTAGTTTTGGAATCTTGTTGATGGAGATAGTAAGTGGAAAGAAATCTAGAGGGCTGTATCACCAAGACCAAAAAGGGAACCTTATAGGACATGTAAGTATTTAAGAGTTAGTATTTATTTTCAAAATATGTTAAACACTTAAACCAATTAATGATAAGTAACTTTCAATATTTTTAGGCATGGAAACTATGGAAAGAAGGCAGGCCTTTGGAGCTGATGGATGCTTGCTTGACCGACTCAAACAACCTCTCAGAAGTGTTGCGCTGTATCCATGTTAGTCTCCTATGTGTGCAACAACGTGCTGACGATAGGCCGAGCTTGTCAACTGTTCTTTTAATGTTGGGTAGTGAAAGTGTATTGCCTCAGCCCAAAGAACCTGGTTTCTTCATAGATAAGGGGCCACATGATGCAAATTCTTCATCAAGTAAGAATGAATCATCTTCAACCAACGAATTAACCATTACATTACTAGACCCTCGATAATGATTGTTTACATAGGTGTGTGATCATGCATCACCTAACCAGAGTATTGTTTCTTGCTATCATTTTGTAACCTATAGTCCAATATTGATGTCACTTTTTTTCCCCTCAATGTGTTTAACTTACTGATGTTTAATTATTTGTCCCATGTCATAAAATGCCTTATTTCACAACAAATGGACGAATGCTTTTAATGATTTTCCGGATGGAGCTTGTTTAGACCTGATACAATGTTTGTCCAAAATGAATTGAAGTTTGGTGCAAAGGCCATACAGTTAGCAGTTCATATACAGAACCACATTGTCCCCTGTATTGTATTTCCTGTGTACATGGTTTGGCCCAGATGAGTGCCTTTTGTCACTAACCCAAAATATACCATTCTCTTATTTTCCTTAAATGTATAACAAGTGGTTTTCATAAAAGTCTAAGGAGTACCCTGGACTGAAATTCGGAGTGGTCGATCAAATTGGTCTCACACAAGTTAAAGAGAAGTACATCCCACAATCTTGTTTGCTAGAAAATGCCTAAAATTGTTACCCTTTTTGCAATTTTAAAAAAAAGGAAAATAAAATTAAACTTTTTTAAGTAAATCCCAAAACGCACTCAACTTACCTATCAGCAGTGGTCGTGGAAAATTTACACGAATCTTGGTAACATATAATAAATATGTTGGTTGTTGCATTTATATGACCACTTGTAGCAGCTGGAAGCTTCTAGCAATGATAATCAGTACTCAGATTTCAATGTTGTTAAAAGTCTTTCTACAATGTGAATTAACTCAAGATGTAGTTCCAATTAGTGGGATTAGTTGGAACACTTTATAAAAAGTTGAAGCAGCCTAGCATTTGTTTCAGAAAATTTACACTTTGCATGAGGACTTGTTTGGGGCTGCCATAATTTCAAGGGTGCAGAAAAGTCAGGGAGTTGTTGGGAGTTAGGAATCTCTTTATGAAAAGTTGAAGCAGACTTTGTTAATTGGTTCGTTGTATTGGCTCTCTTCCAAGGAATTAAAGGCTTTATTAATTGACCGACTAAATGTTGGAAGCATTTAAAGAAGCCCAACCAGCCTTGTGTGGCCATAGATGCAAACAGTAGATTCAACTTGTATCTGAAAATTTTCTTTTATGGGATTAGTTGGATAATGAACATTTTTTTTTTAAGGTCATGTTAGTGAGTACTTAAAAAAAAAAAATGTTTAACAAACTATTTTACAAAAGTTTTAACATAATTTTTATGAAAAATAGAAAAAATTGTCAAAATATTAATTTTTTTTCTTTTTTTATTAAATTTTTTTTTAAATAATTCACTAATAAATACTTTAAAGACATTCATTAATATTTTTCTTATATATATATATATATATATAGCAAAAAAGATGTAGGCAACTCTCTTTTTTTATTATTATTTTTTTAAGATATAATTCTATATAAAATCCAAGAGACATGTAAGATTGAGGTTGGAGTGTAGACAATCAAAATCATGGCTTAATGGTCAAGGTGGTCTATTTTCCACAAGGTTGTGGACCAGAAAGAATAAAATTTTCACGACAAGTTTTTTCTATTTTAATATTATAGGTTTCTACGTGTTCAATGTATAAATTAAAACTAACATTAACAATTTTTGGAGGTACATAATTTAATCTTGAGTGGTAGATCCACTTAAGTAGTTGGATATCTTTATCAAAAAGCAGAAGCAGAACTTTCTCAAAAAAAAACAAAAGAGGCAGAAAATGGGCTCTCGGGATTTGGACAGGCAAGATCTAAATTCTAAATAGTAGCTTGATTTAGCTGCAAAAATCATGGAGTGCCTCCAATAGGCTACATCTCAACCTATTTAGCCTTTTGTACTGAGGTATTTACTTCTCAACCACTAAATCTCTAACGGGCTCTAGTAATGGAATTTGGCAAGTACTGAAATCCTGCATTAAATTTGGGGCTGTTGTGGTTGTGTGAAACCACCCAGGCAAATTGAATGCAGGAAATGCCTTATAAATTGCAGCCAAATCTGCATTGATAGCAGAGGCTAGAGTTGAAGAAGACATATTCTTGCTTTTTAGGAAAAGTACGCAGATAGTCCAAGAGTACTCTCGTAGAATGGGTGGGCTCCGCACAGGAAATTCATTATGGAACTCACTTTTTTTTTGTGAGAGTCCGCAACAGTGCTCCAATACTATCTAAGTATTGTTCCTTGCGAGGGTCACTCCTAGGCCTTAGTTAAGTAAATCATTTCCTAATCATATAACAATACATCGATGCTAAATAATTTATGGACTAACCGATGTTTTAGAATATTTGTTAACGGACTATTTTAAAAATTTTAATACAATTTTTATGGAAAAAAAAAACTGTTAAAACAATCAATTTTTTTTTCCTTCCCATAAAAAAGTTTTTAAAAATAATTCTTAAACTAATGTCCTTAGAGCATCTGTTAAGTTTTCTCATTATTTATGAGAAATTTAATCAATTTGTAAAAAAAAATTTATAATTCAATGGTTGCATTGGAAGATAGAGGATTGAAACTTTATATGTCTCTATTAGGAATACCAAAAAAATACTAATTGAGCTACAAAACTCTTTGGCAATTTGTTAAAATTTGACATCAATATGATCGGAATGTTTAGCCATCTCTAAATAACATAATCAATTAGTACCCCAAATTTCTTCTCAAAAAAAAAAAAAAAAAAAAAAAAAAAAAAAAAAAAAAAAAAAAAGGTTCCTTTAGGGTGGTTGTTCATTTTGAATCTCTCATGGGAAGTTTTCATTTTTTTTAAGGGGTAGGTATATTACAATCTCAATTGGTGAGATGTTTGGGTATACTGTTGTATATCTCATTTGCTTGAATTTACCATGTAATGCAATTATATGGCACTATCATGTCCATTCTTTCTTAGGAATATTATACACTGAATTATTATATGTATAAAAGAAGTAAGAAAGTGAGATTTGAATCATGGTTCTCTTTATAAAAGAGAACAAACAATGTTACTAAACTATAAGACTCTTAACATACCCTCTAAATCTTCAGACAACTTAGCATTTGTGAATTATAAAGATGTACCAAAATCAACTTAGAAAGTGTTATCATTGATGCTATTTGCAGCAAAGCATGAATTAGAAATGCGACTAAATCGATGTGTTGGTGCTCTCGGTGTTAGTGCTGAGGTTGATAATTAAGTGAATGCTTTTTTTTTTTTTTTTTAAATTCGCCAATAAGGATCAAACTTGGTGCATAATTAGGCAATGAGGTTATTAGAACTTGTGAATATGTAGCTTACACTATTGTCTCTTAGCTTGAGCTTTTAGAGTAATTGGTAAATTCGCCTGACATGGGATGTTTCTGATCCCCATGTCTCCAATGCAAATAGAACACAATGAAATACAATACAAGGAATATTTGCATATTACAATGAAAAAATTTGGCATGGAATTAGCGAACACTAGAAATCCAAAAATATCTCAATCCTGATGTTACTTGCAGACATCTGAAATAAGGTTGGATATTCTTCTAAAGGCAATAGGATGTCATCATTTTTTTAGTTGTTATTTATGTGCATCTTAAGTTTTTATACACTGTCTATTTCTCAGAACTAATGATGGGTCACCTTTCATCATAGTAAGAAAGATGAATTGTGAAAAGCAACCTAAGCATTCAAAGGATATTTTTTCATGCATTACACTTGAGGTTCCTTAAAGTTTTTGTTTTTGAAGTTTGAGGTTTGTTAAATAATCATATTCCTTGGTATAAATTAAACTATTAATTGAACACAAATGCTTAAAGAGTTTACAAAATTGATGCACTTCATTTCTATTTCTCTCTAACTCATCCTTTGGTACTCTTTTCATAGGGATCAGCATTGTAAGCTTTCCTAAAATTTTCATTGTTACATGTCATTATTTAGTTAGTATCATTCTGTAATGTTTTGTGGAAAATAAGTACTAGCATATTCACAGCCTTATGGCTAGACCTTACTTTTTCATGCTTAACAAACTTTCAATTTTACATTTCACTTGCCTTTTCTGCAAACATTTAGGGACAACCAAGATTAAGCATGTAGATGATAATGTTGGCTCCTTGAAAGTGAAGCTCATTGCAGAGGACTTGAAAGAGATTACAGATGTTGTGGCCATCAATGAGGTGGCTGGTGCTAGAATCCATGCAGGGATAGAATTGTACTCTTGGAGGTTTGTAAACACGCCTTCAAAGAGTGACAATGCATCAAAACAAGACTTATGATTTATTCGGTTAAGCTTGACTGGCTTAATGTTATAATTATAAAACTACTTTGAGGAAGGAGATTAATGGTGTTATGGTGGAGGTGCCAATTCATGAAGGTTTTATGGCTTAACACTACATATGCTTGAGAGCCTAAACCTTTGACAGAGTAGAAAGTGTGGATCAGCAAATGAGATTAAGAGTATAAAAAGTTCAAAGAAAGATCATAAATTTTTTATGATGTTTTGAATTTTGATAATGTTCAATGTTTTGATGGCATTGAAAAGTACATTGTTTCATGACATAGAATATATATGTCTTCTTTAATTAGGATTTGATTCTAGAAGTGGGTTTGATCTAAATTGGAATTTATATTATAGAGACAAGCTGATAAGAGCATCTCCAGTAGAGTCGGCATCTCCAAATTTTGGAGAGAAAAGCCACTATTCACCCCAAAAAATCCCTCCAACAGACTCGGCATCTCCAAATTTTTCTATAGATTTGCTACAATAGCTCTCCAGGTATGGAGAGCACTGTAGCAATCATTATAGCATATCTAAAGAATATTTTATTTTAAAAATATACCCGGTTGAATAAAAAAAAAAAAATCTTTCTCTTTCCTTCTCTTTTCTTTGTTCATCTGTCTCTCTCTTAAACGGTAACATAATTAAAACACAAACACAATCTAAAATCAGAATAGAAACAATAGATCAAGAATAGGTAAAAATACAAATTTAATTAGAACAACAAATCTAAAATCAAAACAAAAACAACAGATCAAGAGCATGAAAGCCTATCAAGCTCCATTGTAACAACAAAGTGAATCAGAATAAGAAAAGAAAAGAAAAAAAAAAAAAAAGATAGACAAAGGCCATGCTGGCTGTGTGTGTGAAGTGAACTGAAGAGGAAAGACAATAGAAGTCAAAAGATCATGCTAGAGAGTATTCTAGAATCAAGTAGGAAAAAAAAAAGAGCTAGAGAATGAAAGAGAGAGTCCAAAGTGTTCTTGAATGTGAGGGAGAAAAAGAAAATAAAAGAAGGGGTGGGGGATAGAGATAGGCTGGACACGTGTGTGGAGGATAAAAACAAGAAAAAAGAAAAAGAAAAAAAGAAATGAAAACTAATGGATGAGAATGAATTGAAAGAAATGAAAAATGTTGTGAAAGTATTGCGAAAAATGTTGTGAATATAACACTTTTTTTATTGAAAAATATAATTGTTGGGAATAAATATAGGAAAAATAAATGATGATAAAAAAATAATAAAAAATGAATGAAGAAATAATATTTAGATGAGATAGAGAATGTGATAAAGAATTTGTTGGAAAATGTATTTGAAAAAGTAAGTAGACAAAAGGTAAAACGTACTGTTTACTCTCCAAATAAGCAAAAATTTAGAGACTGCTAAAAATCCTCTAATAGGTTCTATTTTTAACTTTATGTGACTATTAGGTATAATGGCAAGCAACGTGCTGCCCCAACTAGTATTAGTTTAATGGGCCAAAGAAAAATTCTTGTATCCAAAGGGTGGACTCAAGCCATGGGAAACTTTTAGTAAAATGATGAGGAAAGGCATGGTCTACAAGAGTTAGGTACACCGTACGCCCAGAGTTAAATGCGGGAGGAAAAACTTCAGCCAAGCAAACTTTTGTTGAAATGTTCAATACTCTCTGAGTCTGATTCACATGAATATAAGGTCTATGGTTAGCTAAAGACTTTTCTGGATAAACTGGTTAACTAAAGACTTGGTTGACTGTGGGACTTGCTTACAAAACTTCGAATTGATACCCCGAGAATTCCCCAGTTGCACACAACTTAGGTCCTCACACAGTCAAGAGATATAACAATCACATTAGATAATAAAACCCCTTTCATCAATTCAACTATGGATTTGAATTCCATTATGTTTCAGGGTACCATCTTACTTCTTCTATTCTCTTGGTGCACCAATGCAGCTAATAGCATTACTCAATCCCAGACAATCAGTGAGGGCAGAACTTTGGTGTCAGCAGATGGAAGCTTTGAACTGGGTTTCTTTAGTCCAGGTAGTTCCACCAATCGTTACTTGGGAATATGGTACAAGAATATCCCAGTTAAAACTGTTGTTTGGGTAGCAAACCGACGCAACCCAATCGAAGACTTGACTGGTGTGTTGATGATAAACAACACTGGCAATCTTGTTCTTCTCAGCCGGAATACTACTAGTATTGTTTGGTACGCAAATTCAACAAAACAAGCTTCGAATCCAATAGTACAGCTTTTGGATTCCGGGAATTTAGTAATAAGAGATGGGAATGATGGAAATTCAGGAAACTATTTGTGGCAAAGCTTTGATTTCCCTACTGATACATTGTTACCAGGAATGAAGCTTGGATGGGACTTAAAATCCGGTCTTGTCTGGACTTTATCGGCATGGAAGAATTGGGATGATCCATCTCCTGGAGACTTTACCTGGAGAATGGAACTTCATGAAAATCCTGAAGCAGTTATGTGGAAAGGCTCGGAGGAGTACTATCGGAGTGGCCCGTGGAATGGCCTTAGATTCAGTGGTGCCCCGGAATTAAGGCCCAACCCCGTTTTCAAGTTCAATTTCGTCTCCAATGAGAACGAGGCATACTATGAGTACCACACCTTAGATAAATCAGTAATCTCAAGAATGGTTATGAACCAAACCAACTATTCTCGTCAACGATTCATATGGATTGAAGCAGATTCAACTTGGAGCCTGTATGCATCTGTGCCAAGAGACAATTGTGACAGTTACAACCTTTGTGGTCCCTATGGAAATTGTATCATTGGTGATTCACCAATCTGTCAGTGTTTAAAAGGATTCCAGCCTGAATCACAACAAACATGGAACCCAATGAACTGGTCTCAAGGATGCGTACGCAGGACACAATTGAGTTGCCAAGGTAAAGATAAAGATGGGTTTCTAAAACTTGGTGGGCTCAAGTTGCCAGATGCTACAAACTTGTGGGTGAGCAAAAATATGAGCATTGAAGAATGCAAGATCAAATGCTTGAACAATTGTTCATGTATGGCTTATACAAATTCAGATATTAGAGGAAGAGGTAGTGGCTGTGCCATTTGGTATGGAAATCTAATTGATATTAGACAACTTTCAGCTGGTGGGCAGGATCTGTATGTTCGAATGCCTGCTTCAGAGTTAGGTATGTACAAGCTTAGTATTGTTGTCTGATTTCTTGTTTCTCTTTGGATTATTTGTTGCCATAGGTTCTCCTTTTTCTTTTTTCTTTTTTTTGGCTGAGTTTTGATTGTATTTGCTTTGGTTGTTCATACTGACCTAGGAGAGGCCAAAGATGGGCAAAAGACAAGGGTCATAGTGATAGTTATAGTTGTAGTTGCCGCTGCCATAATTTCTGGGATGCTCTTAATTGCCTATCTCATTCGCAAAAGCGGGAAAAAGTTCAGAGGTAATGTTAATTTCTATGACCTTCAGAAAAGATATTGCCATATTGTTTAATTGAGCTTCTTATTACAAATGTATGGAAGAGTTACTAATTTTCCGAACAGCAAAATTCTGAAATGTGCGTAGCCATTTGGTCATAATCAAAATGCATTGCAGAGTGAAGAATTTATTATAGATATAACCAAGATTAATATTTAAGCAATATTTTCTTTAAACTTGACCGTGTAGTTTCTATATCACTTGCCAACCCCGACTCGAGTTAGAAACATAAATATAATTTCATCAAAATTACGAATTCCTTGTTTTTAATTAAACACCTGCCTATAACCCACACAATATGCAGTTAGGATTTTTAATGTTTTCACTAACATTATTTTACATTCTTGACATTATATCTATATTTAGTCGCAAAACGGAGAGTTGGTTCAGGTTCAAGTCTAAAATGGTTATTTTAAATGGGTTAAAAACAAGTCGAGTTGGGTTGGACTGGGTTCGCATGTATTTTTTCATATGAATTTTTTTTTTTTTTTTTTAAACTTGTATTTTCCACTTGGCAAGCAATGTATTTTCCACTTGAATTCACCACCTATATCAAAAAAGAGCTTAGCTCAACAAATTGATACTTTGTTTAATAATTTTTATAAAATTATACAAATTCCAACATTATTGACCAAAATAAAATAACACAAACACAAATGAGTCTAGTCTATTACACAGTGTCAACATTCCAAAATAGAGAATAAAATTACAAATGCCCTATTGAATAACTAATTTAACAAAGAATAAAAAGATATAAAAATTTACAATCTTGAAAACTAATTTTATAATTAGATATCTTGAAAATAAATCTAATAGTTATGTTTAATTTTAGATGTAATGTGGTTGATATTCTGTTTCAATTTGGGAATATACATCAAAATTTGATTGTTTACTTATTTATTCATGATCTTTTTTATGAATATAATGTTATTGTTAAGCAACACACACGCTAGGAAACATCATTTTTTTTTTAAAAAAATTTTGAAATGTCGTTTATTTTGGCTATGAACTTGTAACAAAATAGGCCTAAGCATCCATAGTTTATGCTAGTTTTATTGATATACTTCATGTTCACTTTTTTTACACTTATGAATGCTTCTCATACATGCCTATAATTTCAATTTTTTTTTTAACTCTACCATAATCAAATTATCTTGACATGTACTTTATCATTTTATATCTAAAAATATTTACTTGTCGTGTTATTCAAGTGGGAAGAATACCTCAATTATTAATCTTTCAATTCGCTTGCATGTAACTAGATAAAGGTTTCGATTGTTTTCTCAAGGCCATTGTATTTGAATAAAGTTATACACACACGCACACACATAGATATATATATATATATATATATAGAGAGAGAGAGAGAGAGAGAGAGAGAGAGAGAGAGAGAATTATCCAAAAAATGTTAAACAAATTGATTTTTAAAAATAATAATAATCACGTGGCACTAACATTATATTTGTCAATTGTGTTTGAGTTGTGCATTGTAAAGCCCAAAATAAACAAGTAGATCAACCATGTCTTAATTTTATTATTATTTTTATCCCAAATTTAAAAAAAAAAAAAAAAATTAGTCGGGTCACAAGTCTACCCCTTTTTACTCCGAGTCAAAAAATTCTAGTTCAAATCTAGTATTTTCCTTTAGGTTCGGTCGGGTTGTCAGGTCCAACCCATTTTGCCACATCTATCTATATTCAGTTGAGGGAGAATTTGAACCACGTACATGGGAGAGTTGGACAATACCATTTTGAAATGTATAGGTTTGGGTTGTGACTTGTGAGTCAAAAAGATTACATTATCATATCAAGAGCATGGATTGGAACGGACTTGGTATGGGTCGAAACCATTGTCATATTTGCAATATATTTACAAATAATATACGATTTTATTAGTATTGTTAATAGAATTAGCCCCTCCATAGCTTTGCCACTGACCATTGCCACAATAAGTTGAGCAATGTCATTGAACTAGTAAAATCATGCTTTTCATATTATTGGTAAATTTCCAGGTTATGGTTATGGCTTATGGGCTTTATGGCTTGGTTAATTGGCTCCCAATCAAGTTATGATTTGGCTTGATTAATATGCATTTAGTCCAAATGATTTATAGCTATCCTATTTATTTATTGAATGATATAAATCATATTTTACTTTAATCAGAGAAAATGGAGAACAACATGGTCATAGATCGGAGCATTAAAAGCCAAAGAAAAGATTTGGAGCTCCCATTCTTTGATCTGGCTACAATCGAAAAGGCCACAGACAGTTTTTCAAGTAACAATAAGCTTGGGGAAGGTGGTTTTGGACCTGTATACAAGGTAACTTACAGTGTTCTAGTTTAAGGACCTCGAGCAAAAATAGCTCTTATCATATTCAGTATGTGGTAACCTTCCTACAATGTGAATTTTTAGGGTACACTAATAGATGGACACGAGATTGCTGTAAAGAGACTTTCACAAAGTTCTAGACAAGGATTGAATGAGTTCATAAATGAAGTAATATTGATTGCCAAACTTCAGCATCGAAATCTTGTTAGGCTTCTTGGTTGTTGCATTCAAGGAGAGGAGAAAATGCTAATCTATGAATATATGGCCAACAAAAGCTTGGACTCCTTCATTTTTGGTTTGAATCCCTCAAAACATAATTATTATTTCAGTTAGATAAGTAATTTTGTTATGAATTTTCCAAAGAATATACAACCTGGTACTTTTAATTTGTTTTATAGTTCAGGGTGACTCTTGATAACATAAATGTGAAACTTGTCAGATCAAGCAAAAGGCAAAATTCTACCTTGGTCTAAGCGGTTCCACATTATTAATGGCATTGCTCGAGGGCTTCTCTATCTTCATGAAGATTCTAGACTAAGGATTATACACAGAGATCTTAAAGCAAGTAATGTATTACTTGATAGTGAGATGAACCCAAAAATATCAGATTTTGGCTTGGCTAGAACATTTGAAAGAAATCAAATTGAAGGAAATACAAATAGAGTGGTTGGAACTTAGTAAGTATCAATTTAAAATACTTTATATAGAGTTTATATTTATTACTAATTGACATGTTTTATTCTTGATGATGTTTTGCAGCGGTTACATGGCACCTGAGTATGCTATTGATGGACTTTTCTCAGTAAAATCCGATGTCTTTAGCTTCGGAATTTTATTGCTAGAGATAGTAAGTGGAAAGAAGAATCGAGGGTTTTACCATCCAAACCATAGTCTTAATCTCATTGGACATGTGAGAATCCAAAAACTTTACATGTAAATTTTACATATTATGCTTTCTAAAATAATAAATAAATAAATATATATATATATATATATATATATTACATATAATGAACTGATTATTGATAGAAGGTTAAAATAAATATATATATATATATATATATATATTACATATAATGAACTGATTATTGATAGAAGGTTGCAATTTTTTAGGCATGGAAATTATGGAGAGAAGGCAAGCCTTTGGAACTAACTGATATGTGCTTAGACAACTCTTGCACTCTATCAGAGATGTTGCGTTGCATCCATGTTAGTCTCTTATGTGTGCAACAACTTCCGGAGGATAGGCCCAACATGTCATCTGTGGTTATGATGTTAGGCAGTGAGAGTTTACTACCTGAACCTAAAGAACTTAGTTTTCTTATAGGAAAAAATTCACTTGATGTGGATTCCTCATCGAGCAAACATCAATTGTCTTCAACAAATGAAATATCTATTACACAACTAGAGGCACGATAGAGGATTATTCTATTATATGGACCATATTGCATATCCTATAATTAATATCGTTCGTTATAAATTTAGTAACTTATTATACTAGAATTCCAATACTCGAGTTTGTTGTTTGACACTTGGAATTTGAGATTCATTTTCGTAAAATTAAGCATTTTGAATTCTTCTTAAATAATGTTGGGTTCAAGGCTGACCCTATTAGAATATATCAATTACCCAAATTGTTTATGCAAAGATTGAATTAAGGTACAACCACATCACCAATCTTGAGTTTAATGTAGCAAAAACTAAATTTGACACATGCAATATGGTCATGATGGGGAAAATGGGTGATTTAAAGGCATCCACCAAATTTAAAGAATCCATTAACAAAGATTTAGGTTACAAGTACAAGGAATATACCCGATCCCAAAGTATCTACCTATAATATAACCTACTGAGCTATCTAAGCATAGCTCAAACCCAGTTGGACTACTCTTTTTAGTGAACTTCTTCACTGTGCACAGATATTCAATTCTTAATTGACTTCATAATCAACCTTCTTGATTGAAGAAGTTGTAGGTGCAAATTTCTTCACAAAAAACACACTCTTAACGGTAAACCATAAGTAGTTTGATATAAAAACCTACGGCGCACAAGGTTGCAGAAACTTCTCCAAGTATTCGTGTGTTCTCTTTATGATAACAGCTCTAAAAATATTCTTATATACCCTTGGGAAGCGTAGTTCATGAATCCTAAGTGGACTAGGTCATTATGGTTTGAAACTGAAAATTTTGTTTTAGTTTTCCCACTGCTCAATCGGTCGAGCGGAGTTGAGCTAGGAGTCAAGTTTGATTAAAGCTTGATCAATCGTGAGGAGTCTAGCTAGGAGTTGAGACAACAAAACTCCTATGATCTTGAGCAATTTTCTTACGTCTTCAAAATCTTTCTTTAACACTAATATAAACACTAAAAACTAAAGACTTAATTAAATCAAAATTACCATTGAGTTTTATGAGTTTTGATGATTTTTGTTTGAGAAAGAAAGGAAGGAGGAGAAAAGGGAGTTGTGTGATCTGAATGTTTTTTTTTTCCTTCATGAGATTGAGAGTTGAGGATGTATGGAGAAGGAATGAGAGAGTGAGATAGGAGAGGGAGAATAAAGAGGAGAAAAAGAGAAATGATTTGTAACCATTGAGGAAATGAAGAGGTGGGGGAAGAGATTGCAAACAACTAAATGGTCATCAACCCCTTGGGACTTTAGGAGAGTCATATACATGGCCTCCATCCTCTCACTTTCTTCTTATTATCCACCTTCATCCTCTCTATTTTCTTCTTCTGCTCATATTCAGCCTTGTCATGCTCATCTCATTTAGTGTCCTCATAGTATCTTCCAAATCTTCATCTCGAACAACATTTTTCTTTCCTTTTCACTTTTCTGACTTGGATAACCTATTCATGATGCTCTTCAACATCCCTTCCATATGGGCATCATGATTACCTCTACTTTCTTCTTCGGCCATTTCTTGGATGATGTCTTGACTAGTAGTAGGAACTTAAACAATGGAAACTTTTCTCAAACTACTTGACCTGGGTGAACAAACCCACCTAAGATTGAGGATGTGTTCACGAGATGTTTGTGGTGCCATATTGTCTGAGATGAGGACACACTTAATTAATCACATTTGTCCATAATTCATTTTGACCATAAAGGGGGCTCTCGAGCCATCTCATTAGGCTAAAACACTTCTCTCTAAGACTTTCGAAAAAAGGGCAAGATGCTTAAAAAGTTAAGCCCTTAAGAGAAGTGAATATTCTAAGCTAACCTATGGCGTATGATTTACTTGTTACTAAGGCCCAAGTTTTGAAAGATTGAAAGGTTTTGAAACAACTTATGGACCTAGGTCTAAAATAAATCATGGCATCACTTGTTATTTTGATTGCCCCATTTGGAGATTCCCTTTAGAAGATTCCTTTTTTAATTTTTTTTCTTGAAAAAAAAATTTTGACACAAATTTTTTGATTTTTTTTTGGAAGGGAAATACTTTTATTATTATATTTTTAGTTATTATTATTCACAAGATGCCAAAAAAAAAAAAAAAAAAAAAATTTTTTGGAAGGGAAATACTTTTATTATTATATTTTTAGTTATTATTATTCACAAGATGCCAAAAAAAAAAAAAAAAAAAAAGAGCAAGAAAAACATGACCCGAAGTGATGCAAAGGGACGATCCACAAGGCAATGTAATAGGCTTCAACCCATTCTTCAGAATGTGAAGACTCTTCCAAAATTCAAGTCCCATATGTTATTTTAATGTGGAGCTCTTGATCCTTAGAGCATGAGGTCACCTAGCTCAGTCAAAGGATTCTGTTGAATGTGTTATATATAACTTTTCATAGGCCTTAGGTCACCTCAAAAAGAAGAAATGACTCAAATCCTTAGAGGAAAACCATTAAATTTGCACATCTTGATACTGTCAAAGAGATGAGACCACTTAGAAATACGTGTGCACATTCAAGCTCAAAAGTAGGAGAAGGTACTGCATGTTTCGAAAACATGCATCCTCTCCCTCACAAGGGGGTAGACGTTGTGTTACTCTTTTTTTTTTTTTTTTGATATTTTAATATTTTTTAATTCTGCCGTTTGCCACGTGTGCATTTTCTGTCTCTGATGTAACAACAAGGACTAAAACGGGAAGCGTTTTTCAGGATAAAGACTAAAAGCGGTAAAAATAAAATCTAGGGACTAAAGTTGGAATCGGTTGAAAATGTAGAGACGAAAATGTGATTTCCGCCTTACACAAAATATCATAATTTTCCATAATAACTCAACCAAAGACTTTTTTTTTTTTTTTGAGATAATATAGACAGAAGACATAAAAAATGGGGAAGAAGGGAGTGAGAAGACAAGACTTACAATACTAGCACTTACAAAAGGGCTTAACCTTTGTAAGTACTAGCGAGACTTATAAAACGAAGACTCACTTACTAATTAACCGATTTGGTATTTTAGACCATTTACTTTTTCTTTTTTTTTCTTTTTCTTTTTTTTGTGATAATATAGACATAAGACACAGGGAATGAGGAAGGAGGGAGTGTGAAGACAAGACTTACAATATTAGCACTTACAAAAAGGCCTAATCTTTGTAAGTACTAGTAAGGCTTATAAACCAAAGATTCACTTACTAACTGACCGATGTGGTACTTTAGACAACTTATCTTTTTCTTTTTCTTTTTTTGAGATAATGACAAAAAGATATATTGTATAGCTCAGACAACACTCTTAGGAAGAAACTATTTATTAAAATCAATTATTTCAACAAAAACAATGGAATAAAGGCATCACATTCATCCTTGCACCATGAAAAGTTGTTATTACAAGGAATGGAACAAATTGTGAAAATATATTTTAGATAATATTTTCTTGTTTGTCAAGTTTTATAGAGCTCTTAAATAGGTCCCTAAGTCTATAAAGGTTTTTTTTTTTTTGAAGAGTTTATCATCAATAAAAATTTAGACTTTTGTCTATTGTTTTTTCTGGTGGATTCTAGACCTATTACCTTGTGGATTCAAGGAACATCTCGTAGATTCGAGATTTACTACTAGAAACTAACAGTTTATTTTCTATTCCATCAAAAAGAGCATCATGTGTGTTTTCTTCAAGTTTCTGCGACACCACTCATGCCATTGTTTTTTTGTTAGCAGTGTCAAATTTCTTCAACGATCTTAGTTACAGTTGCAATTTGATTCTTCTTCTATATGTCCATTCGATTTTCATAATTTGTAACCTTGAATTAAACAATACACATGAATGGTTTGGAAAACTGAGAATTGCCAGCTTGAGATTTCACTTTTTATTTTCTAGCTTTTTCTTGATTGCTTGTTCTTTGTAATTGTGCTATGTTTTTGATGTACCAAAAAAGGGTTCCAGTTTGTTTCCATCACTTCTAATCAATTTTTTATCAATTTTCTTTTCCATTATTTTTTTACCAGTCTAAAGTTCTTTGGCTTTACTTTGGGTTTAGATGCTATTTATTATTATTATTATTTTTAAACTAGCATCCCGTACTTGATATGTGACAGATTTCTCAATAATTGTAGACATTTGAATAGTTTCCTTACAATTTAAAATAATTCAAATAAATATTTCGTTAAACAAAGTTTACTATTCATTCCATTTCTTCTAATAAATTTTTTATCAATTTTATTTTCCAATAATTGTTTACCAGTCTAAACTTTTGTGGCTTTTCTTTGGTTTTTTATACTCTAATTTTTTTTTTAAGAAACTCAATTTGAGAGTTTGTAATGACATGCTTCGGGCTTTAAAGTATTTGTCTGTTTGATATGTGAGGGATTTCTCAATAATGGTGGACATTTGAACGGTTTCCTTATAATCTTAAAAAAAATTTTAAAAAAATTTTGTTAATAAATTATCCCGCAGGCGTGAGTTATTGCTTAGCTTAAAAATTTTTTACTAGGTATAAAAGCTTTAGGCTTTTACAACTGAGCAAGATATCTTAAAGAAAAGAATAAAAGAAAAACAGTTCAAATTCTGAATATTTCTTTAACATTCTACTCGATATAATCCAAATTAAAATTTACTATTTGATTGAGATTTTTTAATATGTCAGTTTTTATAATTGCAAACCAACAAATTATGTCATTACAGACTTATATATGCCTATATAGGCAAAAATTAAATCCTAGATTAATTAAGCCATACCCAAAAATAAAAAATAAAAAGGTTCCTCTAGGGTGGTTGTTCATTTTGAATCTCTCATGGGAAGTTTTCGTTTTTTGTTAGACGAGGGCTAGGTATATGTTACAATCTCAATTGGTGAGATGTTTGGGTATGCTGTTGTATAATGTATATCTCATTTGCTTGAATTTACCATGTAATGCAATTATATGGCACTATAATGTCCATTCTTTCTTAGGTATATTATACACTGAATTATTATATGTACAAAAAAAAGAAGTGAGAAAGTGAGGTTTGAATCATGGTTCTCTTTATAAAAGAGACCAAAACAATGTTACTAAACTATAAAACTCTTAACATACTCTCTAAATCTTCTGACAACTTAGCATTTGTGAATTATAAAGATGTGCCAAAATCAACTCAGAAAGTGCTATCATTGATGCTATCTGCAGCAAAGCATGAATCAGAAATGTGACTAAATCGGTCTGTTGGTGCTCTCGGTGTCAGTGCTGAGGTTGATAATTAAGGCAGATGCTAGAAATATAAGTAGAAGTTCCCAGAATGATTTGGCAAAAGCTTCAAAAATTTTGGACTACTAGTCTAGTGGTGCTAGTAAGACCAAGCAGTGAAGAGTAAAGACGGTTGCCCAAGTTCTGAACAAAGAATATATGTAAATAATGGAGATGAGTAGCATGAAAGTTTCCATGTAGGCAAACCCTAAGTTGGGACTGAGGCTGTGGTGTCTGATCAGTTGGAGTAACACACAGCAGTATCAAGGTTTTCCTTTTAAAGCTGTTATGGCTTCTCTTTTGTACTTCACATGTGAGTAGCATTTAAAGTTGAGCTCAAGGTAATTGATCTAGTTATCTTCTTTCAGTTGTAACCTTGCTAGTCATTATGACATCGTCTAGCAATTCTAACTTTTTTTACTGCCATATTGATACAGAATATTGTAGCAATGGTTTCACGGAAATTCCCCACTTTTACCTTGAGATCAATTCTCAAGTGTTTGCTGCTTGCCAACTCTTGATGGGATATTGATAATCAATCTACCTTTTAGATGCCTGTTCCTTGCAAGTTTCCCTTCTCTCATTCGTGTGGAGCCCTTTGCAGTTACTTATTCCGTTTGCTTTTTCGAATGCACTTGTCTGCTCTTCTCAATATTATAGGTGTATGTTAGATCAAATTGAAGATCCAAGGCTCAAATTTACAGACACTAAATTTTGAAATAGGAATGTGTCAACGCTGCAGGAAAGATCTGTATATGATTTTAGTGCTCGATCATGCTGGGTTAAATATCCATATCACTGTATCAGATGATAGAAAGATGGAAAAGCAGTCTAGTTTCCTCAAGCAGTCTCCTTTAGTGATTCAAAAATTCAAAAAAAAAAAAACTTCATTTTAAAGCATAATAATACTTTAGGGAGGAATATTCATCTTCTTTGGTCTGTGAACATGATTTTGGCAGGTTACTTCTGTCAAGCATTCCTATTATCACCAACAGAAAACCCAAAATAATAGACGTGCATCACTTCACGAGAGTATCTTCAAAGAAACCTGTTGCATACTAATAATCCAAGTAACCTTGGATCTGATGAAGACTAGAAAAAGCCCTCCATCTTAATGTATCTCCAACTTGGGTGACAAAGTTCACTATGATTCGTACCATATAGGCTGTAGTTGAGTTGAATTATATGTCATTCAGGATTTTTGATGCTTGCAATTCGTGTAAGCCAATATAGGAGCATTTGCCAATTGCTTTCAGTTATATGATAAAAGGCACTAAATTGGGTTAAAAAGTAAAATGAATGTGGGGCTGTGTGGTGTTCCTGGGCTTTAATCTGGGCATACTGGAGGCCCTTCTTGTCCCTTGGGGCTGACCTTTTTGAGCATTTGTGTGCTCCTATTTGTAATGCAAAGAAGAACTGTATTCATTACCCAAAACACGAAGTTAAATGAAAAAGAAGAATTTAGCAACAAAAGTTAAAAAGAAAGAAGAAAAAAGCAACATCAACATAACGTTGCTTTATTCGGCTACATTCAAATTTGTTTGAAATGTGGGACTGGTAACTTTTTGATCATTTCCTTTCAACACTTTGAATTTAGTTCTAAGATCTGTGATTTTCCTTTCCTATTAGTCAATTGTAATTATGTCGAGACAGTTATGCGGCCTATCCTCACTTTTCTCCTTGAATTTAGCTTCACATTTGTCCAGACGATAAGGGAGAAAAACAAAGAACTTTTGGTGACACCTATTTAAATAACCACATAAGATAAACCCTTGAACAGTATATATCGTACAACATTATTTCACCAAACATGGATGCCATTATTATATATTCTTAATTTCTTATGCTAGCGAATCATAGTGACCATATTAACCTTACACCCCCATTTTCGCAGTAATCGTTGTTACTCCAGCGGGCCCATATCCAGAAGGTCATGTGAGTCGTGACAGAGATATAATAATGGGCATGATTATAGGCATAATGCTAGCTAGGTGTCCGGTCCCAACTATATATGCTCGTATGAAATTAAGTTTGACTACATTAGCAAGCAACTGGTACTCGTCTTTCTCGGTCTCTAGAGTCTAGACAATACCACATGGAGGGTTTGATATTTTAGAGAGCCTTTTTCAGATGGTGTCATGAAGAGCCAGCTCTCATGTGGCCCTGTAATCATACGAAATTGAGACCATGTTATAATACATCCTTTCTTAAGTACTTTATTATTATAGTAAAATTCTTTGATGCAGAAAGCTTATTTTGATGCAGAAAGTATGTATTAACATGATTCAATTTATGCTTTATTCTTGTGAGAATAGGATACAAATTAAAGTTATCATCCTTATCAAATGATTTTATTATGTCTCCAAGTTATGTCATATTTGCATAAGACTACCAAGAAATTTTTTTTTTTTTTTTGAGAAAAAGATTACCAAGAAAGTCAATTATTAAAAGAGCTGAAAGATTAGAATATATACATAGTTTTTCATTTTTACTGTTAAGAGCTCAAAGGTGTGCAAGAAATATATGACATTCACCCTCTATCTTGTGCCAATCAAATATTTTTTGTACTTTTAAGGAGGAAAAGCCATGATCTCAAAATAAAATTAAAGCGATTTTGGGGGGAAAAAAGTTTAAGTAAAAATCCAACATGACTCTTTTTTTTGTTAAGTAAAGAAAAAGAGGGAGAAAGAGAAGATGGAGATGTTTAAATCCCAATCTACTTCAAAGAAATAATATTTTATTTTTCTAATAAATAGATATGATATTCAAGTCTCTATTATAATAGATTTTATAAGTTGAGCTAATTGAAATCACTACTCTATTTATTAAAATAAAGAAAATAAAAAAAAACAAAAACCACTACTCTAACCTTACTTACCATACTTACCAATATAGATGTTCATTATCCATGAAAAATCAATAATAGCTCTATATTAACATATATTAATACCACATTTATTGGCCCTCCTGCGTATGTATGTGTATATATATATATATTAAAAGTCAAATGATTTGGTCTTTCAATAAGGGGAATAATTTCACTTTTAGTCTTATAAATTTGAATAGGTCAATTTTTTTCCTTAACTTTCAAAATTAGGTTAATTAATGTTATAATGATAAAAAGCACAATCCTCAGAATATATATATATATATATATATTAAAAGTCAAATGATTTGGTCTTTCAATAAGGGGGATAATTTCACTTTCAGTCTTATAAATTTGAATAGGTCAATTTTTTTCCTTAACTTTCAAAATTAGGTTAATGTTATAATGATAAAAAACACAATCATCAAAAGCGGACCTATAAGTTGAAATTCTATAAATAAATAAATAAAATGTTAATATTAATTATAATGAAAAAATATATAAACTCTCATGTGGTTTTTTAGGAAAACATAGAACTTCCTTAAAATTTTAATGTAACACTTAGCCTCCTACGATATTCTTCTAAAAAAAACCCTATGATATTGTTTTATGTGTAATCCATTAATTGTATAACACTTAACTCTCTTCCGTTACGATAATGTTTCTTATAAAAATAATATGAATACATATTATCACATAAGTAATTCATTGTTTGTCTTCATATATTTTTATTGGTTTACACATAAACCAATATCACATGAGAGTTAAGTATTATATTTAGGTGATTATGCGAAAAACTACATAGGATTTTGTATAATTACCTTTCTATAGTTAATCAAGTTAAACTTTTAAATGTTTATGAAAAAAAAAAAAGGTTAAAAACTTGTTAAAAACTTATTAATAAAATAAAATTGAATTTAAAACTTGAATGATAAAATTATAATTTGGAAAAAAAAAAATCAATTGCTGTTGATTAGCGAGAAAAAAAATGTGGATTCATGACTGTGAATTATGTTTTAATTTTTTATTTATGAGTTCATTCAATGAGCCTCTTTAGAGCATTTATTAATAGTCTATTAAAAAAAAGTTTAATATCATTTTATGGGAAATTAAAAAAAAAATTATTTTTTCTTTTTTTATAAAAAAAAAAAAAAAATAAGAATATGCAGAACTTACAGCAGCGGAGGCATCTCGGCTGAGCTGTGCCAGCTTAATACCAAGCTTTGCTGATTGGACATGAAATGGCCACCAACTGAGGGATGCCTGTTTGCTGACACAGCTTGCCAGCTTAGAGAGGGCCTCCATAGACTCTGCCTGGTCACCTTGAAGCCCTGTCATATAAAAGTATAGTCCAAATACATAAGCCACAATTGCAACTAGAAAGCACTTGAATATCACTAGAGCAAATTGTGATGACTAATTGAAATGTTTATGAGACAGAATGGACGCCCTGACACTAAAATTTCATACAATTTGGCCTATCAAACAGAAGGAGGGCCTAAGAATGTGTAATAAAACCTTGACAAGAACGAAAATAGGCTTCCATTTCTGTTTAATATTGATCTGGCTAGAAATGTGACATGCTGACATTTGATTCTCTTTCAAATCTCAAGGGTTGGAAGGAAAGCCAAATGTGCCACAGAACAGCATTTGCATATTTTGAAGTTTTGTTTTTAGTAGCAGATAACTAAAAGACATAGCTAAGCACCCGAAAGATCCTTCAATTATAATTAAAATGATATCATTGGAGTACCACTGACACATGGATGCAGATAAGTTATTTTCAATTTAAGATTGATCATCACACTAGTTTAGATATACAATTCTCACTAACAAGAACTCCCTAAATAACAATGCTTTTCCTCCAATCCAAAGCATAGCAGTTGGAGAAGCAAACCTTGTTTGTCAAAGGACTGCTGGGAATCTCAATATTCAGAAAGCAATTTTTAGGAAAAGTTCCTTTCTCAATATCTCTTAGGGCTGCATGTATTAATGGCAAAGAAACACCGACCGCATCCTTCAAATCACTCTCACAGCTCACGTCCTTCTTCCTGGGAAAAAAATAAATAACATCGACATATAATATACTCGATAGAGGCCCCTCAAAGTGCAGGGCGACAAAATTTCAAAAGGGTTTTTTTGGGAGGAGATAAAACACAGAAAAAGGCAGTCACCAGTTGAATGATATGCAAAGAGATGGTACACCACAAATCAGTGCCTCTCTAGCTCCAGCAACAGCCCCAGAGTAGAACCTAAGTCATGGGACACAAAGATTGTTAGTTGAATCACTTTTCAGTGTTAAATCTGAACCAGTCTGAATTTTCAGCGACACCGACATTTTATGAAAGTGCAAAGCAAATTATGTATGAAGCAAGCACAGCATATTACTCACATATTGTGACCACAACTCGAGCCTCTGTTTACTCCACTAATTACCTGCATATGTTATGATAAAAATGGTTAGAGTACATTGGTGCTCATAAATTTACAAGAATTAGTAAAGAGATTGTAAGTGCATACCAAAACAGGCTTTGACCAAGAAAACAATGCCCCAGATAATGCTAAAGATACACAATCAGCAGGAGTACCTGATCATATCAAATCAAGAAAGTTTCATCTTAATACACAAAATTCAAAGTGAAAGACAGTTCTCATTTCTGTGGTGCTGCGTACTATAACAATGATTTTCTTTATATGTAAAAAAAATATGAAAATAATCGAAATTAGCATAAAATTACAACGATAGCTATAAAATGTGATCAGGGATTTACCGGTAACTTGAAAAGCAGTGGCGCCGCTGATTTCAACAGAACACGCGGCAAGCGTCTCTCGAGTCGTGACGGAGTGACCGGACACCGATCGATCCCTGCACCAACCCAAAATAATTTTACTATTTACTATAAATTATTAGAGTCTATTACTACCTCATTCCATTAAAAAAAGGCAACAAAAAATTCAAAAATGGCGAGATTTTCTTTTCCCGCACTTTCTCAGCAACCAAACGGAGAAATTAAAAAAAAAGAGAGAGGAAATGGAATTGAAGGAACCGACGATTGGGAGCGCAGACGTGAATGTCGAAGCGAGCGTCGTGAAGGAGAGCTTGGACGAGGAAAGTGAGACCAGGGGACTCTATGCCTTCGCCATTGGTCACCAACACTACCGGCTTGTATAACTACAATCCTTCTCCTCCTCCTCCACGTCAGCATCAGCAGCGCCCGGACCCGAACAGTGAGCTCCGGCTGGTGTAGGTGGTTGTTCGTGGATCTTTTTGCCTTCTTCTACGGCGTTGTTTCTGCTTATCAGTACTTGCTGGAGATTCGAGATCAGAGATTGAGGCATGAAATTGTTCCTTACAGAGGTCGCCATTGAAAAACAGAAAGGGATTTGATTGTGAGAGAAATTGATTGCCAATTATATATATATAGTGGGAGTGAACCGTTCAGTCTGTCTGTTTCGAGTCTTGAACCGTTAGTTTGCGCGAGCGCTTCCGGAATGTTTCTTTAGAATATAAATAAATAAATTAAAAAAAAAAAAAGGGGGGGAAGACATTGATATATGTGA
>NW_027069538.1:340653-354709 GCF_002906115.3 Quercus suber
TCTTTGGTACCCTATTAAAACAAAAGCTGTAATATAGTTAAATGCCCTGTCAAGCCATGGATTACTGAAGATAACATCTTTACAATGTTTTTTGTTTGTTAAGAAATAGTATCAATAAGAATACCTTTGGTCAGTACTTTAAAAATATGGCTGGGTGACCTACAAGGCTGAAATTGGAGGTTTTGGCAATAGCGGGGTAACCTTTAAGGCTTCAAAAGTTTCTTGAAAAAATGGCAGAATGACATTTAATGAGATGGAAAACAATAGTATCTCAACCACTGAAAAATAAAAAATATGGAAAGTAATAAATAAGGAGTGAGAAAAAATTCTATTTATTAGGTAAATGAGTTAGTAAGAAATTAATATTTAATAGTATTTTTTAAACCGTTATATCATTTAAAAATCTATGATTTAAAAAAAGTGTAACTTTAATAGAGTTACACTAGGTGTAACTTGAATCCATCTCATATACGTGTGTGTGTGTTTTGCACAAATTTTATACCTCCTACTATGTTTAGTACTATTATCATTCTATTGATATATGGGTCTCTTTTGTGTGTGTGTGTGGAAAAGCCCCCTTATAAGTTGTCAAAATGTGAATCGTATCGTGAATTGATTTTTAATTTTTTTGTATCGTGTATCGTAAGATACACAAACACTTAATAAAATTTATAAAAATTTATAAATATACATATATAAATAGTATATTCATTATAAATTTTGAATATATTTAACCAATAACTAATTTATTCATCACTTATGTAATAATATTTAACAAGCTAACTAAATAAATCAAACTAGCATTTATTCATAACATACACATTCAAATTGCTTAAATTAAAAAGTGATAATATATTACAAATGACTCAAAAATAATAATTTATTTTCACCATATTCATCAAATTACCTAGTCAACCCCATCTAAGTCTGCGCTATCATCATGTTTATAATTTTGCAAATTTATTTCTTTATTAAAATTTTCTTCATTGTCATTCGTCATTAACATTTACTATCTCTTCTTGTTCTTTTTTTTAAAAAAAATAATTATATATATATATATATTTCATTCTAGTTTCCTAGACTTGTAACAATAACAATAAAAAAAAAATTTAAATAAAAATTTAAATATTAAAGTGAAAAGTAAGTGTGTACTGTGTAGTCCAATTGTAAAAGAGAGGAAAAACTTATAAATATGTTATTTTAGTAGGCAAAATTAAGTAAACTAATAATTGTGTGTTAAAAACAAGTCAAACAATTTGTTAGATTCAAATAAAAGTACAAATTTAATAAAAAAATCTTATTTTAAAGCATTTGTCTATTTATCGTACAATACGTACAATTTTACGATATGATACGATTCATACGATACGCACACTGTATTGTACGATTCATGAGCACTTACTTTTATTGTTATTGTTACAAGTCTAGGAAACTAGAATGAAATATATATATATATATAATTATTTTTTTTAAAAAAAAGAACAAGAAGAGATAGTAAATGTTAATGACGAATGACAATGAAGAAAATTTTAATAAAGAAATAAATTTGCAAAATTATAAACATGATGATAGCGCAGACTTAGATGGGGTTGACTAGGTAATTTGATGAATATGGTGAAAATAAATTATTATTTTTGAGTCATTTGTAATATATTATCACTTTTTAATTTAAGCAATTTGAATGTGTATGTTATGAATAAATGCTAGTTTGATTTATTTAGTTAGCTTGTTAAATATTATTACATAAGTGATGAATAAATTAGTTATTGGTTAAATATATTCAAAATTTATAATGAATATACTATTTATATATGTATATTTATAAATTTTTATAAATTTTATTAAGTGTTTGTGTATCTTACGATACACGATACAAAAAAATTAAAAATCAATTCACGATACGATTCACATTTTGACAACTTATAAGGGGGCTTTTCCACACACACACACAAAAGAGACCCATATATCAATAGAATGATAATAGTACTAAACATAGTAGGAGGTATAAAATTTGTGCAAAACACACACACACGTATATGAGATGGATTCAAGTTACACCTAGTGTAACTCTATTAAAGTTACACTTTTTTTAAATCATAGATTTTTAAATGATATAACGGTTTAAAAAATACTATTAAATATTAATTTCTTACTAACTCATTTACCTAATAAATAGAATTTTTTCTCACTCCTTATTTATTACTTTCCATATTTTTTATTTTTCAGTGGTTGAGATACTATTGTTTTCCATCTCATTAAATGTCATTCTGCCATTTTTTCAAGAAACTTTTGAAGCCTTAAAGGTTACCCCGCTATTGCCAAAACCTCCAATTTCAGCCTTGTAGGTCACCCAGCCATATTTTTAAAGTACTGACCAAAGGTATTCTTATTGATACTATTTCTTAACAAACAAAAAACATTGTAAAGATGTTATCTTCAGTAATCCATGGCTTGACAGGGCATTTAACTATATTACAGCTTTTGTTTTAATAGGGTACCAAAGACATTTTCCTAGCAAGGAGATACCAATGGTTGTTCTCCCACTCACAATTGCATTATGAACCATTTTTTTTTTTTAATTTTTTTATTTAGCCTTTTGGCAACAATATCTGCTGATATTTATTCATGATCCTGATTATTTGTAGTGGCCTCAACTATATATAAAATAATCTTTCCTTCTTTTTTTCCTAGATAGTTTCGGCTATTTGCTTGTTTAAAATATTAATAGGCTGTGTCTCTGTTTTTCACAATGTAAAATGTGAACTTGCTTCTAATGTAGTAGAGTAGTTCTACCAAAAGAAGAAGAAGAAATGGAAGCTGGGAGGGAAGGAATAATTAAGGAGAGAGAAAAAAATTGCTATTAATTAGGTAAATGAGTTGAAAATCATAAATAGTCAACTATGTTTTTTAGGCTGTAAGATCTATTAGAGATCTACAGTGTAAAAACGGTATAACTACTATAAAGTTACATCATTTGTAACTTAAGTTATATTTTATTTTTCCCCCTTGGAAAAGTCAAGCTATAAAGTTGTATAATAATAAGACTCGCTGAAAATATAACGTTGCTTCATAATGGACGGCATTTGCATGGGTAGGACATATTAATTAGATTATTACATATCCAAAATATCGGAAGACAAATACACAAATACAGGAGCACACAAGTCATTTTTTTTAGATGCACTTTACAAAAGGACCAAAAGGACTTAGCCAAAATAGTAATCTCCGAAGTCATAAAAATCACCATAGTCAGTGAAATCATCATAGGAGAAATCGCTTTCCCCTGAGAAAGCATAATACCCATAACCCTCAGAGAGGTAATCTATGTCCGACATCCCAGACGGGTCGTCTTCATCAAAAGATCCATCATCATCAATTCCAGCAGCATATTCATAGTCATCAGTGGGATCATTGGGACGCCGCAAGCTTTTAATCTGTTCAGCACATCTTTTTCCCAAATCCCCAGATAGATAGACATTGAAACATTGCCTTAGGTCAAGTGATTCAAGGTGAGGACAACCATTAAGTATGGCATTCAAGCCATCATTTGTGAGCTTATTTCCAAAAAGCTGGAGGTGGCGCAATTCAGGCATGCTCTCTGCAACAGCAACTGCCTCCTCATCCCACTCTATGTGAGGGCTTCTAGACCCCTGCTGGTTCAATTTGAATGATTTCAAAAGAGGACAACAGCGCCCCAAAGCCATCAGAGGTTCTTTTGAAAATGAACAAAGTGAAATCTCCAGCTCCTCCAATAATGGAAGTTTTGCAGCTGCTTCATTCAATCCCTCATCCGTAATGGAATAGCAAGAAACAAGACAAAGGTGTCTAAGCTGACTTGAACTGCCAAAATACCAAAAGATTTGATAAATAAAATAAAAAAGAACTGGCAGTTATAAAGTAAATACAAAATTGTGGAAGAATTTTGCATCTACAAATCCCTTTTTGGAGAACAAATAGCTTAAGCCCACCATGTATAGATAGTGAACTGCAGTAGGTGATCAAAGAAATATTCTTCTAGAACCAGCAGCCCATTGGGGCTCATAATTCTATAGGAGAGCTTGAATGTGTTGTGCTGTCTATTATCTATTGTGCGCAGAAAAATGTTCAAAGAAAACAAAACAAAATATCTAGTTGGGAACATTCTCTGAACCAAATCATCCACGAAACCAATTAATAAAATCCCATGCCCAGAGCTTCCTACCTGAATTTGAAGCTATCAACCTAAGTACTAGTGACCATGTGTCAGCTGACAACATATGCAAGCTTGCCCAAATATCAAAAACAAGCAAACTATCCCAAGTTTGTAACACATCAATTGAAAACACAGAATACAGCCTAAAGTAGTAGACTAGTAAGCAGTATCTAGTAACATATAGTCATAGCCCTATAAATGAGTATTAGTTTACATATGCAGATACTTGGGAAAAAAAAGACTTTCTTTAATATAGGCCAACTATAATACTACATAATAAAATTGCACTTGTGGCATCATTTTAGAGAAGTCACTGCCGCAGCAATTAGACCTAATTATAATAGACCAAGGTTGTAATGAATTACACAAGCCTCATGGATGTTTAAATCCTTAATTAAAACATGAAAGGAGTCCAAATGTACTGAGGGTTGAACAATAGGCAATATTATGCAAAGGTAGTTTAAATGGTCAGTTTGATTAAAGTCCTCAACCAATTGCTAGAGATGCAAATCTACTTATTCATCAATTGATAATTGGCTCAATGTGTATGAAGTATACAACAAACGCGCAAGAGTGACAAAACTGATAGCACCCCAAATTTTAATGAAGAAAAAAAAAGAGTTAACCTATTTTTCTCTTTGACATAAGTGGTCATTGGTGTAGGACAGATTAGATTATTAGAAACATGTATACACGTTTGGAGTGCTTTATATTCAATAAAACTTGTAGATTTTAGGGTTAGGTATAGGGCCTGTAGCTTGAATAGGGCTTGAAAAGATTGGATTTTTAAGGAGAAAACAAGCTGTTGAGTGTGTTCCCAAATAAAATATGGGGGATTGGGGGTGAGAAAATTATACACCTTCAATCAAGCATTATTGGGGAAATGGTCATAAAATTTTGAAGATGCAGGAGATCAATTTTGAAGAAGAGTGATTGGTGCGGGAATTGGGGAAGCTTGGGGTCAATGGATAATGAGGTCTATCAGCAGTAGTCAGGGGTGTGACCTATGGAGGAGTATAAGGGTAAAATGATGAGGAAACTTGGGGAGTATACGGGTAAAATGATGAGGAAACTTGGGCCAATGGACAATGTAAATTGTACACACCAGTCATGCTCATGGGTGTGGCCTATGGAGGAGTGTAAGGGTGGCATAGGATAGGTGCACGAGGTACATTTGTTATGAGATTGGGGATGGTCATAGGGTAAATTTCTATACAAGGCACAGTAATCTTGTACTCTTTTTGTTTTTTAATTGTAAGTTATATAGTCACCCAATGGGTCATGAACCCAGAGTGTAGTAATCATGTACCGAAAGAGAGATACCCAGATTTATATTCAATTGCAGTATATAAAGACACTTCAGTGCATATGTATTTGGAGCAAATAAACGCGGGGGATCTCAATAATGGAATATTAAATTTGCATGTGATTTTAAAGCTGGGATCTCTTTTTTATTTTTTTGATAGGTAATCAGTGTAGTTATAATGTTATATTGACAATATATATATATATATATATAAGAGTTACACATTTTTTTGGAGCATTGATTATTATTAGATCTAAGGGTGAAAAAACACTCATAGTAATGTCATTATTATTTTCTAAAAATTAGGGATTTAGGCATTAACTCTTCTTATTATTGAAAAATAAAGATAAAAATTAAAAAAAACACACACACACACACACACAGAGCATTAACTCCCACTTTCCTCCACATCATCATCTTCTTCCTCTCATCCTCTCTCACATCTTTTTTCTTGCACCATGTACTTTCAGGTCACCACCATTGATTTCTTAACAATATTGTCTTGAGGTACTGGAAAATTTTAGAAATAGTCACAATCATTTTAGAGAAAAATTGTTGAGGATGAGTATTTCTAAGGATAAAAAGAACCCATGACCAAAGTCAATTTAAAAAATTAGTGCTCTAACAACGTAACACTATCTCTTAGCCATATCATCATCTCCCACTATGGTCCTTGAATGATCTTAAAAAAGATGGACTCCCTTACATCAATATATGCAAAGCATCATGGTTTATGGCAAAATAGGCTAGTACTTTCATGGCGTTATTTTTCTTTGTATAATCAACAAACACTCCAAGGACCACCACGTTGGAGTTGAACCTTCATGTCCTCCTTGATAAGGCCCCACAGTCTAATGCTTGCCATGCTCCAAAATAACCTCTACGGTGAAAGTCACAGCAAACCTAAGTAGCTAAATATACAATCAACATTTGTCTTGCTTCCTTATGATTTGTTTGCACAAGAGCAAGAAGATTATGCGAGAGAGGAAGAAGATGATGGCGTAGAGAGGGAGAGTTAATGCCTTTTTTTTTTCTTTGATAAGAAGAGTTACTGTCTAAATCACTGATTTCTAAAGAATAATTATGACATTACCATGAGTGTGTTTTCACCCTTAGATCTAATAGTAATCAATGGTCCAAAAAACGTGTAACTCTTTTCAAGTTACACCAAATATAACTTAAACCCATCTCTTTATATATATATGAATAATGCTAGAGATACAAATTATACAAAATTTTTTACAAACTGCTGATGTGGTAAGTGATTATTGGTAAATGAAAAGTGATATTAATGGTAAACCTAGATGAAAACTAATAAAAAGTTAGCCACATCAATATTTTGTGAAAATTGTGTAAAATAGTTTGTGGCTGTAGCATCTCTCTCTCTCTCTCTCTCTATATATATATATATATAAAGGAAAATGAGTTCACGATGATGAACCCAAAAGAAAAAAGATCAAGCGGCTATTTTAAGAGAGACAAGGAACTCTCTGCTGAATGAGCAATCCTAGAAACCCCAACATTGAGACCAATCAAAAAGAGTTTGCTAGCACAAATCTTTTAAATGGGTCAGTCAGTTCTCTTTTCAATATCCCTTATTCCAATTTTTTTTTTTTAAGATAAGTAATAAGATTTTATTCAAAAGAGACTACTTCATGCAAAAACGGAATAAAGTAGCCTACAGAATCCCAAACAAATACAACAGATTATATACAAAAAGACAGACTTATATGCGTGAGTCCCCAAACTCGAGACCAATCAAATGAGAAGAATTAAGTGCAAGTTAAGCTATAGCTCCTTGGCCAATTATCCAATTTAGAGTTAATGCTTTCGAGTAAATTGACGCCAACTTGATTTGACAATTGAAGTACAAGTTCAGGGACTAAATTATATGTTAGCCAAAGATATAAACAAAAATGAACAATGCCAATTGCACCAAAAAAGCAAAATGTAACAGATATATAAAAAAAAATCACTGACTATTAATTATGAAATTGAGAGAGCATATTCAGAGAAAATATAGAAGAGACCTGTGGGTGATGTGTTTGAGGAGATCGTCAGTGCCGAAGTACTCGATGTTGATATCACGCAACTGACCGGAGCTGCGATCGATGGCGTGGCGGCACATCTTCTCGGGGTCGAAAGACGTGTCCCAGTCCTCGCGATTGCGCATGTCGATGGCGCGCCACATGGAGGGGTCTTTGCAGAGATTGCGCCAATGCATGCACACCTTCTGCGCGCTCTCCAGGATCTCGATTGCTCCCAGTCTCTGCAGAATCGACGCCGTCACGTCCCTCGGAAGTTCCAGCCAGTTCCTGTACTGCTCACTACGAGAAGAAGAAGTAGAAGAAGAAGAAGATGAAGATGGGGGCTCCATTTTCGTGGTTCAGATTTTACATACTTAGGGAAATTCTGCTTTCGTTTTCCACTTTCGCAGAGTGGAAAATGGAAAATGGGACTTTCTAGGGTTTGGAATTTGGGTGTGTTTGAGAATTTTGACTCAATTGAATTAAATGAGGGAAGGGATAGGACTTGCCACGATTTTTTTTTTTTAAATCCTGTGCGATCGGGCGGTTTTTATTTATTTATTTTTTATAAATAAATATTGTGTTATTAGTTCCCTAAATAATCTTTAAAAAAATAAAATGATCTCAAGAATATTTTTGATAATTGAATAGTTGTAATGGGGAGGGACATTTCAACCGAGAATGTCAGGGACATGTTAAAAGGTGATAACTAATTAAACTATAAGCTCGTTAATGTACTTTCTGTCATACTAAAAAGTCATAATATCACCTATCAAAAAAAAAAAGTCATAATATCATTAATAACATAAAGCTAGCCTAAAATTTAGATGGACTCCAAGATGATTCAACCTGACAATGATCTGATTGCATCTTTGCTTAATCATTCACTGTTTACTTTGAGAGTTCAATTGTTAATGGTCCCATAATATAGACCTTGTTTTTTCAATAAAGTTACATCATTTATCAAACCAAATATAAAATGTAATTTTTAATATTTTATACATAAAATTTACTGACGAAATTTTTTTAAGTATTCCTGAAGCAAGGAAATGATATTCTTTCTTTTCACATTTATAGTGAACCCTACTATAAATTTAATGAGTAAGTCATATTATGAATACGAGAAAAAAAAAAACACCATTCTTCGTGCTCTGAAAGTATTTAAAAATTACTCTTCACTCTTAAGATAAAGGACAAAAAAAAAATGAAGAAGAAGGAAGGAGATGAAGGAGAGCTTTGTATAGTAATAGATTCCTAAGAATTGTAGGCCCTGTGCAATTTGCTTAAACATATAAACTAGTCACAGGATGGATCCTAATTATATATATATTATAAATCCAACTAGGAGATGTTATTACACCATTTTTTTTCAACTCTATTTTTACCCCTTTTCAAAAGTCCACCTATAAAGTTATATAGGAGTATTAATTTAAGATTTACCAAAATGTCACGTTACTTTTACTGAACGACGGCATCTGCATAATTAGGATATATTAATATTAGTTTATTAGAAACTATATAAGTTCAAACTTCATGTCTAAATAAAATTCAAAATATTGGTAGCGAATTTCGAAATGCAGAGCACATAACAGGTCATTTTCTTTAGGTGCGCACTTTACAAAAGGACTAGTCAAAAAATATAATTTCAACGTTTTGATACTCAGTGAAATCATCATAGGAGAAATTGGTGTACCCTGAGGATCCTTGATACCCATAATCATCAGAGAGGTCATCCAAAATACTCCCAATCCTCACTGTATTTTCTAAAGTAATCATCATAGGATAAATCGCTGTCGTAGTAACACCCATAATCATCAGAGAGGTCATCTATATCCAACATCCAAAACGGAATGTTTTGCTCAAAAGATTCAATATCAGAAGTTTCAACAATGAATCCACAGTCATTAGTAGAATCATTGGGAAGCCGCAAGTTTTTAATCCGTGCACATCTTCTTCCTAAATCTCCAGACAGAGTGACATTGAAACATTTCCTTAGGTCAAGTGATTCAAGGTGAGGACAATTGTCTAGTATGGCCTGCAAGCCATCATTTGTCAGCCTATTTCCAATAAGCTGGAGGTGGCGCAGTTTGGGCATGTTCTTTGCAATAGCAACTGCCTCCTCATCACATTGTATGTCAGGGAATCTATACCCCTCATGGTTCCATTTGAATGATTTCAAATGAGGACAACAGCGCCCCACAGCTTCAATAGTTTCTTCTGACAGTGAAGAAATCGTAATGTCCAGCTCCTCCAATAATGGAAGGTTTTCAGCCATTTCAATCAATCCCTCATCTGTAATTTCATAGCAATGAAGGAGTCGAAGGCATCTGAGCTGACTCGAACTGCAAAAATACCAAGGATGTGATTAAAAAAATGAACCAGCAGTTATAAACTGACGGACAAAGTTTGGCTCCATACTATTTGAAGCTATCTTTTCCAACCTATTATGGCAAATTATAAGACAATCCATGTGTATTATTTAAACAACTCACATGACTCATTAAAAAAGTAATGTGGCTAAAACAACATTTGAATGGTCTTTTCAATTGTCACATAGTAGGTTGGAATAAGATAGCTCCAAACATTCTTGGAGCCAAACTTTTTCCTAGACGGACATGTAAACACAAAAATGTGGAAAGATTTTGCATCTGCAAATTCAATATTGGAGACAAATAGCTTGAACCCACCATATAGATTGTGAACTGCAGTACGTCTACTGCACACAGAAAAATTGTTCAAGGAACAGAAAACAACGTATCTAGTTGGGAACATTATCTAGGCCAAATCACCCAAGCTTCCTTCCTGAATTTGAAGCCATCAATCCAAGTACTTGTGAACATCAATTAACAACATAAGCAAGCTTGCCCAAATATCAAAAACATGCAAACTATTCCAAGTTTGTAACTCCTCTGTGGAAAATAAAGGATATATATGTACTCCTCAGTCCCCTTTAAGTCACTGCTGCAATAATTACACCCCAAGCCTCAAGCATTTTTAATTCCTTGATTTAAACATTAAGAAGGGAGCCCAAATGAAGTGATTGTTGAACAGTAGGCATTATTATGCAAAGGTAGTTTGAACAGTCAATCTGATCATTTGATCCAAGACACACGACAAATTGTAGGAGGTGCAAATTACTTTATTCGTCAATTGATATTTGGTTCAATATGCATTAAATATCCAAAAATTGGGGTTCAATGTGGTTGCAACAACCAATCATTGTGTGCAAGAGTGATAAAAATAATAACACCCCAAATTTTACTGAAGAAGAAAGAACAAGTCAAGTCATTTCCCTCTTTGATATAAGTGATCATTGGTGTAGGAAAAATTAGAAACAACCTGTATACATGTGCTTGTGGCGTGCCTAAAGTTTATAATACTTGCAGATTTAGGTCTAGGGTCTGTAGTTTGAATATAGCTTGGAAAGGTTGGATTTAAGGGGTGAACAAGCTGCTGTGTGTTCTCCAATAAAATATAGGTTATCTTTTTTTTTTTTTTTTTTTTAACTGCAGTACGTCTACTGCACACAGAAAAATTGTTCAAGGAACAGAAAACAACGTATCTAGTTGGGAACATTATCTAGGCCAAATCACCCAAGCTTCCTTCCTGAATTTGAAGCCATCAATCCAAGTACTTGTGAACATCAATTAACAACATAAGCAAGCTTGCCCAAATATCAAAAACATGCAAACTATTCCAAGTTTGTAACTCCTCTGTGGAAAATAAAGGATATATATGTACTCCTCAGTCCCCTTTAAGTCACTGCTGCAATAATTACACCCCAAGCCTCAAGCATTTTTAATTCCTTGATTTAAACATTAAGAAGGGAGCCCAAATGTAGTGATTGTTGAACAGTAGGCATTATTATGCAAAGGTAGTTTGAACAGTCAATCTGATCATTTGATCCAAGACACACGACAAATTGTAGGAGGTGCAAATTACTTTATTCGTCAATTGATATTTGGTTCAATATGCATTAAATATCCAAAAATTGGGGTTCAATGTGGTTGCAACAACCAATCATTGTGTGCAAGAGTGATAAAAATAATAACACCCCAAATTTTACTGAAGAAGAAAGAACAAGTCAAGTCATTTCCCTCTTTGATATAAGTGATCATTGGTGTAGGAAAAATTAGAAACAACCTGTATACATGTGCTTGTGGCGTGCCTAAAGTTTATAATACTTGCAGATTTAGGTCTAGGGTCTGTAGTTTGAATATAGCTTGGAAAGGTTGGATTTAAGGGGTGAAAAAGCTGCTGTGTGTTCTCCAATAAAATATAGGTTATCTTTTTTTTTTTTCTTTTTCTTTTTTTTTTATAGAATCAAGCATTATCTAGGGAAATGGTTGTGGCACTTTAAAGAGGCAAGAGATCAACTTTGAAAAAGATTGATTGGTGAAGGGAAGCTCAGGTTCAATGGATAATGGAGAGGAACAAAATTTGAGGGTGCAATTTGTAATTTGGCCTTTTGTTTTTTGTGGACAGCAGAAAACTTCCATATATTAGTGTTGTATTGTGCAAATGTAACAGGAAAACAATGGATCATTTGTTGACCCATTGCACAATGGCTCCTAAATTATGGGCTTTTTACTTTTGCAATGTTTGGAATACAGTCATGACGCCTAACAGCCTAAGAGGGTTATCGTTGTTCTTTTTGGCTGGAGAAGCTGCTTTGAAAAGCATAGGAGTTCATTTGTCCAGAAGGCACACCTCTTTGCTTAATATGTGGATAATTTGGAGGAAAAGGAATGGTGGCATCTTTAATAGAGTGGAGCTAATTGTTACTGAGCCTGAGANGAAGCTGCTTTGAAAAGCATAGGAGTTCATTTGTCCAGAAGGCACACCTCTTTGCTTAATATGTGGATAATTTGGAGGAAAAGGAATGGTGGCATCTTTAATAGAGTGGAGCTAATTGTTACTGAGCCTGAGACTCTGAGTTTAAATCCAACACTTGAGATCTTTATTCAAGTGGTCCAAAAGAATAGGCACAATTGAATTCAATCCCTTTCTTTTTTGTATGCAATTATTGATTATTTTTTATAAGTAGGAGTAACTTGCATAGTTATCAAAATAGAACCAACAATTGACCAGATTAAAAGACTATTTCACTGCTTCATTGAGTCCACCACCAGTTCATTAGTTGAATTGTAGACTTGAGACTTATTATTTCATACATCTTATAGTTACTAAAATAATTAATATAAAAAAAAAATACAAACAAGTTATATATATTTTTTTTTTTTTTTTTTTTTGATAGGTAGTTATATATTCAAAGAGAAGAAAAAAAAAAGAAAAGAAAAAGAATTGAACAATGAGCTCAACAAATGACTTAGTTATAAAACAAGCAAAGAAATATACATCACATGACATAAATGCATTATTCATGTACATTATTCAAAATCAAAAAAAGAGAGAAGAAAAGAGAAAATTTTGGGCTAATCAGAGGCAGTGATAGAGAGAAACACACTCTATCCATGCATGATTTCAATAACACAACATAATTCCTATTATCAAAATCTGAATATCTCTTGAGCAGTGTAGTCAGAGGCGAGCCGGGCACTAGGCACCCAAGTGAGGCTAGGCGCCACTAAGGCGCCTTAAAGGCTCTAAGGTGAGGTGCCTTTAGTGAGGCACTCGCCTTTAGAGTCTAGGCGAGCAAGGAGATCGCCTTAAGCCATGAAAAAGGCGCTAAGGCGAGAGGCTCAAGTTTTTTTTTTTTTTTTTTAAGTTTGTTGTGAAACCTATTTTTAAATTATTAATTTCAAATGGAATGTTATAAAACCTATTGTTAGTTAAATTAATTTACAAATTTTTTTAAAAGACTTATTGTTATATTGAAACTTTGTAAATCGTATTGTTAGATCTAACTGAACTAATAGAGCCTAAACCATGTTAATCCTATTTTGAAATAATTTGATAGGCCTAATATCTTCATGCTACACATTGAAAAACACTTCATTATAATATTATAATACACTAGGTACATATGATTTAAGTTCGATATGTATAATAAATATATTAAGAATTTGGCACCTTACTTTACTCAGGCTAGCGCCTTTTTGTCACCTCAGGCCTCAGGCGATACAAGGCCTCTTTCGCCTTTGACTACCTTGCTCTTGAGTAATATCTATTAGGACTTGGACTCCTAAAGCTAGGATGCACAGACACAGACAGACACAGACAGGTAGAGGTAGAGCAATTTTTGAAAAATCATAACATGAGACAACAGATAGGACATCTTTACGACACGACAGAGATACGACACCCCAAAATGAAGGGTCCGTGCATCCTAGCCTTAAAGTGCCCACGATAGTTAATTTGGCATTTCAAATCCAAATTCAAGTATCCAAACGCAATCAATCATAAAGTTCTAGACTTAAATTTTAATTAAACGAATAAAAAAAAAGCCTCGGTGTTGTAAACATCCTTTTAAGTTTTAAGTAAGAAAAAATGCCACCCCAATTGAGATTTAGGCTTTCAAAAAAATAAATAAAACTGAGTAATAAAGCAAGATTTAGAGCAATCATTGCA
>NW_027069538.1:354734-404957 GCF_002906115.3 Quercus suber
AGATGGGTTTTGAAAACTTTCTTTGTTCCTTATAAAGCCCATTGTTATTTTGAAATTGAAAAAAAAAAAAAAAAAAAAAAAAAAAAAAAAAAAAAACCAACCCGCCTATTGTATAGGCATTTAAAAAAAAAAAAAAAAAAACGTGTCAAGCCATATATATATATATATACTGATATACATACTTTCCCTATTCATTTTCTTTCATTCTCTCTCTCTCTCTCAATTTCCAGAACTACAGCACACCAAATCCAAAACCTAGAAATTCCAATCTCAGCGCCGAACCCAAAATCAAATGCAGAAATTCAAATTCCGAGACAACCCAATCCGAAAGGGGCTCAAAAGAAAGTATGGAAGAAAAAGGAGCCCTCCTCCTCTTCTTCTACTTCTTGTGCTCCTCTCTTCGTCTTCTTATTATTCGAAAAAGCAAACTAAGAAAGTTGGAAGAAAAAGGAGACCACGGAACTGGCTGGAGCTCCCGAGGGACGTGACGGGTCGATCTTCCAGAGACTCGGGCGGTCGAGATCCTCGAGACCGCGCAGAAGGTGTGCACGCTGTGGCGCATATCTGCAAAGAAACCTCCATTGGCGCGACATCAACATGCTCAATCTTTACGAATGGGAAGATGGCCATCCGACCCCCTGAGATGTGCCGCAACGCCGTCGATCGCAGCTGTGGCCAATTGCGAGCTATCAACATTGAGTACGTCGCTAACGATGAACTCCTCAATTATATCGCCCAAAGGTAACTTCTCTTCTTTTTTGGTTAAATTTTGTTTGTGTATTTTCAGTTTTGATATTTGGTTTTTATAATAAACTCTAGAAAAAACCAAATGCAAATGCTAAACATCTAATTGACAATCATGGGCACTTTAATAAAATGATTTCTAAGTTGGGTTTTTTTTTTTTTTTCAATAAAATAGGTTGACTTTGTAATTTGGGTATCCGATTTTTTTTTTTGGCAAACGATTCAATAACATATTTAAAAAAAAAAAAATCAAAATGTGAATCCATTAAAGTTATCTCCAATAAGGCAAAAATTATGAGAAATTACAAAAGTGATTGCATTATCATTGGAAAAGATGCTATGAAATTTGCTTAACATAAAATTTTTCTTTGAGAAGATGATTGACATAAAATTTAGTCATTCAATGGATCCAAAATATTTTATAACTAATTTGCACTTTATCGCATGTCCATAACATCCAAAATTCAAATCCCACATTCCGAATTATAAAATGTAAAAATAAAATAAAAAAAATAAAAAAAAATAAAAACAAAACACAAAACAAAACAAAACAAAACAAAAGTCCAGCTATAAGGTTATTTAATAATTTAAGACTTGCTAAAATGTAATGATACGTTTACTGAATAGCATTTTCAAGGATATGATATATTAGTTAATTAGAGACTATAAATAAAAATTTCAGATCTAATCACCAAAGTACTCCTAAAACAAAATATTCAAAATAAGCGTAGCACAAAAGTCATTTTGTGTAGATGCACTATACAATAGGACTAGCCAAAAACCTCTGAAGTTATTAATTGGATACTAGTAGATAGGATCGTTATCAGAGTCATCATCAAAAGATTCATCATCATCGGGGTCGTCATCAAAAGATTCATCATCATCAAAGTCGATGGGATTGTTATCAGAGTCATCATCAAATGATCCATCATCATCAGGGTCGTCATCAAAAGATTCATCATCAGAGTCATCATCATGAATGTTGTTGGAGTCATCATCAAATGATCCATCATCATCATGAATGCCGTCAGAGTCATCATCAAAAGATACATCATCATCATGAATGTCGTCTATGTCATCATCAAAAGATCCATCATCATCATGAATGTGGTTGGATTCTTCATCAAAAGATCCATCATCATCATGTATGTCAGCAACAAATTCATAGTCATCACCAAAAGATCCATCTTCATCATGAATGTCATCATAGTCATCATCAAAAGATCCATCATCATCATGAATGTCATCAGCGAATTCATAGTCATCAGTGGAATCATTAGAAAGATACAAGCTCTGTTCAGCAATGAATTCATAGCCATCCATGGAATCATTGGGATGCCGCAAGTTTTTAATCCGTTCAGCACATCTTCTCCCCAAATTTCCTGACAAAGTGACATTGAAACATCTCCTTAAGTCAAGTGATTCAAGGTGAGGACAACCATCAAGTATGGCCTGCAAGCCATCATTTGTCAGCTGATTTCCAATAAGCTGGAGGTGGTGTAATTCGGGCATGTTCTTTGCAATAGCAACTGCCTCCTCATCACACTCTTTGTCAGCAGCATCCCACTTCTGATTCCATTTCAATGATTTCAAAAGAGGACAACAGTGCCCCACAGCTTCCAGAGATTCTTTTGGCAATAAAAAAAGCGTAATGCCCAGCTCCTCCAATAATGGAAGTTTTGCAGCAGCTTCCCTCAATGCCTTTTCTGAAATGCTATCGCAACATAAAAGACGAAGGCGTCTAAGCTGACTTGAACTGCATAAACACCAAGGATGTGATAAAAAATGAACTGGAAGTTATAAACAGACAAGTCAATACAAAAATGTGGAAGAATTCTGCAGCTACAAATTCTATATGGGAGGCAAATTAGCTTGAACCCACCATATAGATTGTGAACTACAGTAAGTCATCAAAGAGATTTTCTTTAGGACCTCCAGTCCAATGTGACTCTTAATTCCATAGGAGGGCTGCAATGTATTGTTATGCTGTCTATTTTCTATTGTGCACAGAAAAATCTTTTAAAGAAAAGAAAACAACATAACTAGTTGGGAACATTCTCTAGGCCAAATCACCCAAGCTTCCTACCTAACTTTGAAGCCATCAATCCAAGCACTTGTGACCATGCGTCAGCTAACAACATAAGCAAGCTTGCCCAAATATCCAAAAAAAAAAGGGTTCAATGTTGTTGCAAATTGTTGAAGATGCAAATTACTTTATTCGTCAATTGATATTTGGTTCAATGTGCATTAAAAATCCAAAAAAAGAGGTTCAATGCGGTCGTAACAACCACTCAATTTGTTGAAGAGTGACAAAACTAATAGCACCCCCAAATTTTACTGAAGAAGAAAGAACAAGTTAAGTTATTTCTCTCTTTGATACAAGTGATCATTGGTGTAGAACAAATTAGAAACAACCTGCATACACGTGCTTGGGGTATATGGACAAATAGGAGAGTCAGCAGTAGTCATGGGTGTGACCTATTGAGATCTTTGTTCAAGTGGTCCAAAACAATAGTCAAATTAATGTGATGCCAATACTTTTATTGATTATATATAGTATTTTAGGAGTACTTTCCACAGTCAACAAAACTAGTCCACTGGTTCATTAGTTGAACAGTAGACTTAATAATAATTATTTCATAGTACAAAATTGACATTTTTTTGAAACTACAAAATTGACATTTAAAACACACAAAAATTCGTACTTAACAAATCAAGTTACACCAAAATCAAATAAATAGGACTAAATTAAACAGATATATCACCAATCGAGATGGAAAAAATAAAAATAAATAAATAAAACGTACCTTTGGGCTATGTAGGTGAGGAGGTCGTCTGAGCCAAAGTTCTCGATGTTGATATCTAGCAGCTGGCCGAAACTGCGATCGATGGCGTGAATGCACATCTTATCGAGATAGCATCGCATTCGCATGTTAATGGGGTCACCGAGACTACGTCTGCAGTAGGTATTGCGCATGTCGACGGCGCGCCACATGGAGGGGTCTTTGCAGAGGCTGCGCCACAGCGTGCACACCTTCTGCGCGGTCTCCAGTATCTCGACTGCACCGAGTCTGTGTAGAATCGACGCCGTCACGTCCCTTGGGAGTTCCAGCCAGTTCCGGGTGGTCTCCTTTTTCTTCCTCCATACTTTCTTAGTTTGCTTTTTCGAAGATGAAGAAGTAGCAGAAGGTGGAGGAGGAGGAGGAGGAGGAAGAGCCTCTTTTTTCTTCCATACTTTCTTTAGTGGCATTTTGGGATTTGGGTTTTCTCGAAACTAGTATTTTTGCACTTGATTTTGATTTGGGCGGTGGAGTGGTAAAGATATTTCGAAGATTTTTTTTATTTTTTTATTAAGTGGGTTTGTATACTGTTTATTTTGGTAAAATTAAAAAATTAATACTAAAAATACTGCTAATGAAAGTAAAAAATTAGTTGAAAGAATAGGCTTATAAATTATATTAAAAATGTAATAAAATTATAAATAATAACAAAAATAAATTAAATAATAAAATAATTTTAATTTTTAAGTGCAACTTAAACGCACACTTATTGCCTGAGAAAAGAGATGGGAATGGAAAAAAAAAAAAAATCAAACGTTATACCCCATATATAGGGCTTGACACGATTTTTTTTTTTTATTAATTCCTGTACAATTGGGCGGTTTTGATTTTTTTTTTTTTTAAGAATAAATATGGTGTACTTTTTTAATTCCGAAAATATACCTTTAATTACCGAAAAGAACTTAATGGCACTATGGCAGCCGGTAATAAAGTTCATCACAGAAAAGTGGAGACCTTTGGATTCCACTTTTAAAGAGTCTTTTCGTAATAATTTTTTTTTTTTTTTGTCATGGAATAATTTTTTTCTATTATCTAATTAAGACACAAATTAATTTTTAGTATAAATAATGTTCAAACCTTAAATTTCTTATGCGGCAATACAAAATTTTACTAATTAAGCAAATTTGAACCCACATTTTTAAAAGGAATTTTAACAATATGGACTAATATAATACGTATAAAACAAACGAGGAGACTATTAATTATTTGCTTCTTTATTGTGGACGAGAATTTCCAAACTAGATTCTTTTGTGGGGAGAAAATTCATGGCATAATTGCAAACTCGTTTCTCTTCTTACTTGAAAGGATAATTACAACACTTTTTTTTCCCTTTAAATTAAAATGTATGATAAGTGATGATATGTTTTTTTTTATAATCAAAATGTAGATCTATTAAATTTATCTCCAATAAAACAACACTAAAGAAGTTTAAAAAGTGATTGCATTATCCGGCGCAGAGTAATAGTGGGAAAAAAAATGTTATTGTAGTTCATATAAACCCGAAAGTGTTTAAAAAAAAAAAAAAAAAAAAAAAATAAAAACCCTGAATGTCTCTCCAGAGAAGGTTTTAAAACAAAATATAACAGAGGAACACTTATATATATATATATATATATCCATGGATTACTGAGAACAGTAGGCTCTGTGAAATTTGCTTGACATAAAAATTAGTCACATGATGAATCCAAAATATTTTTTTAAGTAAATCCAACTAGGAGTCTAGGAGGTTTTACACCATTTGTTTAACTCTAATTTTCCACCTTCAAAAGTAGATGTATATAAGTCTTGCTAAATGTAAGAAGGCATTTGCAGGTATAGAAACTATATTAAAATTTCAGATCTAATAACTAAAGTATTACTAATGCTAAATATTCAAAATAAGTGCAGCACAAAAGTCATTTTGTTTAGATGCATTGTACAAAAGCACTAGTCAAAATAAAAATCTCCCAAATCATTAATATAAGCTGGTGGGATCGTAGTCCGAGTCGTCATCAAAAGATCCATCATCATGAATGTCATCAACGACTTCATCATCCTCAGAGTAATCTAGGGAATAAACAATATCCAAGCCTTCATCAAAAGATCCATCATCAGCGACGAAGCCATAGTCATCGGTGGAATCATCGGGATGACGCAGGTTTTTAATCCTTTCAGCACATATTCTTCCCAAATTTCCTGACAGACTGACATTGAAACATTTCCTTAGGTCAAGTGATTCGAGGTGAGGACAACCATCAAGTATGGCCTGCAAACCATCATTTGTCAGCTGATTTCCAATAAGCTGGAGGTGGCGTAATTCGGGCATGTTCTTTGCAATAGCAACTGCCTCCTCATCACACAGTGTCTGAGAAAGTCCATCAGTAGCAATAGCATACCACTGCTGATTCCATTTGAATGATTTCAAAAGAGGACAACAGCGCCCCACAACTTCCAGAGATTCTTTTGACAAGGAACAAAGCGTAATGTCCAGCTCCTCCAATAATGAAAGTTTTGCAGCCACTTTGCTCAATCCCCCATCCGAAATGCTATAGCAACATACAAGACGAAGGCGTCTAAGCTGACTTGAACTGCAAAACTACCAATGATGTGAATAAAATAAAAATGAACCAGCAGTTATAAACAGACAAGTAAATACAAAAACATGGAAGAATTCTTCATCCTACAAATTCATTATTGGAGACAAATAGCTTGAAGCCACCATATTGTGAACTGCAGTAAGTCATCAGAGAAATATTCTTTAGGACCTCTGGTTTATTGTGGCCCATAATTCAATTGGAGGGCTGCAATATATTGATGTACTGTCTATTTTCTATTGTACAAAAAGAAATTGTTCAAAGAATAGAAAACAACATATCTAGTTGGGAACATTCTCTAGGCCAAGCAATCCAAGCTTCCTACCTGAATTTGAAGCTATCAATCAAATTACTTGTGACTCTCTGTCAGCTGACAACTTAAGCAAGCTTGCCCAAATATAAAAAACAAGCAAACTATACGAAGTAAAGCTTACATATGCTTATACTTTTTGGGTTTTTTTTTTTTTTTTTTTTGGTGGTGGGGGACTGGGGGGAGGGGGAATTCTTTAATTTAGTACTAAACTGATTGCACTCCAAATTTTTTTGAAGAAGAAGGAATGAGTTAAGCTATTTTTCTCTTTGATATAAGTGATCGTTGGAGTAGGAAAAATTAGAAACAACCTGTGTACATGGGCTTGTGGTGTGTTTAAAGTTCCTAATGCTAGTGGATTAAGGCTTAGGTTTTGTTGATCAGTAAGTGTGAAAACTTTATTAAGAATAGAGGGACAACATTACATCCACTGTACATAGGAAGTGTACAGACGCTGTAAATGGGAATCAGTTAAGAGTGCATAAATCCAAAAATTCTAGCAAATTATAAAAAGAGTGGCCACCTAGAACAGCCATCCAGTCAAAAAGAGTACGAAGAAGTAACAACTTTAGATCCGAGGGTGAACACTCAATGTCTTCAAATGTTTGATTATTACACTCTCTCCAAAAAAGCCACATAAGACATAAAGGTATAGCACCCCCAAATATCTGCATTTCAATGCCGACCAAACCCCCCCTGCCCAAAACTTCACCAAGACCAAAACACTCGTAGGTATAACCCAAGCTAACCCAAACATGTCAAACACCATAGACCATATATATCATAAGCAAAAGGGCAATGAATTAACAACTTATCAACGGACTCACCACTTTGCTTACAAATGCAACACCAATCTACCACACAACCCCCTGCTTACAGAGGGTGAGAAACTTAGACACCTTCAATCGAGCATTATTGGGGAAATGGTTTGGTTGTAGTACTTTGAAGAGGCAGGAGATCAATTTTGAAGAAGAGTGATTGGTGAGGGCCGAGGGGAAGCTTGGGGTCAATGGATAACTGAGAGACTCCGCAGTAGTCATGGATTCATGGGTAGTCCAATAAGAATAGGCACAGGTGATGCCAAGTTGCCAACATTTCTATTGAAGACATTGATTCCCTTTCTTTAATTTATGCTGTAGTTTTTAGTACTTTGCATGGTTATCAAAATAGAACCAACAATGGACCCAATTAAATAGACTAGTTCACTATTTCATTGATTAAACTAGTGGTTTGTTAGTTGAACGGTAGAAAAAGAAATGAACAATGAGCTCAATAAATGAAGTGGTTATAAAGCAAGTATTTTTTTTTTTTTTTAAATCACATAACATAATAAATGATCATTAGTGTAGCACAAATTAGAAACAACCTGTATACATGTGCTTGTGTTGTGCTTAAAGCTCATAATACTTGTGGATTAGCATTATGTATTTTTGATCAGTAAGTGTGAAAACTTTAATAAGAATAGAGGGAAAAAAACATTACATCCACTGTACCCAAATAAGCCACATAAGACAAAGGTATAGCACCCCCAAATATCTGCATTTCAATGCCAACCAAACCCCCCCGCCCAAAACTCCATCAAGGCCAAAAACACTCTAAAGCATCACCCAAGCTAACCCCAATAAGCCAAACAACATAGACCAAATTTCATATACAGAAGAGAAATGGATTAACAACTGATCAACAGACTCACCACTCACACCCACTTACAGAGGTTATTTTTGGTCACGACAAAATGGTTAGAGGCGGGTGACCAGTGTGGCTTCCCTGTCTAGGCGACCACTATTTAGATGCACTTAGCATGGTTATCAAAACAGAACCAACAATTGACCCAATTAAATGGACTTGGCAATTATGATTTTATAGTATATATTTATAATTCTATTAAACTTAACAATAAGCTAAAAATACACAAACAAAAAATGAACAAAATTCATACACCAATTAACAAACTTTTTTATGAGAATCAAATAAAAATAATAAAAGGTGGATAGTGAAAAGAAAAAAAGAAAGGTACCTTTGGGTGATGTAGGCGAGGAGCTTGTCGGTACCGAAGTACTCGATGTTGATATCTTGTAAGTGGCCGCAACTGCGATCGATGGCGTGAATGCACATCTTCTCGAGGTCGTACTCCATGTCGTGGAGGTCACCCAGATTGCGCATGTCGATGGAGTTCCACATGGAAGGGTCTTTGCTGATGTTGCGCCACAGCGTGCACACCTTCTGCGCGGTCTCTAGGATTTCGATTGTGCCCAGCCTCTGGAGAATCGACACCGTCACGTCCCTTGGGAGATCGAGCCAGTTCCGGCACTCCTCACTAGAAGAAGAGGAAGAAGAAGAAGAAGAAGGGGACTTCATTTTCTTCCATGCTCTATCTGGAGGCATTGGAAATGTTTTAATAACATTCAGAAGTGAAAATGGAATTTTCTGGGGTTTGGGCTTGTCTGACAGTCTGAGAAACGTTTTTTGAAATGCCTATACAAATCGGGCAATATTTCATTTATGGTTTTTTTGTTCTTAATAGAAAAGATATGATAGGGCAATATTTCATTTATAGTTTTTTGTTTTTAATAGAAAATATATGATAGAAAGTTTAAATGAAACTTTTTATTTTTATTTTTTATTATAATTTTAACATATGGCATCCATAAATCCTTACTCTATTTTTTTTAATATTTGTATTTAATAAAAATAACATGTTTTAGCTAACTAGTGAGCAGGTATATTGTTTGTTCTAAACACATGAGAAATAAGACATTCTGAAACTCAAAAGAAGTAACCTGGATCCCATAAATCAGAGCAACAATTGTTGAAGTAGCATGAGAATTTCAACTAAGAGCATGAACAATATTAAGTGAATCTCCTCCTAGAACAAAGTGCTGAATACCCATATCATTAGAAAATTCCAAACCAAATTCAAAGGCCTTTGCCTCAACTTCAATAGCTCCTAGAGGACACTGAAATTTCATGCTAAGACCTACAATAAAATTTCCAACATGGTCTCAAATTACAACCCTCACTCCAACTTCTTTTGTTCCTTAAAAACAACTCCATCTACATTAACCTTATAAAAAGGAAAAGCCGAAGGCTCCCATTTTGAAACATGAACTTGAGAAAGCTTCATTGGGACTTCCACAGCTGCCAATACTCCTCCAAGTAGTGAGTACACCATAGAATCAGTTGCTTCCCATTCTTCCTTAATCCACCATGTTGAACTTCATTCCTATTTGTCCAAAGTGCCCATAAAGTTGTGATTGCTATAGCCTGATCTTCACACAACCAATCTAAGCCATAGGAAATCCATAAAACACCTAAACTACATAGAGGCAAAGTCATTGAAATTTTGTAATAACATTCATGTTTCACTTGCCTTAGGACATTCCCAACAAAGATGCAACAAGTATTCCAAATTATCACCACATTCCTCACAACCACCCTCCAATATAACATGCCTACGTACTAGATTCGCCTTTGTTGGGAGAATATCATGGGCTGCCCTCCAAATAAAGTGTTGAATCTTATGAGGAACTTGGATCTTCCAGAGCTTTTTCCAAAACTACCTCATGCTATCACCATCCGAGCTTGAAGCAAATTCGATAGGCTTGCTCAAATCCATTGCAACTTTGTAGGCACTCCTAACCGAAAATAAACCATTTGAAGTCTCTTCCCAGATTTGTTTATCTTCAGGAAGCCAAGTACTCAGTGGAATACCTCCTATAATTTCTACCTCAAAGGGAAGGAAAATACATTTAAGTAAACTAAAATTCCATCCCTTATCTTCAACATCAATCATATCACTAACCATAGAGATTTGTGGATAAAGAACTCTAGGGGAGATAACCTTAGATGAAGGAGAGTTAGGAATCCACTTATCCTCCCATATCCGGATTTTTTGACCATTGCCAACATTCCATCTCATCCCTTTTTTAACAATTTCTTGGGCTACATAAATACTTCTCCACAAGTATGAAGGTCTATTTCCCAAGGAAGCATGAACAAAATCACAATCTTTAAAATAACATGCCTTAAAAACTCTATAAACAAGAGTATTATTAGCCATTTGAAGTCTCCAGCCTTGTTTAGCCAAATGAGCTAGATTAAAAGGCTTAAGCAGTTTGAAACCTATCCCACCACATGATTTAGGCACACACAACTTCTCTTAACTCAACCACGCCATCTTTCTTTCATCTTGTTTTTGTCCCCACAAAAATTTCTAATCATACTAGTCAGATCATCACAAACGGAATCAAGGATTTTGAAGCAACTCATGGTGTATTGGGATAGCTTGAGCAACTGCCTTGATCAAAATTTCTTTCCCGGCTTTAGAAAGCAACTTCTCCTTCCATCCAGCTAACTTTTTTGCCAATTTTTCCTTCACAGCATTAAAAGTATGTCTTTTATTCCTCCCAACTAAAGATGGAAGACCAAGGTATTTTTCGTGCTGTGTAATAATCTGAGCTCCAAACCTTGTCTTAATTTCTTCTTGAAGTTGTTGATCTGTATTGCTTGAGAAAAACAGAGAGATTTTAGCCCTATTCAATTGTTGGCCAAAAGCATCTTCATAAACTTTTAAGACACGCTGCAAAGAATCACACTTCTCCAAGCTAGCCTTACAAAAAATAAGATTATCATCTGCAAAAAATAAGTGTGAAAGGATAGGAGTAACAAACAGCCACCCCTTCCATCTTACCTTCCTATACAGATTTTTTAATCAAAGCAGAAAGACCCTCTACACAAATTAAAAAAAGATAAGGAGACAAAGGTTCCCCTTGCTGTAACCCTCTTGAGGGAATAATATTACCTCTAGGTTTACCACTAATACGTACATAATAGGAAATAGAAGAGATACATTGCATCATCAAACCCCTCCACCTAGAATTGAAACCCAATTTTTCCATAATTTTATCCAAGCAAATCCACTCCACTCAATCATATGCCTTTCTCATATCTAGCTTTAAAGCCATCTCTCCAATTTTCCCCCCTCTCTTAGAATTGATGTGATGCATAGTTTCAAAAACTACCAAAACATCATCAGTAATTAACCTTCCATGCACAAAAGCGCTTTGGGTATCACTAATAATTTTTGGTAAAACTTTTTAAGTCTATTAGCAAGAACTTTAGAGGCCAATTTATAAATCACATTACAAAGACTAATAGGATGATAACCAATAATACGCTTTGGATCTTTATTTTTGGTACTAAAACAATAGGGATTTCATTAAATTTTGGTGGAATAGTACCAAGATTAAGAAAATTCAAAACAGTTTTAGTAACCACACTCCCAATAGCAGGCCAAAAGTGCTAGAAGAATAAGGGGGCATATCGTCTAGACTAGGAGATATAAGAGGATACATTAGTTTAAGAGCTTTATGAACCTCTATTCCTTGAAAATCACCTGTAAGTATTCATTCATATCTGTAAGGACCTTTGGAACAATGGCTTGCAATAATTCAGCAAAATCTGATGGGCAAGAAGACTTGAACAAGTTAGAATAATATTTAAGCACCATACCTTCCACAGCTCTATCATCCTCCTGCCAAATTCCATCTTCATCAAACAACCCCTCAATACAATTCTTTTGATATCGATTAGATGCTTTTGAGTGGAAATAACTTGTATTTCTATCACCTGCTTGAAACTAGTTTAGGCGAGATCTCTGATGCCACATCGAGTCTTCTTTGTCCAGCCAACAATTGAGCCCCACCCGAGTATCCCTCATGGAGATAATATTTTCAGGAGAAGCTGGTTGCACTTCTAGCCACAGCAGATGCTTTTGAAGATGGGCAATGTTATTCCCAACATGTCCAAAACAGTTTTTTTTTTTCCAAATCTCCAGCTTTGCTTGGCAATTTTCCATGCAACTTTCAATTGGAAGCTCAGTCCCCATATGTAAACCTTCCTCCCAGGCCGAGTTCACGACATCCTCACAACTTGAGTCCTTCAACCACATAGCTTCAAACCTGAAAATCTTAGTTTGCATTGGTTTTAATTTCTTCCTCATCAGATTCAACACTAGCGGATTATGGTCAGACACAGAAGAAGTTTTATGAAAAAGCTTTGCTTGAGGAAATTTAATCACCCAATCCATTGTTGCTACATCCCTATCAAGCCTTTCTCTAATTTGTGTTCCATCAGATTGTTGATATAGCCAAGTAAATTTAGGACCAGAGAAGCCTAAATCACGAAGACCACACCAATTTAACGCATCTACAAATGGCTGCATTTGTTGAGCGGGCCTAGTGGCACCACCTTCCTTCTCAGATGAACACATAAGTTCATTAAAATTACCAATAGCAAGCCATGGCAGCTGAGAAAGACCGTTGAGATATTTTAATAAACTCCAAGATTCATATCTAAGAGAGGTCTCTAGTTGTCCATAGAAACCTATAAGATGCCACCACCCCAAACCATCTCCACTATTCACCTCAGCATCAATAATAGATGGAGAATATTTTATAACATTTACTTGTATATCATCTTTCCAAAATAAAGCTAACCCTCAACTACTACCTCTGCTGGAACAATCAATCCTTGTTTGAATCCACAGATATCACGAATCTTCACTATCCAATCTCTATCAGATTTTGTTTCCATTGGAAAAACAATTTTGGGCTCTTCTATCCCAATTACCTCTTTTAAGGCATTAAATGTGCGAGGGTTCCCAAGCCCCCAACAGTTTCAACTTAACAAACTCATTGGTCTCGGTGGGGCTGCTCAATAGCCTCCGCCGATCCAAAATGAGTTGCTAAGAGTTCACTTTTCAAAGTTTCCTCCTCAATTTTTACTTTCTTTTCCTGAGATACACAGTGCATAGTGCCACTAGTCTTTCTCTTGAAACCCGAAGCCTCCTCTTTATCTCCAACACTGTCCTTGATACCCTTTGGAAGAAGTCTAACCCAAACACTTTTAATATTTTCCTTAATCTGACCCTTATACTTCTTATCCAAATTTAAAACTTTAGATTTTACACTAGCTTTGCCTTTAGACCCACGGTATTTCCTTCCCTTATCCACACTAACACAACCATCAGATTTTCCAAGATTCTACATAGGCCCACAATTCATGGGATTAGAAACGTGAATAGCATGCAACTTACTCATTTTGTCAACTACCTCTTTATCTCCAACAATTTCGGAATTTGCATCACAATTGACCTCAAGAGGTACTTCTAAATTAATCGTATCAGACTTCAAAATATTCAAATTTGAACCTCCAATATCCTCGGTTAACTCCCTGTCTATCTCCCTAATTTTTTGCTCAAAATCCGAAACTGCATCACCAACTTTTGAAATTTTAGTAACTTCTATCGACTCCATATCTAACTGCCTATTTCCAATATTAACTTCCTTCTGAGACACCTCCTCCAACTCCTGATCAGAACTACCACCACCTTTCCCCATCTCCAATGAAATAGTCACCAGCCTATGAACAGAACCAGTTAGAGTTTGATTAAACTTACGAGGATTATTCAACAATGAAGCTTCTCTTGATGGTATGAAGGAGTCTTTGCCAAAACTAGCAACTTCAACAACTGATTTTCTAGAATTATTGAACTGAGCAGCACGAATCCATGGACCAAACTGTTGATCTTCCAACTTCAGAGAGCATTTACTTTTCAGCCAAAGAGGACAATCCTTATCATCATGAGTAACACTCCCACTCCAGTAACAGATATTCAGTAATCATTCATACTTGAAAGAAATCCAATTCTCACAACTCCCATCCAATGGAATAATTCTTCCATGACAAATAGTTTGGGAGATGTCAATGGCCACTCTGACCCTCAAGAAATTACCTCCTACCATTTCTGAAGTACTCTCCAATCTTCTGACTTCCCCCAAAGTTTCACCAATATCCATTGCAATCTCAGGAGATAACATACTAAAAGGAAGATTGTGAATTTGGACCCAAAACATTGCTGTAGAAAGTTGCAGGTCTGCCAATGGGGTCTTTCCATCATACCTGTGCAGAATTACAAGGTGTCTATCATAGGACCAAGGTTCTCCCATAATAACCTTTTCAACATCCAACTCCGATTCAAAGCCAAACAAAAGATAATTATCAACAGCATCCTTGACATTAAAACGCTGAGTCATACGCCATAAAGGTCTAAAAGTCTAAGCCACTGCATCAATGTTAACATTTCTCTTCATAAGAAATTTTGCCACTAGAACAAACTCATGAATTTGCTTATCCTTTGAAATAGATAGACTTTTTCCTTCTTTATGAGTAAGAGAGTTTATTCCACTTAAGAGCAAGATCATCCATAACAAGAAGAAACTGTTTCCCAAATCCCACAAGCCTTGACAGTAAACTTGTTACAGCAAGGAACAAAACAATTTCCCACAGATAGTTAAGAAAACCAACTACTACAGCCTAAAGTTTAGAGCATCAACCTAGCGAAGAAACTCTCTTAGAATTTTCAACAAACACTTATCGTGTAGCCCACAAAATAAATCCACAAGCCTTGATAGTAAACTAGTTACAAGGAACAAAGCAACTCCCCACAGAAAGTGAAGAAAACCAACTACTACAGCCTAAAAGTTGAGGGCATCAACCTTCATAGCCGAGAACGTTTCTACATGCACTACAGTTTAGATCGATTTTTATTTGCCCTATATCTTATATCTTCTGTACAAATGACCGCTTAAGTTTGGAAGTTTTTGAATTATATAATTTGAAATATTATATTTTAGATTTTACTCTTTAAAATTTTATTTGAGAGAGTTTTAACTTATAGCGTCTGCTTCTGATAATGTTTTTTATCATCAGATTAAGACATCAATCAATTTTATTTCATTTACATTAGCAACTCTACTGCTCATATTTTCCGTTAAATGCCACATAAAATGATGTAATGTAACACTTAACAAAATGATAATTAAAAGAAATATAGACAAAGAGATCATTTATGTAAATTGAATATAACTTCAAGGATAATATTCAAATTTTGAAACTTTAAAATATAAAATTTAAACACTCCAAAATTTAGAGTGTAGTGTGCAGTTTTAAGTTTTTAACCATAAAGGTTTTATTTTTTTCCCTAAAAAACAAACGTTTATTTTGGGCATTTTAAAAAAATGACACTATTTATTTATGCTAAAAAAAAAAAATTCAATCCCGCCCTATTGATATTGTACAGAAATTTAAAAAAGAAAAAAAAAGGGCAAGTTGTATATATATTATAATAATAATAATATATTCATCCATTTACCTTTCATTCTAAAATCTTAATTCTCGTTTTCAAAAAAAAAAAAAAATCTTAATTCTCATACACTTCCTCTCAGCCAAAAAAAAAAAAAATCGCAGACACTCCCAAACCAAACCCTAGAAATACCAATACGACAATGGCTCGAAAAAGAGGACGGAAGAAAAAGGAGTACCGGAACTGGCTGGATCTCCCTAAAGACGTGACGGTGTCGATTCTCCAGAGGCTGGGCGCAATCGATATCTTCGAGAGCGCCCAAAAGGTGTGCATGCTGTGGCGCAATATCTGCAAAGACCCTTCCATGTGGCGTGCGATCGATATGCAGAATCTCGGTGACCTCCACGACATGCCCTACGACCTCGAGAAAATGTGCATTCATGCCATCGATCGCAGTTGCGGCCAGTTGCGAGATATCAACATCGAGTACTTTGGCACCGACGAACTCCTCATCTACATCACCCAAAGGTATATATACATCTCGATTGTTGATATTTCTGTTTAAATTATTATTATTATTATTATTTGGTTTTGGTGTAATTTAATCCTTGTTAAGTTTATTATGGTTCCGGCGTAAAAGTCTCTGACGATTGAATAAATGATTTAGATTCATTCCCGCTATATAAAAAATTAATTGGTGTGTTGATCTAATCATAAAGATCACAATCATTAGAAGCGGACATATACTTTATCAAAAAAAAAAAAAAAGTTTATTGTTAAGTTTAAATTTTAAAATACATATACTTTACTTGTTTTTATTATGTTTTATGTATTTTAATTAATGTTATAATAATAAAATGTATGAACCCACTTGTTTAATCGAGTCAATTGTTGGTTCTATTTTGATAACTATGCAAAGTAATCCTAAAAAACTAATAGAAAGGGAATTATTAAAAGAGTTGGCATCACATGTCACATGTGCTTTTTTTTTTTTTGGGACCACTTGAACAAAGATTTCAGGTGTTCGGGTTTCAACTCAGATTCAGTAACAGTTAGCTCTACTCTGTTAAGCAACATATGTATCTTCTTTGTTTTCTATAGAGTGGTTACAAACTAGGAATAGTTTGATTGCTTTTGATATTTGATTAAGCTTTTGCTTATGCTTTCTGCTGACACACGTTCACAAGTACTTGTATTGATAGCTTCAAATTCAGGTAGGAAGCTTGGATGATTTGGCGTAGAGAATGTTGCCAACTAGATATGTTGTTTTCTTATTCTTTGAACAATTTTTCTATGTACAATATAGAAAATAAACAGTACACCAACATATTGCTGCCCTCCTATAGAGAATATTTCTTTGATGACTTGCTGTAGTTCACAATCTATATGGTGGATTCGAGCTATTTGTCTCCAATATTGAATTTGCAGATGCAAAATTCTTCCACAATTTTGTATTTACTTGTCTGTGTTGTCTCTTCATGGCTGCTGGTTCATTTTTTATCACATCCTTGATATTTTTGCAGTACAAGTCAGCTTAGACGCCTTCGTCTTGTATGTTGCTATTACATTACGGATAAGAAATTGAGTGAATTGGCTGCAAAACTTCCACTATTGGAGGAGCTGGACATGACAATTTCTTCATTGTCAGAAGAACCTTTGGAAGCTTTGGGGCGCTGTTGTCCTCTTTTGAAATCATTAAAATGGAACCAGCTTTGGGATGGACACCCTCACATTCGCATAGAGGGTGATGAGGAGTTTGTTGATGACGGCGAGGCACTTGCTATTGCAAAGAACATGCCCGAATTGCGCCACCTCCAGCTTATTGGAAATAAGGTGACGAACGATGGCTTGCAGGCCATACTTGATGGTTGTCCTCACCTTGAGTCACTTGACATAAGGAAATGTTTCAATGTCACTCTCTCAGGAAATTTGGGAAAAAGATGTGCTGAACGGATTAAAAACTTGCGGCGTCCCAATGATTCCACTCGTGACTACGGATTCATGGCAGAAATTTCTGATATGGATCTTGTTGATGAAGATGACTTAGGAGATTTTTATCATGACTACTAGTTCTTTAGGATTATTATATTTTAAGAATCTGAAATTTTAATCTGTAGTTTCTAATCAACTAACATAACCTATCCGTGTGAATGCCATCCAGCATGTCTTATGACTTTTGAAAGGGGGATAAATAGGGAAAAAAAAGTGTATAACCTCCTAGTTGGATTTATTTTAAAAATGATTTTGGATCCATCGTGTGACTAATTTGTATGTGAAGTAAATTCCGTGGTGCCTATTATGCTTGGTTATCTATCGATTAATCTTTTGTTCAATTTCATTTAATAAGTAACCTGGTGAGGCTTTTGGCTTTTGGGTTATGTGAACTACAATAACTTCTCATTGTGGTTGCCTTATTATTCCACATAACCTTAATATATTTACATTTTATTTAAAAGAAACATGTCATACGTTTTAATTTTAAAGGAATCGGTGTTTTTTTTTTTTTTTCAAAACAATGTGAAAAAAAACTTTATACAAGTGTGTTGAAAAACTAATTTTTTAGGTAACTTATAATGCAAAAGTGTGTATTGGGTATTTGGGTATGAGTAACAATTTTAAGAAAAAGTTGTTTTTAGTGACACAATGTGAGGTCTGCATTTTTCAAAATATTTACTGCGCTGTAAATAATTGGCATGGAGTGTTTTTAGAATGTTTATTTCAAATATTTTAAAATTGAAAATTGTATTATGAAAACTCTATATATTAAAAGTATTTTCATTTGAAAATGTATTTGGCATTACTAGAAAGTAAAAAGTTACTTTATCTATTTTACATTACCACTTTAATAATGCATCTTACCTATTAAGGGTATTTGAATTTTATTTTCTAAAGTTTGAGAGTGTTTGGATTTTACATTCTAAAGTTTTAGAGTTTGGGGTATAAAATCTAAACACTCCTTAACTTTAGGGGGTAGAATTCAAATTTTGAAATATCAAGATATAAAATCCAAACAGCTCAAACTATAGGGGCTAAAATCCAAATTTTGAAATTTTGGATATAAAATATAAACAACTTTAAACTTTAGGTATATAATTTGCAATTTACCCAAAAAAAACTTTAACAACACACCTTACAAGCAACTCAAGTAAATTCAAATAAGCACAATTAATACCATGGAATTTTTTTTTTTTTTTTGAAAATGAGCTCAACTGATAAAGTCTTTAATGATTGAATAAGAGATTTGAGATTTATTTTCCACCTATACCAAAATCTGATTAGTATCTTAGCCGGATAATAAAAATAAAAGCGAACGCTATAAGTTAAAATTCTCTAAAAAAAAGGAAAAAACATTTGAAAATGCCATTCTATCATTTCTAAAAATGTTTCATGCGTGTTTTAGTTAGCTTAACTAGTAAAGTTTTTGATGGTTGAATAAGAGATTTGGGGTTCAATTCCCACCTACACCAAAAACTTAGTCTTTGTCTGATGATAAAAAACTATCATCAATAAAAAAGAATTTTCCATACCTTTCTTGTATTGAAATAATAAGGTCTTGTGTTGAAATACTAACAATTTTAAGTTTTGATCCCATTGATCAAAAATCCTATTTTTAGTTTCAAATTTTTCAAGGTTATGAGAATCCTTTAATGAATTTATAATTCAATAGAAANAAAAGTATGATCATTAGAGAAATAATAAAAAAATGGAGTATAATGAATATTTTATTGAAATATCTTGTAAAATAAATGAACTGATGTGGGTATTTTGTAAAAGTAAATGTGTAAAATAGAAAAAGTAGGTTTTTAGTGTAAAAATGGATGTGTAAAATACACATACTGATGTGAATGCTCTAAGTTACCTAAAAAATTAGTTTTTCAACACACTTGTATAAAGTTTTTTTTTCACATTGTTTTGAAAAAAAAAAAAAAACACCGATTCCTTTAAAATTAAAACGTATGACATGTTTCTTTTAAATAAAATGTAAATATATTAAGGTTATGTGGAATAATAAGGCAACCACAATGAGAAGTTATTGTAGTTCACATAACCCAAAAGCCAAAAGCCTCACCAGGTTACTTATTAAATGAAATTGAACAAAAGATTAATCGATAGATAACCAAGCATAATAGGCACCACGGAATTTACTTCACATACAAATTAGTCACACGATGGATCCAAAATCATTTTTAAAATAAATCCAACTAGGAGGTTATACACTTTTTTTTCCCTATTTATCCCCCTTTCAAAAGTCATAAGACATGCTGGATGGCATTCACACGGATAGGTTATGTTAGTTGATTAGAAACTACAGATTAAAATTTCAGATTCTTAAAATATAATAATCCTAAAGAACTAGTAGTCATGATAAAAATCTCCTAAGTCATCTTCATCAACAAGATCCATATCAGAAATTTCTGCCATGAATCCGTAGTCACGAGTGGAATCATTGGGACGCCGCAAGTTTTTAATCCGTTCAGCACATCTTTTTCCCAAATTTCCTGAGAGAGTGACATTGAAACATTTCCTTATGTCAAGTGACTCAAGGTGAGGACAACCATCAAGTATGGCCTGCAAGCCATCGTTCGTCACCTTATTTCCAATAAGCTGGAGGTGGCGCAATTCGGGCATGTTCTTTGCAATAGCAAGTGCCTCGCCGTCATCAACAAACTCCTCATCACCCTCTATGCGAATGTGAGGGTGTCCATCCCAAAGCTGGTTCCATTTTAATGATTTCAAAAGAGGACAACAGCGCCCCAAAGCTTCCAAAGGTTCTTCTGACAATGAAGAAATTGTCATGTCCAGCTCCTCCAATAGTGGAAGTTTTGCAGCCAATTCACTCAATTTCTTATCCGTAATGTAATAGCAACATACAAGACGAAGGCGTCTAAGCTGACTTGTACTGCAAAAATATCAAGGATGTGATAAAAAATGAACCAGCAGCCATGAAGAGACAACACAGACAAGTAAATACAAAATTGTGGAAGAATTTTGCATCTGCAAATTCAATATTGGAGACAAATAGCTCGAATCCACCATATAGATTGTGAACTACAGCAAGTCATCAAAGAAATATTCTCTATAGGAGGGCAGCAATATGTTGGTGTACTGTTTATTTTCTATATTGTACATAGAAAAATTGTTCAAAGAATAAGAAAACAACATATCTAGTTGGCAACATTCTCTACGCCAAATCATCCAAGCTTCCTACCTGAATTTGAAGCTATCAATACAAGTACTTGTGAACGTGTGTCAGCAGAAAGCATAAGCAAAAGCTTAATCAAATATCAAAAGCAATCAAACTATTCCTAGTTTGTAACCACTCTATAGAAAACAAAGAAGATACATATGTTGCTTAACAGAGTAGAGCTAACTGTTACTGAATCTGAGTTGAAACCCGAACACCTGAAATCTTTGTTCAAGTGGTCCCAAAAAAAAAAAAAGCACATGTGACATGTGATGCCAACTCTTTTAATAATTCCCTTTCTATTAGTTTTTTAGGATTACTTTGCATAGTTATCAAAATAGAACCAACAATTGACTCGATTAAACAAGTGGGTTCATACATTTTATTATTATAACATTAATTAAAATACATAAAACATAATAAAAACAAGTAAAGTATATGTATTTTAAAATTTAAACTTAACAATAAACTTTTTTTTTTTTTTTGATAAAGTATATGTCCGCTTCTAATGATTGTGATCTTTATGATTAGATCAACACACCAATTAATTTTTTATATAGCGGGAATGAATCTAAATCATTTATTCAATCGTCAGAGACTTTTACGCCGGAACCATAATAAACTTAACAAGGATTAAATTACACCAAAACCAAATAATAATAATAATAATAATTTAAACAGAAATATCAACAATCGAGATGTATATATACCTTTGGGTGATGTAGATGAGGAGTTCGTCGGTGCCAAAGTACTCGATGTTGATATCTCGCAACTGGCCGCAACTGCGATCGATGGCATGAATGCACATTTTCTCGAGGTCGTAGGGCATGTCGTGGAGGTCACCGAGATTCTGCATATCGATCGCACGCCACATGGAAGGGTCTTTGCAGATATTGCGCCACAGCATGCACACCTTTTGGGCGCTCTCGAAGATATCGATTGCGCCCAGCCTCTGGAGAATCGACACCGTCACGTCTTTAGGGAGATCCAGCCAGTTCCGGTACTCCTTTTTCTTCCGTCCTCTTTTTCGAGCCATTGTCGTATTGGTATTTCTAGGGTTTGGTTTGGGAGTGTCTGCGATTTTTTTTTTTTTTGGCTGAGAGGAAGTGTATGAGAATTAAGATTTTTTTTTTTTTTTGAAAACGAGAATTAAGATTTTAGAATGAAAGGTAAATGGATGAATATATTATTATTATTATAATATATATACAACTTGCCCTTTTTTTTTTCTTTTTTAAATTTCTGTACAATATCAATAGGGCGGGATTGAATTTTTTTTTTTTAGCATAAATAAATAGTGTCATTTTTTTAAAATGCCCAAAATAAACGTTTGTTTTTTAGGGAAAAAAATAAAACCTTTATGGTTAAAAACTTAAAACTGCACACTACACTCTAAAATTTTGGAGTGTTTAAATTTTATATTTTAAAGTTTCAAAATTTGAATATTATCCTTGAAGTTATATTCAATTTACATAAATGATCTCTTTGTCTATATTTCTTTTAATTATCATTTTGTTAAGTGTTACATTACATCATTTTATGTGGCATTTAACGGAAAATATGAGCAGTAGAGTTGCTAATGTAAATGAAATAAAATTGATTGATGTCTTAATCTGATGATAAAAAACATTATCAGAAGCAGACGCTATAAGTTAAAACTCTCTCAAATAAAATTTTAAAGAGTAAAATCTAAAATATAATATTTCAAATTATATAATTCAAAAACTTCCAAACTTAAGCGGTCATTTGTACAGAAGATATAAGATATAGGGCAAATAAAAATCGATCTAAACTGTAGTGCATGTAGAAACGTTCTCGGCTATGAAGGTTGATGCCCTCAACTTTTAGGCTGTAGTAGTTGGTTTTCTTCACTTTCTGTGGGGAGTTGCTTTGTTCCTTGTAACTAGTTTACTATCAAGGCTTGTGGATTTATTTTGTGGGCTACACGATAAGTGTTTGTTGAAAATTCTAAGAGAGTTTCTTCGCTAGGTTGATGCTCTAAACTTTAGGCTGTAGTAGTTGGTTTTCTTAACTATCTGTGGGAAATTGTTTTGTTCCTTGCTGTAACAAGTTTACTGTCAAGGCTTGTGGGATTTGGGAAACAGTTTCTTCTTGTTATGGATGATCTTGCTCTTAAGTGGAATAAACTCTCTTACTCATAAAGAAGGAAAAAGTCTATTTCTATCTATTTCAAAGGATAAGCAAATTCATGAGTTTGTTCTAGTGGCAAAATTTCTTATGAAGAGAAATGTTAACATTGATGCAGTGGCTTAGACTTTTAGACCTTTATGGCGTATGACTCAGCGTTTTAATGTCAAGGATGCTGTTGATAATTATCTTTTGTTTGGCTTTGAATCGGAGTTGGATGTTGAAAAGGTTATTATGGGAGAACCTTGGTCCTATGATAGACACCTTGTAATTCTGCACAGGTATGATGGAAAGACCCCATTGGCAGACCTGCAACTTTCTACAGCAATGTTTTGGGTCCAAATTCACAATCTTCCTTTTAGTATGTTATCTCCTGAGATTGCAATGGATATTGGTGAAACTTTGGGGGAAGTCAGAAGATTGGAGAGTACTTCAGAAATGGTAGGAGGTAATTTCTTGAGGGTCAGAGTGGCCATTGACATCTCCCAAACTATTTGTCATGGAAGAATTATTCCATTGGATGGGAGTTGTGAGAATTGGATTTCTTTCAAGTATGAATGATTACTGAATATCTGTTACTGGAGTGGGAGTGTTACTCATGATGATAAGGATTGTCCTCTTTGGCTGAAAAGTAAATGCTCTCTGAAGTTGGAAGATCAACAGTTTGGTCCATGGATTCGTGCTGCTCAGTTCAATAATTCTAGAAAATCAGTTGTTGAAGTTGCTAGTTTTGGCAAAGACTCCTTCATACCATCAAGAGAAGCTTCATTGTTGAATAATCCTCGTAAGTTTAATCAAACTCTAACTGGTTCTGTTCATAGGCTGGTGACTATTTCATTGGAGATGGGGAAAGGTGGTGGTAGTTCTGATCAGGAGTTGGAGGAGGTGTCTCAGAAGGAAGTTAATATTGGAAATAGGCAGTTAGATATGGAGTCGATAGAAGTTACTAAAATTTCAAAAGTTGGTGATGCAGTTTCGGATTTTGAGCAAAAAATTAGGGAGATAGACAGGGAGTTAACCGAGGATATTGGAGGTTCAAATTTGAATATTTTGAAGTCTGATACGATTAATTTAGAAGTACCTCTTGAGGTCAATTGTGATGCAAATTCCGAAATTGTTGGAGATAAAGAGGTAGTTGACAAAATGAGTAAGTTGCATGCTATTCACGTTTCTAATCCCATGAATTGTGGGCCTATGTAGAATCTTGGAAAATCTGATGGTTGCGTTAGTGTGGATAAGGGAAGGAAATACCGTGGGTCTAAAGGCAAAGCTAGTGTAAAATCTAAAGTTTTAAATTTGGATAAGAAGTATAAGGGTCAGATTAAGGAAAATATTAAAAGTGTTTGGGTTAGACTTCTTCCAAAGGGTATCAAGGACAGTGTTGGAGATAAAGAGGAGGCTTCGGGTTTCAAGAGAAAGACTAGTGGCACTATGCACTGTGTATCTCAGGAAAAGAAAGTAAAAATTGAGGAGGAAACTTTGAAAAGTGAACTCTTAGCAACTCATTTTGGATCGGCGGAGGCTATTGAGCAGCCCCACCGAGACCAATGAGTTTGTTAAGTTGAAACTGTTGGGGGCTTGGGAACCCTCGCACATTTAATGCCTTAAAAGAGGTAATTGGGATAGAAGAGCCCAAAATTGTTTTTCCAATGGAAACAAAATCTGATAGAGATTGGATAGTGAAGATTCATGATATCTGTGGATTCAAACAAGGATTGATTGTTCCAGCAGAGGTAGTAGTTGAGGGTTAGCTTTATTTTGGAAAGATGATATACAAGTAAATGTTATAAAATATTCTCCATCTATTATTGATGCTGAGGTGAATAGTGGAGATGGTTTGGGGTGGTGGCATCTTATAGGTTTCTATGGACAACTAGAGACCTCTCTTAGATATGAATCTTGGAGTTTATTAAAATATCTCAACGGTCTTTCTCAGCTGCCATGGCTTGCTATTGGTAATTTTAATGAACTTATGTGTTCATCTGAGAAGGAAGGTGGTGCCACTAGGCCCGCTCAACAAATGCAGCCATTTGTAGATGCGTTAAATTGGTGTGGTCTTCGTGATTTAGGCTTCTCTGGTCCTAAATTTACTTGGCTATATCAACAATCTGATGGAACACAAATTAGAGAAAGGCTTGATAGGGATGTAGCAACAATGGATTGGGTGATTAAATTTCCTCAAGCAAAGCTTTTTCATAAAACTTCTTCTGTGTCTGACCATAATCCGCTAGTGTTGAATCTGATGAGGAAGAAATTAAAACCAATGCAAACTAAGATTTTCAGGTTTGAAGCTATGTGGTTGAAGGACTCAAGTTGTGAGGATGTCGTGAACTCGGCCTGGGAGGAAGGTTTACATATGGGGACTGAGCTTCCAATTGAAAGTTGCATGGAAAATTGCCAAGCAAAGCTGGAGATTTGGAAAAAAAAAAACTGTTTTGGACATGTTGGGAATAACATTGCCCATCTTCAAAAGCATCTGCTGTGGCTAGAAGTGCAACCAGCTTCTCCTGAAAATATTATCTCCATGAGGGATACTCGGGTGGGGCTCAATTGTTGGCTGGACAAAGAAGACTCGATGTGGCATCAGAGATCTCGCCTAAACTAGTTTCAAGCAGGTGATAGAAATACAAGTTATTTCCACTCAAAAGCATCTAATCGATATCAAAAGAATTGTATTGAGGGGTTGTTTGATGAAGATGGAATTTGGCAGGAGGATGATAGAGCTGTGGAAGGTATGGTGCTTAAATATTATTCTAACTTGTTCAAGTCTTCTTGCCCATCAGATTTTGCTGAATTATTGCAAGCCATTGTTCCAAAGGTCCTTACAGATATGAATGAATACTTACAGGTGATTTTCAAGGAATAGAGGTTCATAAAGCTCTTAAACTAATGTATCCTCTTATATCTCCTAGTCTAGACGATATGCCCCCCTTATTCTTCTAGCACTTTTGGCCTGCTATTGGGAGTGTGGTTACTAAAACTGTTTTGAATTTTCTTAATCTTGGTACTATTCCACCAAAATTTAATGAAATCCCTATTGTTTTAGTACCAAAAAATAAAGATCCAAAGCGTATTATTGGTTATCATCCTATTAGTCTTTGTAATGTGATTTATAAATTGGCCTCTAAAGTTCTTGCTAATAGACTTAAAAAAGTTTTACCAAAAATTATTAGTGATACCCAAAGCGCTTTTGTGCATGGAAGGTTAATTACTGATGATGTTTTGGTAGTTTTTGAAACTATGCATCACATCAATTCTAAGAGAGGGGGGAAAATTGGAGAGATGGCTTTAAAGCTAGATATGAGAAAGGCATATGATTGAGTGGAGTGGATTTGCTTGGATAAAATTATGGAAAAATTGGGTTTCAATTCTAGGTGGAGGGGTTTGATGATGCAATGTATCTCTTCTATTTCCTATTATGTACGTATTAGTGGTAAACCTAGAGGTAATATTATTCCCTCAAGAGGGTTACAGCAAGGGGAACCTTTGTCTCCTTATCTTTTTTTAATTTGTGTAGAGGGTCTTTCTGCTTTGATTAAAAAAATCTGTATAGGAAGGTAAGATGGAAGGGGTGGCTGTTTGTTACTCCTATCCTTTCACACTTATTTTTTGCAGATGATAATCTTATTTTTTGTAAGGCTAGCTTGGAGAAGTGTGATTCTTTGCAGCGTGTCTTAAAAGTTTATGAAGATGCTTTTGGCCAACAATTGAATAGGGCTAAAATCTCTCTGTTTTTCTCAAGCAATACAGATCAACAACTTCAAGAAGAAATTAAGACAAGGTTTGGAGCTCAGATTATTACACAGCACGAAAAATACCTTGGTCTTCCATCTTTAGTTGGGAGGAATAAAAGACATACTTTTAATGCTGTGAAGGAAAAATTGGCAAAAAAGTTAGCTGGATGGAAGGAGAAGTTGCTTTCTAAAGCCGGGAAAGAAATTTTGATCAAGGCAGTTGCTCAAGCTATCCCAATACACCATGAGTTGCTTCAAAATCCTTGATTCCGTTTGTGATGATCTGACTAGTATGATTAGAAATTTTTGGTGGGGACAAAAACAAGATGAAAGAAAGATGGCGTGGTTGAGTTAAGAGAAGTTGTGTGTGCCTAAATCATGTGGTGGGATAGGTTTCAAACTGCTTAAGCCTTTTAATCTAGCTCATTTGGCTAAACAAGGCTGGAGACTTCAAATGGCTAATAATACTCTTGTTTATAGAGTTTTTAAGGCATGTTATTTTAAAGATTGTGATTTTGTTCATGCTTCCTTGGGAAATAGACCTTCATACTTGTGGAGAAGTATTTATGTAGCCCAAGAAATTGTTAAAAAAGGGATGAGATGGAATGTTGGCAATGGTCAAAAAATCCGGATATGGGAGGATAAGTGGATTCCTAACTCTCCTTCATCTAAGGTTATCTCCCCTAGAGTTCTTTATCCACAAATCTCTATGGTTAGTGATATGATTGATGTTGAAGATAAGGGATGGAATTTTAGTTTACTTAAATGTATTTTCCTTCCCTTTGAGGTAGAAATTATAGGAGGTATTCCACTGAGTACTTGGCTTCCTGAAGATAAACAAATCTGGGAAGAGACTTCAAATGGTTTATTTTCGGTTAGGAGTGCCTACAAAGTTGCAATGGATTTGAGCAAGCCTATCGAATTTGCTTCAAGCTCGGATGGTGATAGCATGAGGTAGTTTTGGAAAAAGCTCTGGAAGATCCAAGTTCCTCATAAGATTCAACACTTTATTTGGAGGGCAGCCCATGATATTCTCCCAACAAAGGCGAATCTAGTACGTAGGCATGTTATATTGGAGGGTGGTTGTGAGGAATGTGGTGATAATTTGGAATACTTGTTGCATCTTTGTTGGGAATGTCCTAAGGCAAGTGAAACATGAATGTTATTACAAAATTTCAATGACTTTGCCTCTATGTAGTTTAGGTGTTTTATGGATTTCCTATGGCTTAGATTGGTTGTGTGAAGATCAGGCTATAGCAATCACAACTTTATGGGCACTTTGGACAAATAGGAATGAAGTTCAACATGGTGGATTAAGGAAGAATGGGAAGCAACTGATTCTATGGTGTACTCACTACTTGGAGGAGTATTGGGCAGCTGTGGAAGTCCCAATGAAGCTTTCTCAAGTTCATGTTTCAAAATGGGAGCCTTCGGCTTTTCCTTTTTATAAGGTTAATGTAGATGGAGTTGTTTTTAAGGAACAAAAAGAAGTTGGAGTGAGGGTTGTAATTTGAGACCATGTTGGAAATTTTATTGTAGGTCTTAGCATGAAATTTCAGTGTCCTCTAGGAGCTATTGAAGTTGAGGCAAAGGCCTTTGAATTTGGTTTGGAATTTTCTAATGATATGGGTATTCAGCACTTTGTTCTAGGAGGAGATTCACTTAATATTGTTCATGCTCTTAGTTGAAATTCTCATGCTACTTCAACAATTGTTGCTCTGATTTATGGGATCCAGGTTACTTCTTTTGAGTTTCAGAATGTCTTATTTTCTCATGTTTGTAAGAACAACAATATACCTGCTCACTAGTTAGCTAAACATGCTTTAGGCATCTTTGATTTTTCTATTTGGATTGAAAAGAGTCCATGTTTTCTTGTATAAGCTGTTCTCCATGATATATCTACTGCTTTTAATTATTAATAAAATTTGTGTGTTTTCTATCCAAAAAAAAAAAAAAAAAATTCCAAACTTCAAGAGTGTGTTTTACACTTTAGCCTAACTTAAAAATACCATAACAGAATATGGTATTTGGTATTTGGTAATTAGCAAAATTACAAACATAGACCATGGGCTTTATAAGGAAGAAAAAAAGCCTATGGGGTCTTAATTAAAATTTGCTTTTCTGAATCAAGATTCAAAATCTTCATGTGGAAAGTCTGTAGATTTTATTACCGGCTAAACGCAACCTTATCAAGAAAGTTCACTCTTAAAGCTTTCTAATTCGACTATGATAGATTTAATTGATTGGATGGCCCAAAATTTATATGAGCCCGAGATAGAAGATATTGCTTCTATGAAAATCCAATTTAAATCACAATGAACAAAATCGTTAGCAAGAGATGTTTGCAATAATATGCCTATTAAGAGATGGGATCGAAGCAAATCTTTGAGAATGTAGAGTGTAAAAGCTCAATTTCCCAGCCCTCAAAACTCCAAATTTCAAGTTAAAACTGCAAACAAGAGTAAAATTATTATGGACAAAGTTTAGCTACAAAATTGGTTGTAATTTGAGGTTACAACCTTACTCAATATCTTTTTATTAATGGTGAATTTTGATAAATCTACCATTAAATTATATCTTCTTCTTATATTCTCTATGTTTGCAAAATTTCTAAAAAATGAAATATCAATAACTATGTTATCAATAAATTGTTTAAATTGCAAGTTTTTGTAGTTTAAAATTATGCACAAAACATAAGATTATAGATCATATAGCAAATAATATCTTATTAACCCAAAATTTGACATGTGTATTAAGAGAGTAAAAAACATGCAATTCAACGGTTAGATTTTCAAAACATGTAGTAATGTCTATTTTATTGAGTAAGGTTATAGTCTTAAATTACAATTAATTTTGTAATTAAACTTTATCCAATTATTATTTCACAAGTTCAAAGGAGAAAATTCATATCTCATTATGGAAAAAATCACATTAAATTGGGCCTTGATCAGAAATTTTGTCATTTCAAAATTTAGAAGTTTCACACTCTAAAGCATATACAAGGTTTTTTTTTTTTTTTTTTTTTTTTAACCTAAATTTTAAGAAATAAACACACACACAAGAAAGAGGAAATGAGATTTTCATAAAATTACTTCTCATCAATTGAAGAAGAATTTAAAATGTACATGAGCATATCACATAAAAGTCAATTAATTTTGATCGTACTAAAAAATAAGTGATTTTAATAGATTAAAAAATTACTTTTCATTGGTTATCAAAAATGAGGATAAATATGCATGCATAAGATCAAACTTATAAAATAATTTAGTAATTTTAATTATTAAAATTTTGTTTGTGTTACAAAATAATTAATTAATTAGTTTGATAAATCAATAGCTTAATCACATAATATTGTTACCCTAATCAAATGAGAAGTCAATTTCGATAAAAACTTATTTAAGTATCTCTTACAAAGATCAAAAATAGAAATGAAATATGTTAAGTGAAAATATAAGAATAAAAAATCAAGGAAATTGGTTCTTAAAAAAAATAAATAAAAAAACCTAGGAAACAGGAATCAAAGTGTTGGTGTTGGGGCAAATTATATACATATACTAAAGTGGGTTTTAATTAGCTCAACTGATAAAATCTCTAATAGTTGAATAAGAGATCTCGGGTTCAATCGCGGCTTATACCAAAAAATAATTAGTGTTTTAGTTTGATGATAAAAAACTATTATCAGGAGCGAATGCCATAAGTTAAAACTCTCTCAAAAAAACATATACATATACTAAAAGTTGGGATTTAGAAGTCATTGTTCACCAAATTTCACTACTTTTTGAAGTAAAAAGGATAACTAATTCCACCAATGTTTCAAATAAAAAAATAACTAATTTGTTCTTATCAACTAATCGTCTTCTTCTTTTTGTTTATATCAACTTCTTCTTCTTTTTAATTCATATAATTTTTACATTTTTTTAAACGTTAATTATGGGGTTGTGAGAGGTTTTAGGATTGGAAAATGCATTTAGATGGGGATAAGATTCTTAAAATAAAACTAATCGGTCTTCATTTAAATCATAATATAGTGGACGATCCCCCCACCCCCCCCCCCCCCCAAAAGTTCACAATTTGTGATGAATGAATTATAGACAAATTGAAATTCTTATTTAATAGATAGTAATCTAGGATTTTTTTTTTTTTGTTCATATTAGCTTCTTCTTTTTCTTCTTGTTTGTATTGCAATGATACTTTTTAAATACACTTACATAGTATCATTTGATATTAAATACCTTCTCCTCAACTAAACCAACCTTTTTAGTGAGGATTACATTTTTAAAGATAATTTTTTAATAAATATATAGATATGATAGATTTTCAATTTATGGTGTCCGTTCCATGATGATTGTTCTTATCTAGTCAAGACACCAACAAATACATTCTCCTTAACTAGAATGGCATTCTTTTTTAAGATTACACTTTTATAATAAATATACACCAATTAGTTTTTTGGTGTAGGTAAAGTTTGAACCTAAGATCTCTTATATGATAACAATAGACTTTACCAATTGAGCTTGTTAGAATCCATATTTATAAAAACAATTTGGGTAAAATACTATTTTGGTCCCTAAATTTTACAAATTTTTATTTTTCATCCCTAAACTTTACAAATTCATTTTTCATCCTTAAATTATAGAATTTTTTTTTTCATCCCTAAACTAATGAATTTTTTTTTTTCATTCCTATTTTTGTCTCTAAACTATTGAAAAAAACTGTTTACAAAGTTCAAGAATAAAAAAGGAACTTTTCAAAGTTTTGAGATAAAAAAAAAAAACTTTTGATAAAGTTTAAGGACCAAAATAGTATTTTACTTAACACATTATAATAAATTGATATTGTATGTACAACAAGTGAGTTGACTACCAATTATTTTCTTCTTTATTGTGCATGACAATTTCCAAATAAAATTCCTTTTTTATTTATTTACTTGAGAATAAGCTTGTTTGTGCTTAATTGTCTTGAGAAAATCCATGGCATAGTTGTATAGATAACTAGTTTCTTTTCTACTTGAAAGGATGTTTAAAACAGTACCGAGTTTTTTTCTTTTTAATTAAAATATATGATAAATGTTATTTCTAAAAATTAAAATGTAGATCCATTAAAGTTATATCTAATAAGGCAACCACTATGCAAAGTTACAATAGTGATAATATTATTGGGGAAAGTACGTAATATTGGGAAAAAGAATGTTATTGTAGTTAACATAAACCCAATTAATTTAAACCTATCGCTGAAATTATTTTTTTACTCACCAATATAAATATATAGAGGCATCACTCTCCCAAAGTAGCACTTGAATTCGTCTGACTCTCACATATAAAGAAAGAAAGAAACAAACAATAGTACAAGCAAAGCCTGTAAATTTGATGATGACCAACTCATTTTCAATGCCACACCATCATCAGCTCCATTACCTTCTCCCCATAGCCAGCGCCATATGCTGCATGCAATTCTGCTACTTATTTTATGGAGTTTTAATCCTCAACTGATACTTCTTCTATTTAGACCATAATTCTTCATCTGATGGTCGAGACAGACATGGTGGATTGCCTAGAAATTTTTCTTAACCATCAGATCATCTCGTTGTCACTGTGGCTGCTGGGTTAGTGGGGTTCACAATGAGTAGATGAATTGAAATTGTTTTGATTTGGGAATCGGTTCAGATGGTGAAACATTATCTTATAAAATTCTAGAATTTGTGTTGAGTTTTGGGCTAAACGGGTAGTTTAAGGGCTGATTTGGCCAAAAAAAAAAACTAGTTAGCATGATGACTTGTCACTTAACAACCAAAACTAATTGAGGGTGTAGTTTTGCTAACAGAACCAAATTTTAGAGTGTAAAATCAAATTTCTCAAACTTTAAGATGTAAAATCTAAACAACCCCAAACTTCAAGAGTATACTTTGCAATTTACCCTTGTTAAAATTAATTGTTTGTTTTACAAGACAATTATTTAGTTTTGATAAATCAAGAGCTTAATCACTTATACTGTTACCCTAATCAGATGAGAAGTCAATTCTAATTATATTAAAAAAAAAAAGAAAAAAAAAAAGAAAAGAAAAGAAGAAGGTAATCAGAATCAAAATGCTGGTGGTGGGCCAGATTATATACTGTATGCTGGCTGTACCAAATTTCACTAATTTTTTTAGATAAGACGATGACGATACTTAATTCCAATAATTTTTTAGATAAAAATAATGACTAATTTGTTGTCTTTTTTTCATTATATTAACTTCTTTTCTTTTGGGTAAATTGTAAATTGTATCTCTAAAATTTGATAGTGTTTAGATTTTATACTCTGAAGTTTTTGAATTTGAATTTTACTCCTTGAAGTTTTGGAATATTTAGATTTACAATATGAAGTTTTAAAATTTAGATTTTAGCCTCTAAATTTTAAAAGTATTTAGATTTTATTCCCTAAAATTTGAGTGTGGTTGGATTTTACATCCCGAAATTTTAGAATTCAGGGTGTAAAATCCAAACAAATTCAAACTTTAGGGTTAAAATCCAAACACTCCAAAATTTCAAGGAGTAAAATTCAAATTCTAAAATTTTAAAGTGTAAAATTCAAACACCCAAACTTTAAGGGTGTAATTTGTGATTCACTTTAAAAGAAACACATAAATTATGGAGTTGTGAGAAGCTTTAAGATTGGGAAAGAAATTTAGATGATAGAGATAAGATTTTAAAGATAAAACTGCTATTCTTTTTTCATTTTTTTTTTAAAGAAGAAAATTGTTATTCATTTAAATCAAAATATAGTGCACGATGTTTCTCCACACCAAAAAAAAAAAAAGTACACGATTTGTGATGAATGAATTAATTATAGTCAAATTGAAATTCTTATTTAACTTTGTTTTTGAAACGCAATTCTTATTTAACTTAGATTGTAATGTAGGATTTTTTTTTTTTTTTGGTTATCTTAAGTTATCAACTTCTTCTTGTTTGCATTGCAATTATACTTGTAAAATCTTCCGGTTAATGCACGCGAAAGGGAGTTATCTCAGAGTAAGGATAGTGGCAGTAGGAGATGGAGTTGCACGAGATTAGGCGATTGTCTTTTTGTACCCCTGTTTCAGATCTAAGGATAGATCCAGAAGTTTAGGTTAAAGGTAATTAGGTTGTAATTGTTTAACTAGGCTTTTAATCATGAATGTAAAAAGATTGTTTAGAAGTAACTCCTCTACCAGTATTAGGTCACCAGTACATCCCTCCCAGAGATTCCTCAGTCCGATGGAATTATAAATTCTGAGAGTTATGAGTTGTTAGATCTAATCTAAAACTAGGAGATTGGAACATCCCTAAGGTTCCCACAAACAAGATCTACAAATCTTCTTGGACCCTTAAGAATGCTTTTAAGACTAGTTACCATGTCCGAACCATAGAACAGGTTTACAGTATCAACAAGGAGTACGAAACGTGCTACTTGTTACCTGAAGCAACCCTGGTAGATTGGATGATTGAGAATGAGAATTTCACTCATCAGATCCAACACCCAGCCCAGAATCTTGATCTAGACTTTGTCCAGCAGCTAGCCGATGGTAAGGTTAGACTAAATTTCGACCATTCTAGATTCAGACCTCCAGTCGGTTCACCTTCATACTCCCCATCAGGATATGATGAACTTAGGTTTAGATCACCAGTAGATCTACACCAACCCTTTATGCAACCAACTAATCTCTTAAGAGATAGACCTGCATCCCAGTGTAGTACATCCAGACCTCTAGCACCCTTTCCAAGTCTAGAAGAGACTTAGATTTAGAGCTCCAAGGTGTCCAGACCAGATCCCAGGTTAGCACACCCTGCTACACAGCCATGCAAGATTCAGTTGTTGATGAGGAAGAAAAGAAAAGTCAGAAACCCCCATCACCATCTGGTAGTGATATGGTAAATCCATACCAACAGGAACCCCAGGATCCGTTTCAGCCAGAACCTGAAATAGATTATGAACTCAAGGTTATCAGGAAAGACTTCACTCCTGATATGGATGCCCTAGGCAAAAAGTTTGAGTCAGAAGAAAACAGACTCAAGAGAGAAGCCTATAGAGCCAACCATACCCTTGAACAAAAGAAAGAAGTTCTCACAAATTGGACAACATTCATGAAAGAGACATCCAGTAATGTCCCTTTCTTTGAATACTTTGAGAACCATTTTGAGTGGCACAAGAAGTCTTGTGTTCTCACCAAAACCAATTGGACAAAACCCCCTAGTAAAGAAGCTAGTGGTAAACCCAAACCTCTAGAAGTTTTAGATCTCACCATCCACCCTAGGAAGCCATAGTCTTCAACCACCGTGGAACAGATCTAGTTGCCTCTCCCTTCAAAACCCCTACCACTCAAGAAGAAACGGTAGTGAAGAAGGTCATAGAGCAAAACAACTACACCAACCAGTGTTTAGGTGTTATAGGAAAACAGCTTGATAGAATAGAAGACAAGGTAGACAGCAAGGTTATTCCCCAGCCAGGAAACCCTAGCAAACCTGTCAAAGCCATAGAGAAGCCTCTAGTCAAGCTCCCTACAACTAAGCAACCCAGCCTTAGATCTAAGGATAAAACAGCCTTAGAAATAGTCAACCAAAAGCNGCTAAACTGCCAGAATATGAAGCCCTGAATTGGTGTGGTGTCTGTAACCAGTTCGCTACCTTCCATGAACATGATTATCATCATAGTCCTCCTTCGGAGTATTATGATACAGACTAGCCACCATCCAGCATTCAGGTTGGTAAGCCCAAAGGATGATCCTCTAGTTTTGGGTTTTCCTTCCTCTAGTACCAGGTGCCATTGCTTTCAATACAAGGTCTCAGTCCAACCTAGACTTCGTCCAGATCGCCGGAAATTCTAGCACGGAATTAAAAGATCTTAGCCAAGCCGAGAAGCTAGGGTCACATGAAATGGATCCTCCTGCCTCTTCAGCAGTAATCAAGTATCCATTTGACCCATTCCAAGATTCCCAAGATCCTTATGATGGTTACAATCTGGATGAAGATTAGATTCTCCAAATAACACCAGTCACTATTTGGAACAGTTCCTAAACCCGGTTACTATGCAAGATTCTACACAGAAACAGTACCCGAACAAATCACTATTCCTCAAACAGTAACGATGAACAGTGATTCTGAAAAGCAAGGGGACAAAACACTATTCATGTATAGTGACCGTTACTGTTCACTCTACAGTACCCAGACAGAAATCACGGATTTACTATTTGCTTTCGGCTGAAATGATTTTTCACCCGAGTTAAAGCATTTTACCCTCCGGATTTCCAGCAGTCTTCAGCAGGATCCGATGCTCCCTTCCTCTATATAAGGCAGCCTCCTCTCCAGTCTGAAGCAGGTCCAATTTTAGTCCCAGTCTGGTACTACACCTCAGAGCTTAGGTCTAGTTCAGTCTCTAAAATCCCTCCCTCTCATTACAACCCATAATCTTGTAATCAGATGGCAATTTTATTTTGTGTCACAGTTTACATTTGTAACCTGTACCCTTTATATTTCCGCAATCAAATGGCAAGAACCCATCTCCTGTAACTTTTCCCCCTTTTGGTATCAGAGTCAAGTTTTGGCCGATCAATAGTTTTGTAGTTTACAACACTACTTTGTAAGTTACAGTTTATTTTGTATTAATCAAGTTGGCTGGTTCTACCGCCATAGCTATCCATTATTTTGTTCATCTATTATCATTATTTTGAACTCTATATATGTTTTCTCCTAACTGTTTTACATTATTTTACATCTACTTTCTGATAACTCTTCCATTACCATTTGTTATATTCTACATCCATTACATCTTCCAGATTTGTTGTTACTGGTACCCTGATGTTTTCTGGTACAATTGGTAGTCTTCTTTCCGATCTGCTTTTATTCGTTGATTATTTGTTCATGTTAATCAATTGTTTCCCAGTTATCTGCTTCTTCTTGTTTCTGTTTTTATCCGTCCAATTTGTTGCAGATGTGTACTGTTGAGACACGTAAGACCGTGATCTGTGCTGTTGTCAACCTAGTAAGTCCAGTAAATCCCAGGCTGAGTGTGTGTCCCGCATCAAACAATAAGTCCCGAGGGTAGGGCGTGAGCGAAAAGGAGTTATCTCAGAGTAAGGATAGTGGCAGTAGGAGATTGAGTTGCACGAGATTAGGCGATTGTCTTTTTGTACCCCTGTTTTAGATTCAACTTGGCTCTGATACCAAAAGGGGGAAAAGTTACAGGAGATGGGTTCTTGCCATCTGATTGCAGAAATATAAAGGGTACAGGTTACAAATGTAAACTGTGATACAAAATAAAATTGCCATCTGATTACAAGTTTATGGGTTGTAATGAGAGGGAGGGATTTTAGAGACTGAACTAGACCTAAGCTCTGAGGTGTAGTAGCAGACTGGGACTAAAATTGGACCTGCTTCAGACTGGAGAGGAGGCTGCCTTATATAGAGGAAGGGAGCATCGGATCCTGCTGAAGACTGCTGGAAATCCGGAGGGTAAAATGCTTTAACTCGAGTGAAAAATCATTTCAGCCGAAAGCAAATAGTAAATCCGTGATTTCTGTCTGGGTACTGTAGAGTGAATAGTAACGGTCACTGTACATGAATAGTGTTTTGTCCACTTACTTTTCAGAATCACTGTTCATCGTTACTGTTTAAGGAATAGTGATTTGTCCGGGTACTGTTTCTGTGCAGAATCTTGCATAGTAACCGGGTTTGGGAACTATTCCAAATGGTGACTGGTGCTATATATATATATATATATAATTTTCACTTATGGTGTCCGTTATATGATGATTATTATTTACTATATGGTCAAGACACTAATCAATTTTTTATGTAAGCAAGGTTTGAATCCCAAATCTCCCGCACTTTTATAAAGAATTTCAACTAAAGAGAATTTAAGGAAACATATATCACTATAATAAATTGATATTGTATGTATAATAAGTGAGGAGACTACCAATCATTTGTTTGTTTATTATGCACAACAATTTCTAGATAAAATTCATTTTTTGTTTTGGATAAATTGTAAAGTACACCCTTGAAGTTTAGGATTTCTTGGATTTTACACCCTAACATTTGAGAAATTGAATTTTACACCTTGAAGTTTCGTTCCATCAGCAAAACTCAAACTTCTATTAGTGACTTGCATATGTGGTTGCTAAGTGACAAACTGACATGTTAATGCGTAATTTTCTTTTTTGGCCAAATTAGCTCTACAATACCGTTTGAAAGAAAGCAAAATCACTAGCAGATTGAGACAGCACTGTTTCACCTAAACTCAAAACACAAAGCCATTACTCTTACAAGTTACGACCCGTTTCAGCACATTATATCACTTTCTCAATATCCCTAAACCAAACTTGTTAAGCCATAAACCCAACCTTCAATTCAATCGGTGAGGGTTCTAGATCAGGTCCAAGATGGCAACGGTGAGTTTCTCTTCTCTTTTTGTCCGATTGGTCTCTCTCTTCTACCCAACTTATGGTTAAAGCTAAGGAACTACCATGTTGGTTTGAAGTATCTAGAAATCAAAATCAAAAGCAAGCCCTCAAGGTGGGTGTAAAAAAAAAAAAAAGTGCTTGACAGCACACAACAGAAAGCTCAAAAAGAAGCCAAAAGATTGATACTCAAACAACATAATTGAGTAATGGCGTAAAGTCACATTTGGTGTTAGCCCCAGATTTGCGTGTCTATGTGGGAGAGAGAGACATGAAAAGCAATAATAAATATACTCTCAAATCAAACAAAATTACTCAGTACTCAAATATATTTTTCAATTATTCCAACTTCTAAACATTTCAACCAAGATGCGCAACCACCTGGGATGCAAAACTAACCAGCAGAAGAGAGAAACTAGTTGGAGAGAGAGAGAGAGAGAGAACTAGAGAGAGTAAAACGGATGGTTTTGTATATTGAGTTTGGGGTGAAACGATGCTGGTTCAATGTTCTAGTGCCTTTGTTTTCTTTAAAATGGTGTCATTTGTAGAGTTGATTTGCCAAAAAAAATACACATCAACATGTTAGTGTGTCACTTAACAACCACATATGCAAGTCACTAATGGAGGGTTGAGTTTCGCTAACGGAATGAAACTTCAGGGTGTAAAATTCAAATAATCCCAATCTTTAAAGGTGTATTTTGAAATATAACCTTATAAAATTTCTGGATAAAATTTACCCTTTATTGTGCATGACAATTTCCGGATAAAATTCCTTCTTTTCTTTTTTTCTTCCTTTTTTTTTTTAAAAAAAAAAATTACTTGAGGAGCTTGTGCCTAATTACCATGAGAAAATCCACGGCATAGTTATACAGATAACATGTTTCTTTTCTTACTTGAAAGGATGTTTATAACGTTGAGTTTTTTCTTTTTAGTTAAAATGTATGATAAAGTCCTTTTAAAAAAAAAAAAAATTTAATGTAGATCTATTAAAGTTATATCCAATCAGCCAACCACCGTGCAAAGTTGCAATAGTCATTAATTGTATTATCCGGGAAAGTTTGCAATATTTGGAAAAAGAATGTTAGTGTAGTTGACATAAACCCAAACCCAAAAGTCTCACCAGGAAGGTTTTAAAATAAAATAAATCAAAAGAGCATTTATATATTGATAGCTAACTGCGCAATAAAATTTTCTTTACATGGTTTAAAAAAAAAAAAATCATTACATAAAAATTAGTTACATGATGGGTCAAAATATATATTTCAAATAAATTCAATTTATGGTGTCCATTTCATGATAATTGTTCTTTATTATCGGACCAAAATATCAATCAATTTTTTTTGTGTAAGATTCGAGCACTAAATCTCTTATGGGACAACAAAAAATTTTATTAGTTAAGATAATTGAAATTAACATTTTTAAAGAGAATTTTAACCAAAGATAATTTAAAGAAATATATATCATTATAAAAAACTGATATTGTATGTATAACAAGGGAGGTACCAATCATCTATTTCTTTAGTGTGCATGACAATTTATCATGACAATTTCCGTATAAAATTCCATTTTTTGAATTTACTCTATTTTCCACCCTTTCAAAAGTCCAGATATAAAGTTGTATAATAATTTAAGACTTGCGGAAAAAATGTAACAATACTTTTACTGAAAGGTCATTGCAGGATAGGATTAGTTGATTAGAAACTATAGATTAAAATTTCAGATCTAATCACTAAAGTATTACCAATACCAAATATTCAAAATAAGTGCAGCGCAAAAGTCGTTTTGTTTAGATTTAGTGCAAAAAGACTAGTCAAAATAAAAATCTTTTGGGTGGTGGCAAAAATGGCCACTACCACTATTTAGCAAAAAAATTAGCAATTTATCACTGTTTTAAAAATATGTAGGGATCTACCACTTTTTTAAAACTCGAGTTTGCCGTAAAACTTGAGTTCCAAAAACTTGAGTTCTTTGAAAAAATATACTCTAAACAATTTTGAAAATTTTTTATGGTACTCGAGTTTCATAAACTTGAGTTTCATAAACTTGAGTACCATAAAAAAATTTCAAAATTTTTCCATGGTACTTGAGTTCTATAAACTCAATTACTATGGAAAATTCGATTTCGCCAAATTCGAGTATCAAAAAGGTGGCAGATTCATACATATTTTTGAAACAGTAATAGATTACAATATAGTTTGTGAAAATGTGCTATTTGGTTATTTTCAGCCATTACTTTCATATAGGAACATTGTTTACGTTACTTTTACATACACTAATTACAAACTATCATCTCAAGAACTTCAAAATTTGTTGTGAAATTGATTATGCTATTACACTTATGGTAAAGTTATTATGGCCCTTTTTCTTTTTCTTTTTTTCAAAGTTTCCGTGCAGTAATCGCATATGTAATGGGCTAGGCCGTGGTTCTTTTTTGTAACATTTTGATGAAATAGTGAATTCAAATTTGGACGGCCCAATCCCACTTTTGGGCTTAGTGTACCCAGCTTTTGCACATCTAACTATGAGATACAAGTGATGACCAAAACTTTACCCAAATAACCCTTTTTTGGCAACTCAAACAATTTTACTGACTTAAAAGCATCTCCAACAGTGTACCCGAAAATTTTTTTAGCTTATGAACAGTAGCCCATCAAACAAAAAAAGTTGAATTCTCTATATTCTTAAAATAAAGTTGAATTAGAACAAGCAAAAAAAAAAAATAAAAAGTAAAAAAAAAAAAAAAAAAAAAAAAAAAAAAAAAAAAAAGAGAAGGAAAGAACAAGCCAATCTGACCTAGCCTGGTGGTAGGGAGGACGACGAACGGCGGTGGAGATGCATGCAGTGGAGGCTCTCTCTCTCTCTCTCTCTCTCTCTGATGTGAAGCGCTGGAATGTTCTAGAGGTGAAAAAGAAAATAAAAAGAAGGGGGGCTAGACACTTGTATGAAGGAGAAAAACAAGAAAAAGAAAAAAGAAAAAAAGAAATGAAACGTAGATGAAAATGAAACGAAAGGAAGAAAAATAATATAAAAAATAAAAAATCCTAATTGAAAAATACTATCATAATATTTTTACAATAAATTTTAGGTAATAGATTGTTATTAGTTAATATTGGCAAGTAAAAAAATAATTTCAGTGGTCGGTTCAAATTAGCATAATTCTCAGAACCGGATCGGACCGGGAGGTCGGACCGTGAAAACCGTGAACCGTGATGAAAACCGATTTTTTAAGCATAAAGAACCGGGCATATGTGACAATTCCGTGAACCCCTAAAACCGGGGTTGGACCATACGAACTGATAAAGAACCGTGCGGTCCAACCCCTTAGCAATTTTTTTTTTTAATTTTTAATAAAAACAACTTAACACAATTTTATTCTACTTAATTAAATTATCCATCTCTTACAAGGAATAAACAAAATTATAATTAAAATCCTTCAAAGATATTCAACTTTACTTCAAAAATTAATCATAAATTTTAATATTTTCATGGTTATTACTTTATTTTATTAACTTTCTTATTTAATTATTAAATATATACTTGAATATCATTAAATTTCCCTCACATATATAGATATATTAGTAAATTTTGCTAGTTTTATAAATTTAATATCTACATTTAGGCTTTAATTAATTATTAAATTAATTATGACGTCATCACGGTTCGACCTCAAAAACCTTGAACCTCTCCTTTTTACGGTTCAGTGAACGGTCCGGGTCTGAAAACCTTGCAAATTAGAACTAGTAAAAACTTTCCACATAAATTTTGTTGTAAAAGTATTGCGTAAAATATTGTGAACATAAAACTTCTCATTGAAAAATATAGTTGTTAAAAAAAGAATAAACAATGAATGAAGAAATAATATTTAAATGAGATAGAGAATGGGATAGAGAATCTGTTAGAAGTGTATTTGAAAAAGTAGGTAGGTAAAAGCTAAATGTCACTGTTCATTCTTCAAACAGTATAAAAATTTGAAGAAATTGCTGGAGATGCTCTTAACCCATGGATGCATGAGTATGACCTAACATTAGAATGACTTTCCAGGTTTCATATTTTGAACAATAAGTTTTCCTGTAAAAACTAAAGATTTGTGTTTATTACACAGTTTTATAAACATTCCATTTTGAATTGAAATCATAACTTCACAATTTTCATTTTGAATTGAAATCATAACTTAAGATCACAATTTTCATTGTAAAATGAGGTGTGTATAAAATTGTTTCTATGTAACAAGTACTACTCAAAATAAATTTCATCCACTAATTATTACACTAGCCACGTCATATGGTCATGCAAGGTACGTAATAATCCACCAAAAGATACTTTACTATCCATAGACCAATACAACAATTTCTCTACGTAATTTTTTTTTAAAAGATAATTATTTTGTTAAAAAAAAAAATCTCTTCTCTAACCAGGAAAGTAGGACCCAATTCTAACTTACTGAAAGGGATTTACATCCGTCCGTACATTATATATATAACACCTTGTCCCTCCTTTATCTTTTACGTTTGAATTCAGATAATTGTTTAAGTTTAAGTTTGGCTAGGGAGGGACAACGAAAATGACGCATTTGTTCCTTATGTCTCTTTGTTTTCAATGAGGAATTTTTTTATTATTTTGTATTATGCTACAGTCGTTTAGTTGCTTGGTTAGGAAGTTTTAGCCACAGCCACACACATGATCATCTGTATTTAACACGTGGTTTTCAAAATTTTCTTCCCCTTTTTTTAAATTGCACGTGGAGTTAAATAACTTGATTACTTGCTTTTCTAGAAGGCAATTTTAGTATAACGTTCAATGCAACAAAGGAAGAAACTCTAATCCAATATGGATAACACAAGGCCCACTTCACCATCCCAATATATGCAAAATAAAAGTTTGTGACCACATAATTTTTCACAACTTTTTACTACAAATGTAACGTGGCAGAGTCTAATTGATGAATAAAAGACTGTAAATCTTAATATAAGTAATGGTTAATTACTTACAGTCTGTTACGTCAAAATTGTGAAATAATTTATTGTTTTAGAACTACTCATTTGCAAAACCATATTTTTCAAAAGCTTCTTCTAAAAAAAAAATAAATAAATAAATAAATTGTTTGTCAGCTTTTATTTGATAATTATCATAATCGAGTAATTTGAGTTATTTATGAGTATTGCTAAAATTTAGTTGGTCATACATGCTTAACCAGTAAGGAATTTTCATACACTTACGGAATACTCACGTGATTGAAGAGTTCTTTTAATGGAAAACAAAAATACAAACTTAACAAATTTTTATAATTTTTATCACAATGGTAAGAATTAAAATATTATTAATTTATTTGGGTTTATCATTTTACTATGACAATGAAAATAAAAATAATGGTTTGGGGTAATTGTTTGAGTAGTGATGATGATGATGATAGAATATGCATTGGCATTCTATTATTATAATCACCTCCTTTCTCTAATTTAGAATAAGACACTCATCTTTTTAAAAATACAAATTATTTATACTAAGTTACTAACCTTTCTCCGATATTGAAAAAAGGCTTTAAAAATTCTACCAAAAAAGGAAACAGCTTTAAAAAAATCTTGAATTTCCTATTAGAAAATGTGTAGATGATAGTTTAAATGAAGTAAAATAGATCCAATTTTTTGGAAGGTGAAAAAATGAACTTCTTATGTAAATCAAAATTCCTTTTTATACCCAAAAAATAGTTTTAAAAACTAAGAATTTGGATCTTCAATAGAACCACATTTTCGCCATTAAGTTTTTTTTTTTTTTTGGATGAATTGAAATATATCATTGAAGAAAGAAAACCAAGAACAGACTGGGAATAAAATAAAAATAAAAAATAAAAAAAGGAAGCCTCTTCCCTCACGACAGCTCTAAAAGAAGATTGACATAGAGGAGGAAGCTATAGTCAATACCAGAATTTTCAAGGATCCATTACAAGATTTGAGGGGTCCAAGAAAAAAAAAAAAAAAAATTCAAAGTTGTTTGTTGTCAACCATATCTGCAATAATCCAGTCAAAAGGCCTGTACAAAAATGTAACAAAATCTCCTTCAATAAAAAGTCATGGTCCTATTTCTCTTCTCTTTCTTGATATTGAACATATCTACTACTTCTGTCTATAGAAAACTCCTTTAAAATAGTATATTAGCAGCTAAAAAAGGCTGTGTAACTAGTATTACTAATATTGTTGCAAGATTATAATTGATTATTTGATCGCTAAGTAAATAGTATTACTAATATGGATAGATGGAATTTAATTTTTTTTCCATACAATATAGAAATTCTATTTTACCCAAATCTCAATGTGTATATATATATATATATATATATATAACTCCCTTTTGAAGACTTAAATATTGGCACTTGCCTCCCCTCTCCCTACACCTCACAAAAACTTTGTACTTGTAAAGTAATCATCATGCTTAGAATATGCAGTGTTAAATTAATGGAATTGGGTGTGGACTTGTGGATCTTAATCAGAAGGAAAGGCTAACAGAGAAGTACAAAACATCCTTACGTCTCTTTGACTTAGGTAACCTTTTCTTGACTAGTTATATTTTGCTAAAAATATAATGTTCTATTCATTAATCAAATATTCTTTGGTTTTTCCTAAAAACCTCTATTTAATTAATATTTGAGCTATATTGATTTAAAGGAATGAGCTAGGTTTTATTTTTCATTAAAATACTACACATTTATTTGGTTCAACGGGTTATTTAGAAGTTTTATTTCTTTCAAACTTGTATCAAGGATGTGCCAATTTTGTGAAAATAACAAAGATTTGAAATGATATTATTCATTTGAACTGTAAATTTTTAAAATATGATTTTTTTATGTGGACTGAAATAAAACTGTATAAGTTCAGGAAAATTCATTTATATAATCTAAATTATACCTTGGATCCAGCCAATAGAGCTTATAGATTGACAAAAAAATTAGTTTTTCTTGGGACATATCACGGGTCTACAGATGGACCTAGTCATGGGAATATAGAGTAACTATAGTCATAAGATCGTTAAGAATATAAATATCATTAGATATGTGAATCATTTAAAGTCGATGAAATTTTTTATATCTTTTTTTGAACTCATTGTAAATTGTAAATTCTGATGTTTTAAACCTCATCGTAAATTATGATTTTTCATGTTTTTAAACTTGATATTTGTAAAACTAATATTAAATTATATGTTAGTTTCCAATCAAACTAAGATACAATTTTCCTTCCAAGTTTAACTATTTGGCACTACAAAAAGCTACTTTATCTATTTTACCTTTTCACTTTACAAAACATTCAACATCAGTGATTTTATTTTAGGTTTTTACACAATAAAATAATATACACACTACAATAAAATAATATTTCGTTCAACAGCCAAAAAAACACCACAACCACCATCTAAAGCCATGGAAGAACCAGCAAAGAAGAACAAAAAAAGAGAGTAGAAAAACCAAAAAAAAAAAAAAAACTTGCAGAGTTATGGGCAAAAATCAACCCAGATCAGAAGCACAAACCGAGAGGCTGAAACCCAGAACCCAACCCGAAACACAAACTGAGAGGTCAAAACCCACGCCTGAAACACAAACCCAAACCGAAACCCATGCTTGAAACACAAACACAACTCGAAATTCACGTCGAAACACAAACACAAACACTGAAATCCATACCAAAACACAAACACAAACATTGAAATCCATACCAAAACACAAACACAAAGCTAAAAATGGGTAAGCGATAGAGTCTTGGGGCTTGGAGCTTGTATCGGCGACGAGTTGAGGAAAAAAGATGGTTGGAGCTGGGCAAGGATGGAGGAAGAGAGAACAAAACTTGTTTGGGGGAAACAAAGAGAGTATGTGTAACAGGAAGAGAAAAGAAAAAAGAAAGAGAGAGAAAAAAAAAAGGGAAAGAAACATTATTTTAATGGGAAATTTAATAAAACTTATTATTATTACTATTATTATTATTATTATTATTATTATTATTATTATTTATCTTTTTACTACAGTGCACAGCTATAGAATTGGTCGTGCTAAAAATAGCTATATGGGTATTTAGCACTACCATTGCTAGTGCTCTAAGAGCGTTAGTATTGGTGGTGCGAAAAAGCTAAATTGATATTTTTAGCACCACTAACTACAAAAATGGGAGCACATTGGTGGAGCTAAATGTATATAAATTAGCTTCTCAAAGCATTTACATCCCAAAATTCTATCTCAACCTATTTTACGACCTCAAAAAGCTACTTTATCAATTATACCATATCATTTTACAATACTCTCAGTATCCCAACTTTTATTTTACAATACTACACATTAAAATAATATTGCTACACAATAAAATAATATATCTCAAAACCCAAATAAAAACAAAAACTCAAAACCCGGAGAGAGAGAGAGAGACAGAGGAATTGATAAAGTTACACAATAAAATATTAGTTTTTTTTTTTTTAAGAATAGTGCTACAATGCAATTCTAAAGGTAGAATTGCACTGTAGCATTATTGCAAAAAAAATTGCAATAATTAGTGAATACAAGTCCGGATGAAGTTTGATTTTTGTGCAAAAATGGTAAAATTTGCCAACACATATGGCATATAGCAGTGCCAATGCAAATGCTCTCAGATACAGTGCACAGCCAAAGATAGTTGTGCAATGTAGCTTAAAGGAAAAAAAAATTGTATTTTATTTACGCGTTCACACTGACAAAGAATATTTAAATAATTTCTTTTCCTTTTTCTCTTTTATTATCATTGCAACTCTCAATCTCTCCTCTCTCAGGTTTCTTTCTTCTCTTCCTCGAATTCTTCTTTCTTTTCCTTTCTTCCAAATTCTAATCAACCAAACAGACTGCAAAATTCTAAATTAAATGTGCAATTTTCAATTCCAACATAAACCCATACACCCACTGCTGCTGTGGGCTTCTTCTTCTTCTACTGTGAGCTTCTTCTTCTTTCATTTTGTGTGTGATATAGCTCTTTCTTCTTGTCTTTTGGGTGAAGAAGAAGAACTAGGCCAAAATTGGGAATTAACACTGTTTTTCAAACAATATAATTAGTAGGCACTGTTTTCAAACTATATTTTTTACTAGCATCTCAAGTCTAAAATACTCAATTTAGGGCTTATAAATCGAGCCTTTAAGACTCGATTTTCATAGTCTGATCACGTCTGATGTAGCATTTTTTCCACGTGGTGACCACTTGGAAATTGAGTCTCTAAGACTCGATTTATAACTCAAAAAAAAATTTAAGTCTAATGTACAAGACATTCACAGAAATACCCAAAAAAAAAAAAAAATTAAGAAATCACCACCAACCCAAAAAAGACAGCCATCAAACCGCCACCAGCCACCACCAAAGATTCAAAAAGCTACCACCAACCACCAACAACCCAAAAATCCATATTAGAAAGGCAAAAATTCCCACAAAATCAGATCAAAAACTTGAAAAGAAAACCCACGAACAAAGAATCTAATCTAAAAATCCAACAACCTAGCAAGTCTAACGTTGGCAAGATCAGAACAGTCACCAGTAAGATCAGAGCAGCCACCAAAAACCCAAGCCACCGCTCAGCATCTAGATCCTGGTGGATTTTGTGAGAGCGACGAGAGGAAGGAGGAGGTGTGGAGTCTGTGGGTGGCGCCGGTGGGTTTTGGGAGAGATGGAATGGTGGGTGAGAGAAGGAATGGTTGGTGTTTCAATCTAGAGCTGAGTTGAGCAGTGACGATAGCGAAGGCAGCAACAACAACAGCAGCAACATCAATCAAACCCACAAAACCACAGAAGACACTACAACAACAGCAACCCATAACCACCGATGAACTCAAGCCAGCATTGATCAAACCCAGCGGCAACATTGATCAACCCAAGCCACCACACCCACACCTACAGCAACCCACAACCACCGAGAAAGCCACCGATTTAAACCCACCGAAATCGCTGCCACACACCCAAGCAACCTGATTTAAACCCACTGATTTCCAAGCCACCACACCACGCCGCCCTCTACCGATACAAGCTCCAGCCCCGAGACCAAAGCCCAACACCACCAAGAGAGAGAGAGAGAGAGAAAAAAAAAAAGAAACAGAAGAGAGAGTGAGACCCGAAACCAAAGCCTAACACCACCGAGAGAGAAAGAGTGAGAAGAGAGTCAAAGATAAGAGAGAGTGTGTGGAGATATTTTAAATAAAATAATATTATTTTTTTGGGCTTATAAATTGAGTCTTAGAGACTCGATTTTCAGGTGGACACCACGTGGAAAAAATGCCACATCAGACGTGATCAGGACCATGAAAATCGAGTCTCAAAGACTCAGTTTATAGCCTAAAATCGAGTCTTTTAAACTCGAGATGTTAGTAAAAAATATAGTTTAAAAACAGCGCCTACTAATTATATTGTTTGGCAAATGGTGTTAATTTCTAATTTTGGCCAGAAGAATTATCTTTTAGTTTTAGGTGAAGAAGAGCTGAAGAAGAGCTGAAGAAGAGACAAGATGGTGACTGGTGAATGGAGGAAAAGAAAAGATATTTGATTTTTGGGCTTAGAAATCGAGTCTTAGAGACTCGATTTTCAGGTGGACGCTACGTAGAAAAAATGCCACATCAGACGTGATCAAGACCATGAAAATCGAGTCTCAAAGACTCAATTTATAGCTCAAAATCGAGTCTTTTAAACTCGAGATGTTAGTAAAAAATATAATTTAAAAACAACGCCTACTAATTATATTGTTTGGCAAACGGTGTTAATTTCTAATTTTGGTCGGGAAAACTATCTTTTAGTTTTAGGTGAAAAAGAGCTAAAGAAGAGACAAGATGGTAACTGGTGAACGGAGGAAAAGAAAAGACATTTGATGGGAATGAGGAAGTAACGTGGGTGGTTGAGAAAAAAGTTAAGGAAAAAATAAATAAATAAAAGGAAGTGGGATACGTGTCCATCATGTAATGAAATTTGATGGGATAGCGAAAAATGGCACCTGTGGTTCGTCCAGAAGGGTCGTCCATGACATGCAGTTTGCCAAGCAACTAGGCCATCTCCTGTTCGTCCAGACCTCTCTTCCCTGAGAGGTCGACTAATTGGGTAGACCCCGTAATCAAGTCAAAAGGGTCGTCCATAGATGAATCGCATGGACGACCGAAGAACAGCATGACAAAGGGTCGTCCATAAGCATTGCACATGGACGACCACACGATACTTAGCAAATTCTGAAGCGGTTAATCAACCCGTGTTCATCGCCGTCAATTTCTCCCAAGTATGTAACTTCCAGTAGCGGTTATGATTTCTATAGCCGTTGAAGAAGTTATGCCCGGATTCCATAAATCTGGGGGAAGTTATTGAACCAATAACCGCCCTAAAGTACCCTATATAAGGACCGGTCCGAACTATGTAAAGGTATGATATTCTGAGATCTTTACTCACAATACAGTTAGAAATCCATACAAGGGAAGACACTAACTTCACCATCGGAGGATATTTGGCCGGTCCACCCCGGTCATCCTTTGATTTTTTTCTTCTTTTACAGGCCTCTGCAAACGCCGTAGCCCACCGAAGCCAAAGTGTTCAACCAAACTGATTTTATCCACCATCAGTTTGGCGCCATCTGTGGGGAGCGTGAATTGTTTTGCGATTTGACTTTCTGAGAAAAAGGTTGAATGGTTTGGACTAGGTCGAGGGCTACAAGCCCAGGCCATCAGGGAAGCAGAGATGCTTCAAGTAACCCCCATCGCGATCGCCAATCAGCGCCTATCATGCAGTCGCCTTCCATCCAACACATGCAATCTATGGCGGCCGCGATGGCGGAGTTAACTCGCCAAAATCAAGAATTGACTAGGGAAATGGAGAGGCAGCGCCGTGAAGGACAGGCCGAAAGACAGTCCCAAAGTCAAGAAGATAGAGGAGGAAATGCTGAGCCTGAGGCTCAGTCAAGAGGCACCACTTCACGAAGGGTGCCACATTTGGAGAAGGAAATGGATCAAATGAGGAAGGTTATGGACGAGATGAGGGAGAACATGAGAAGAGCAAATCCCGTTGAGGATTTGGTTCACCGGACAGATTCCCCTTTCATGGCTTCCATCAATGGGCATCCCTTGCCACCGAAGTTCAAAATGCCTTCCCTGGATTCATATGATGGAGCACGTGATC
>NW_027069538.1:406183-411374 GCF_002906115.3 Quercus suber
ATTCTCTAATTTAGACAAAGGCACTCACTTTTTTTTTTTTTTTTTAAATACAAATTATTTGCACTAACCTTTCTCCAATACTAATGGCTTTGAAAATTTTTTTTTTTTTTTTTTTAAAAAAAAACAGCTTTAAAATTTTCTGAATTTCCTATTAGAAAATGTGTGGATAACCGTTTAAGTGAATGGTAAAATAGATCCAATTTTTTGGAGGGTGAAAAAGTGAACTTCGAATGTAGATCAAAATTCCCTTTTAGACCCAAAAAATAGTTTCAAAAAAGTAAGAATTTGGATCTGCAATAGAACCACATTTTCTCCATTAAGTTTTTTTTTTTTTTTTGATGAATTGAAATATGTCATTGAGGAAAGAAAACCAAGAGCAGACTGGGAATTAAAATTTAAAAAAGAAAAAGAAAAAAGAAGCCTCTTCCCTCACGACAGCACAAAAAGGACATAGAGAAGGAAGCTATAGTCAACACCAGACTTTTCAAGGGTCCGTTACAAGATTTGGGGGTCCAAGAAAATAAACAAAATTCAAAGTCTTTTGCATCATCCACATCTGCAGCAATCAAGTCAAAAGGCCTTGTACGGAAAACTCCCTTAACACGGAATATTAGTAATATCGTTGTAAGACATTAGATATGCGTGTGAAGTTTCTTTTTGAAGACTTAAATCGCAATTTTTATCTCTCACACCTCATAAGAACTTTGTACTTTAAAGTAACTATTATGCTAAGAGTACACAGTGATTGGATTGATAAAATTGGGTGCGGGACTCGTTGGTCTTAATTAGAAGGAAAGGCTAAAAGAGAAGTACAAAAAATCTTTACGTCTCTTTGGCTTAATTAAATAACCTTTTCTTGACCGGTTATATTTTGCTAAAAATATAAATTTTTATTCATTAATCAAATATTCTTTGGTTTTTCCTTAGAAACTTTATTTAATTATATGAGCTATATTGATTTAAAATATATATATATATATATATTCTCTCATAAAAATACTACACATTTATTTGGTATAACGGGTTATCTAGAAGTTTTATTTTCTTCCAAACTTGTATTAAGGATGTGTCAATTTTGTAAAAGTAACAAAGATTTGAATTATATATTCATTTGAACTGTAAATTTCTAAAATGTAATTTTTTATGTGGACAAAAATAAAACTGTATAAGTTCAGGAAAATTCATTTATATAATCTAAATTATACTTTGGACCTAGTGGGTTATAGATTGGCATAAAAACTAGTTTTTCTTGGGACATATCGTGGGCCTACACATGGGTCTAGTCATGGGAATATAGTGTTGGAAAATCTGATTTTGTATCTCATACAAAACACACAACAGAAGCAGCAAATACGAATTTACTTCATTCATAAAAGATAACATGTAACCTTGAATTATAGAACAAAGAATAGAAAGCGTACCTTGGTGCGGTGAAATTTAAAACCAAGACTTGAGAAAACTTTTAATCTTCACTCCAATTCCACTCAATGTCCAAGAAGTATGGTCTCTCAATCAGTTTCCAAGGAGAGAATAAAAGAGTGTCCAACACTCACACACACCATTTCATTCCTTATATGATCTTAACGAAAAACCACTCCTCAAATTCTGTATATATGTTTCTCTTCTTATATATATAACTGATTATCTAATTGGGCTAGCCTTTTGGGCCATTCCAATTGGGTTCTAGTATATGGCTTGGAGTGGGACCAAAAGAAAACAAATAAGACTCTAGCTCCAATGGGCCTTGGACTTTTCTGTCAACTTTTGACAAGTTCAAAATTACTATTAATTATATTCAATACCACTATATGAATAAAATTAAATTCTAGGCCTTATTAATAAATTATATCCCAAGACTTTATTATACATGCAACCCTTTCATTAAAATATTCGTAGTAATACAAAGTCATAAATGTAGACTGCCACTTTGAAGATTAATACATCTTAATCCTTGAATACCCAATTTAATCCTTAATGTTATTCATCATATATTTATGAAATCCAATTTCATAAATATATACTTTAGTAACACCTTACTAAAGTGGTTGAGCCCAACACTCTGAATACCCAAACCCATTAAACTTATCTCAAGTGAATATTTTATATCTCTAGTGAATATTTTATATTTCTGTTAAGAGATTATGAATTCCATCTTGAGAATATATGTTTCATTAACACTAAATGCAGCTGCCTAACATATTGAAGTTTTGATCGTGACTTATAGACCTCACTCCTGATATATCAAAGAAATCAACACTTCATGATCGGGTCCATTATTCTCTCAGAATTTAGAGTTAATGAAAATAGAAGTTATGAGATTTATTATTCATTTGACAGTTGTTAGAAGAATAATAAATCTCATAGCGGTCCAGTTCAATATGTCTTAACTCTTAAAACATATTAACATACCAACTAGAAGTTTCCACTTCTATGATCAAGACAAATCATCTTAGTTGATATGTTATAGTCTTCGCAGATGAAATGTTCAGTTTCATCAACGACTACGAACTAAAATTCTGAGTTTACAAAGAACTTGTGATTTATATCTTTTTTTACTTTTCACATAAATCACATACTATGCATCTCATGTACTAAGATAATGTCTCATTAGTTCATTAATAAATAATCTCATATAATTAAATAGTTTAATTATTTATGACATGCTAATAAATTGGATTTTAGGGCATAAACCCCAACATATAGAGTAACCATAGTCATAAAATCGTTAAGAATATAAATATGATTAGATACGCGAATCATTTAAAGTTGATGAAATTTTTTGTATCTTTTTTTGAACTTATTGTAAATTGTGATGTTTTAGAACTCATTGTAAATTATGATTTTTCATGTGTTTGAACTTGATATTTGTAAAACTAATGTTAAATTATATGTTGGTTTTTAATCAAACTAAGATACAATTTCTAAGATTATAAAATTTGACCTTATGTACAATTTATTATTTTGCTTATTTAAATGTTTGACTAGGCTAGTTAGGTTTTTGGTTACTTATTATGTTGTCAAGCTCACCTCTTTTTTTTTCCCTTCCAAATTTAGATTAAGAAGAATAACAAGTATTAGGTCTTTCATTGAGATTGAATGCATGGAAAGAGTTTAGAAATTTGGAATAAGATTGAAGTTCTAGTACTATTGTGTACTTTTTTATTTTCTGTATTTTAGACACATGAGGTTGAATTTTTGTTTGTGTTGATACTTCAAAGACTTTTGACAATTAAAATATTGAGATTAGTTTTGGAGTTTACTTGATCTAATTTTCTACTTTGAAGATAGTCACCAACCTAGCTCATAAGCAGAATACTGCCAAATAACTTTCTTCAATAAATTCGGATATTACTATTAGGTACTCACCTAAAACAAAACAAAATATTTGTTCTTCTTTACAAGACGTGCACAATAATTTCAAAAGAAATTATTAGAGATAAAGGTTCCAGATGGCCAAAAATATAAAATTATAAAAAAAAAAAAATACATATGAAGAAAGTTTTGAAGGTTCCTAAGTGCTATGGCCTATGTGATAGTTTAGTGGTCGGCTAGAGTCCGAGTCAAACGTTAAACTTTAGTATTGTTGTTGTTCAGTATTTCTGCTCTCTCTCTCTCTCTCTCTCTCTCATAATCTGTCACAGTCAATCTCATGGCCCTGGCCCCTAGCAGCTTCATAGAATTGCTTTTTCGGCTCATATTTTCATAAACACATGGGAAATCATCATTGCACCAGCCACTACTAGTCAAGCAAGTAGAAGCACAGGATAAGTACTTAAATTACCTGTGTTTTCGTATGGTACGTATGAATATGAAGACTTGTAGTAGTAGTAGTAGTAAAGCAAATGGATATAGATATATGGGTTAGAAAGATTTTGTAATTTCTAATTTTTCTGATCTAAGAACTGAGAAATTAAAATTTTAAAAGGTTAATTTTTAATATTAGATCTTGATAATAATTGCACCTGGTATAATACCTGAATTTGAATCCATATATGAATTTCTTAATAAATCGAAGTATTACTAGACAATTTCAATCCATATATGAGTTTCTTAATAGATTAGAAATAACATAATCACCAATCATTGAAAAATAAAATGAAGGGAAAGGTGAAGTGAATAATACCAAAATAAAAAAATAAAAAATTTGACTGACAATGACAAAAAAAGGCATAAATAATGAAGTTCAGTTAAAATAGGTTAAATTTTGGGAATCCACTTGCCACATCTTTACCTATATGAAAATTGAAACACTTAAAGTGGAATGAATAAATTAAGAACCTTCGTAGCTTTTTTAGAAAGGCCACAAGTGACTCAAATTCAACTCTTGTATCTTTCTTTGTAATTAGAGAAAGAGAAGAAAAAGAACAAAAAAAAAAAAAAAAAAAAAAACCTTACTATACATACAATTTTCGTAAAGGATATATCATACGGTCATGAAATAATGTAACAAATTATCAACTTGTATTGATTTGTATATATGTGAGTATAATCCTTTATATGAATCTCTACAATGAAAGAGTACAATAAATTACTCTGATTCTGTCTCTAAGAAATTTTATGATTCAAAGGGGCTATGAAGCTTGATCTTAAATTGTGCTTTGATGTCTCCAAGTTGAATGAATATTTGAACATGTTTGATTTGATGCGAGGGCCATTGGCTTAATCTCGGATTGGATTTTAGGAGAATCCCTAGATGAACAATGGAATTCTTATGAACTTAGAGATGACTCTTTATTTTGACAGAGTGTCAGTAGGGTTTTCTCTCTAAGTGTCTCCCCCTTTTCTCCTATGAGAAGCCTCTATTTATAAGCGACTTAATGGTATTTAATTTGGAATTTTCTCTTAGAATTTATTGAGAATTAATTATGAATTTAATTTGGTCTTTCATTTAATAAGAACTTTCCATATAGGTCTTTTCTCTTGACATTGTCATATCACATATGGCTTTCTTCATTTGACGTCACAACGTGGCTTGATTTCATTTGCTAATCATCCACATCATCAATTTGAGATTAATTTGATCACAAATATTTGATCATGATCAATCAGATGAGTGTGAATACATCATAAAATTTTGATGTCTACACTTACACCAAAGAAAAAAAAAAGCATCCACTTGAACTAGTTCAATTCTCTCTCTCTCTCTCTCTCTCTCTCTCTCTCTCTCTCTCTCTCTCTCTCTCTCTCTCTC
>NW_027069538.1:416620-422418 GCF_002906115.3 Quercus suber
ATTTGAGGTTTACATGTTTTCTCATTAATATTACACATGAGAGAGAGAGAGAGAGAGAGAGAGAGAGAGAGAGAGGGAAGTTTAAATCTTGATAAGAGGAAAAAAAAGTGAAAACATTGGGTTTAGCAGTCCTATTTTGTAGGCAAAAAAAAAAAAAAAAAACCTTGTGTTTTTATTTTATATATATATATATATATAATTTTTATTTTGAGAATCTACTTTATAAATGGATAAAACAATTTGAAAATCAATAAAAGAGTAACCTTACTTTTTAGGCAATGTTTTAGTGAGAATTAAAGTTGCATTTTTATTGGATTGTCCTTTAGTTTTGTCTCTACTTAAACATAGGGGTGTTTTTAGGGGTTTTTGAACTAAAAAATGAGGAATCCAAATAGAGAAAGCCCTTTAAATAATAGTATAGATAAACACATATTCACCACAAAACGGAACCTGCACCCACCCAAAAATCATAATAAGAAAAGACTAATTAAAAAGAATTCAATTAATTACCTTCTAAAAAAAATTCAATTAAAGAAGCATTAAAGTGTGTATATATATTATCTTTTTACTATAGCGACACTAAAGTATGCATGCATCACCATCTACACAGCAATCAACGATGTTTATAAAATTAGAAATTTTGAATCCACCTAATGAAGTAGTTGCAAATGCCCACTAGTAGATATCAAGATCATTAGTCAAAGGGAGGGGCCGCGGGCCGCCAAATTAAGAGTCGTGCTAGAAGGGCTAGATTTTCTTCTCATTAAATACTACACAATAATTTGGTTCAACGGGTTATTTAGATTTTCTTTTTTCAAACTTGGATTAAGATTTGTCATGTTTGTAAAAATATTTGAATGATAAATTCATTTGAACTGTAAATTTCTAATATTTGATTTTTTATGTGGACTGGAATAAAACTATATAAGTTCAAGAAAATTTATATGTCCAATCTTATTATACTTTGGATCCAGTCAATGAGACTTATACATATTCACATAGAAATCAGTTTTTGGGACATACCACTGGTCTATGTACAGTACATGGGTCTAGTAATGAGAATATAGCGTAATCAAAATCATAATCAAAATTACAAAGATTGTTAAAAATATAAATATGATTAGATATGTGAATCGGTTAAAATCAATGATATTTTTTAATCTTTTTTTTTTTTTTTTTACCCATTGCAAATTATAAATTCTGATTTTTTGGAACTCATAGTAAATTATGATTTTTGATGTTTTGAAACTTGATATTTGTAAAACTAATGTCAAATTATATGTTACTTTCCAATCCGACTAAGAAACAATTTCTAAGCTCATATAAAGTTTTGGGACATTCGTTGATGAGATTATGCACATTAATGAGTTTAGAAATTTGGAATCAGATTGGACTTCTAGTATTTTGAACTTTTTTAAGTATTGTATTTTCAACTCATGAGGTGAACTTTTTGTTTCTATTGATACTTCGGAGATTTTAGGAAATTGAAATATTGAGACTAGTTTTGGATTTTACTTGATGTAATTTTCTTCTTTTGGAATAGTTACTACTCTATAAGGTGGCTTTACGCACTTGTAAAGTGAAAACTTTATATGTCTCGTTGTCATATGTACCATTCATAATCTCACAGTGGCGACTCCATGATTTTTTTCTAGGGGAGTCAGCATTAGCAAAACCAGGAATTTATTATGGGTAGGGAAGAAAAAAAAATGGCTAGATTTTTTTTTTCTTTATACACCATTTCCATACAATTTAGTATACAATGCAACTATATTTTACAATAGTCTAAAAAAATTATTAATAGTTTAAAGATCGGTAAAACAATAACTATTGAATACATAAACAAATAGAATTAAATAACTAATCATACATTCTTGTCAAATAACTAATCATACATTTAATAAACCACAAATGTAGAAGAAAAATGCAAGAAAAAAAACTTTATTCTGTTGTCAATGCCAAAGTCCAAGAGAGTAGTGTTATTAACACAACACTTGCATAAAAATATCACAACAAAATCTAGATGGTAAGTAAAAAAGTTATGTTAGTTACTAGTCCAGATAAAAGCCAATTACAACTTACTACTTAACTTTTATTGCGAAAATATTATGAAAATAACAGTAAAATAATCATATTTAAGTTAATTTGAGTTGAATTTAAAAAAAAAAAAAAAATTAGGATCAAGCTGTTTAAAAAAAATAAAATCTCCCCTGTTTTTTTTTTTTTTTTTAATTATTTATATATAATTTTGTTTTAGGGGCATGCCAGGGGGTTCATTTGAACCCCCTGGGGTGTGTGTAATGCCGCCCCTTAATATGCCCAAATAACTTTCCCAAACATATATAGAGATTAGGTGTTCAAGTTATTTATGAATGTTACTAAATATTAGTCATATTATACAGGCTTAAGCTTAATTAATCAAGTTATTGTCGATGATGCTTGGCTAAAAGTCAGCTCCTGTCCACCATCAAGGTGCATGAATAACCCAGCACATGACTCATAACTCATAAGCATTGCATTCAAAAGATTTTGAGGGTGGTTTTGTTTGGTAAGAGGAGAATCCTGCTTGCATTGAACATCTTTTGGTAATCAGGCTCAAAATATATATTAATTTCCGGTCAATTCTACTTTATTATTCATTCCTCCTTCAATCCAAACGAAAAAATTTAAGCGTTTGTAAGAATAAAATGTCTATTGTTTTATAACAATAAAAAAAAATCACAAGTTCTAGAGAAAGGGAAGCTTCACTCTCAAGGAATTAATCACAGCCCAGACCATTAATGATCAATGGAACGTGTATTACCATTTAAATTCAATGGTGGGACTTGCCTAAGAGTTTCGTCAAAGGGGCAAGGGCATGCCCCAAAAAAATTTGGAAAACAAACACTTAAGAAGAAATTTTTTAAAAGAAATTGAAAAAAAAAAATAGTGTGTTATTCCTTCTAGAACTTGGCTTTGTTTAAGAGGCTTCTGCGTGTTCTATAAGCCTATAAGTTGTAAGTCAACATAAAACTTCTTTTTGAGTCAAGTCATTCAAGGGCAAACTTAAGTGTGCATGATGCATGTTATACCAAAAAAAAAAACTTCATGGGCGTAAAAGTGTGCATACTATGACTTATGAGTTATGAGTATTAGAAACTGGCCTACCCTTTAAAGGCAGATAATGGCTGGTAAGCATGAAAAAGCCAAAAAAAATGAGCTGAAAGTTTTCAAACTTCCATGGATTATGATGGTAACAGCGGTTTTGCATTTGCCCAAAAGGCCATAACATACAAGAATAATACACGAAACGATTAATTAGCATATTGATTAATTTGATTAATGATATTGATTAATTTTATATAAAAAAAAATTATATTGATTAATTAATAGGGTCAATGAGTAAATTATTCATTTTCAAAATCCTATTTTTTGGGTTATTTATTTATTTATTTATTTAAATTTTAAACAATTAGAAGCCTGAAAAACATAACTTCCCAGTCCTCTAATTTTTCTACTATCTTCACATATAATGGGATTTGGAAAGTTGTTCTGATCTTATCCTCTCATTACCATGTTCTTGAATTTGTTCTTTCAAAATCCCCATTTAACTAAAAGAGCCTAATATTAATAACTTCACTCTTATTTTTGTATAATTTGAGATTAGGTAATTCAAATTTCAAACTTCATAGGATTGCCTCTTGAAAACCCTACTCTTTTTTTTTTTTTTTTTTTACTTTTTATTTATTTTTTTAGAAGTTGCACCTAACGAGAATGAAGTTTTTGCACAGCGCGGAGGAGCTTTTTTTTCTTTTCTTTTTTTTGACATTTTAATATTTTTTTAATTCTGCAGTTTGCCACGTGTGCATTTCCGTCTCTGATGTAACGGCATGGACCAAAACGGGAAGCGTTTTTCAGAATAGGAACTAAAAGCGGTAAAAATAAATCTATGGACTAAAATGAGAATCGGTTGAAAATGTAGGGATGAAAATGTTATTTCCGCCTTCTTTCTATAAATAGTCTTAAAAAGTCTCTTCCATTCTACATCTGCTTCCTCAATCACTCTCTTTCGATTTTTTTTTTTTTTTTTCCAAGTCTCACTTCTTAGAGGTCCTTTGCTAAAATTGTTCTCTGTCCTTCATGGCCAAGACTCTCTAGCCTTCTCCGATCTCTAGTGCGCATACTTGTTTCCATCAGTCTCTTGCATTGTTTTTAACGACATATTTGTTAACTCAAAGTGGGATTTTTTTTTTTTAACTTTAACCCTTGATATCTTTTTTTTTTTTTTTTGGTTAGCATTTTTTTTGTAATTTATTTCTCATTTTATTATGTTTTGCTGGAATTTTGGAATTAGGAAAGATCGCAAGTGGCTTTCAATAGGGTGTGTGCGGTGTGGTTTTTGGCCAAATTTATCACCGTACCGCAGGAGTCGATTACCACTTCACCACCTCCGCTCATCATCGGCAGAGGTCGGTTCTCCGGCCTCCATCGGTGTGGTTTTTGAGCATCAGTGCGGGTCGGTTCAGTTGGTCTTTCTAGACCATACCCACAAATCGAACTCCACACATCACAACCATAGATTGAAAACTCACATCCCCAAATCCCATAGATCGAGAAGCAGAAGCTTAAAACCACAAAGGAAGACAGTAAGAGCTAATACCTTAACAATCTAATCAAAGGAAAAAGAACCGATTTGAGTGCATCCATATCTCAATAGCGACCAAGATTCAAGGAATAGTGACACCAGATTGAGAGCGAGAGATGGCGGTGGCTAGGGTTTGGGTTTGTGAAAGAGAGAGCTTGCTATGAAAAACAAAGATCCTTTACTGTGAGATGGAGTCTGAGAAACGTTTGCTGTGATGGGGTTTTTGTTGTTTAAGTGAAAGAGATATTGCTGAATTAATGCTGAATGACCGAAAGGCTGAAGCCCTAGGCCTTAAACCCAATCAAAATTAAGTAGAGAAATTTAAGAATAGCCCGTAAGGACCAAAACTTACAGTCCAACAAACAAAACCCATGTAGCAAAGTAGAATACAAAGCCATAGAGACTAAAATCCTATCTAGCAGCCTCCATACCTTCACCCAAAGACAGAGGATCGACGCAGTTTGGTACTCGCACACCCTAGCTTTCAACGGAAAAATTATCTTTCGAAATTTTTGGTATGTGAGTTTTTATTTGAAGCTGTGAAAAATAGATTGGACTTGTGTGGAGATTGGACAATGATTAAAGAAATATTATTTGGTTGTCGTACTTCGCGGCCAAGCAAGAATATTTAATTTAATTTTCAATCTGAATTTCAAGAACGAACTTTCAAAACACCACAACCGTTTTAAAAAACGATATTTTACACATTGTGGGAAGGATGGTAACTCCAACATTTATGAGTCATCGATTTTTATTCCTTGAATCCTCTCTTTGGACTTTGATTTGATAAAGTAGAAGGCTGAAGTGACATAATGATTAAGCTTGTGGATTGAGTAGGTCACTTGCATGGTTGATTGAGTTTTGTTTTGGCCTTTCTGTTGAAAAAGGCTATGACAAGAGAACTCTTTCTATAAATAGTAGGTCACTTGCATTATAGAAGAGAGCTCTTTCTATAAATAGTCCTAGAAACTCTTCCATTCTACAGCTACATCATCACTCACTTTTCATATTTTTTTTCCTTTTCTCCTTTCTTGTTCTCTTCTCTAACTCTCTGATCTCCTCCTTAATCCTTAGCTAGAATTGTTCTCTGTGCCTGCTCCACGCCCTGTCTTTCACGGCCAAGCCTATTTAGCTATAATGCCATATTTGTTAACACAAAGTGGTATTTTTTTTT
>NW_027069538.1:423011-509204 GCF_002906115.3 Quercus suber
CTCTCACCATTTTCTATTCTCTCACTTTTTCACCTCCTCAACCAAACGGACCATTAATGAATTAAAGTATTATATTAGGAGAGTTAGGAGACTACAATTAAAATTTCCCTCCTACACCACATTTACCGCACCATAAATGGGTCAGCAGTGCTTGTGTAGTGAGGGGAGTTTTTGAATAAGAGTGGGTAGTTGAGTGTAGTTGCAGATTTATGAAGAGGAGTTTTAATGAAATATTAAAGAGGAAGAGTGAAAGAGAGAGTGAAAATTGAAGAGAGCCCTTTCTTTCTAGGCGGAAATCACATTTTCGTCCCTATATTTTTAGCCGATTCCCACTTTGGTCGCTAGATTTTATTTTTACCGCTTTTAGTTCCTACCTTGAAAAACGCTTCTCGTTTTGGTCCTTGTCGTTACATCAGAGACGGAAAATGTACACGTGGCAAATGGTAGAATTATAAAATATTAAAATATTAAAATATTAAAATATATTAAAAAAAAAAAAAAAAAAGCTCCTTCGCGCTGCGCAAAAAGCTTAACCGCGTAACTCAAACGGAAGAAGCCATCACTCAAGGCAAACTGATCAACAAGGAGCAAGAAGAAGTCCGCTCGAAACCCGCCGTCTTAGCTCTCATCGATGAGCTCGACAAGCTCTACCAGCCTCTTGCCCAAGCCGTTGCCAAAGAGCTCTCTCTATTGACCTATGATTACGTCACCGACAACGCCACCAATCTGCTTGGCGAGCGAGACTCGATTCGATTTCGTTGCTCGGCGGCTTGTTGATGTCTCGGCCCGTCGATTCGAGCATATCGCATAAGAATGCGTTGTTGTGTTGCATCGAGCACACGAAGCTCTGGCTTGCTAAGTTCGATCATCCAGTACTTTGTTGCTGCATATACCTACTTGAATCCATTGGTGCGTGCACAGTGGTATAGTTTGGAGGATGGCATGGATAAAAAGGTTGAAGGAGAGTTGAAGTTGGCTGTTTGGATAGGTACTTAAGCTGATGAAGCATTTTCTAAAGCATGGTGTTCAGATGCAGTTGGAGTTATCGGAACTGATGTTCTTGCCAATAGTTGTTCCAAGGTATACCTCTCTCCCAAGCTTGGTATTTGAGGGTGAGTGTACTTGAAGCAATGGACTTGCAACCGATTGGTAAGTGTGGGTGCCTGGAAGCAGTGGCGGAGCTAGGATTTTAGTTTAGAAGGGGCAAGATTAAAAAGAATAGCGATAGTTGCATATTATGTGAATGAAACTAATAGTTGAAATCGTGTTCATGATTTTCAATTATAATTGCAAAAACGTCAAAGCAAACCTTGGCCATAAATGACTTTGGAGGACATAACAAAGCTTAAAGTAATTACTTAGAACTAATAAAAGTTACAAAACACCTTTGAAAATGATGCGACCTTAAGCACATCTTAAAAGCTAGTAAGGATTTCCTCTAGACACTTTAAATTCTAAAGTTTAGAGAGCCAAGGGAGCTAGTGTGAAACTCCCCTGTTTCATGACTTTGAAACAGAGTATTTTTCCCAACTTTTGAAACTTTGCAACAATAGCAACTTTGTTGACCCATAAAACCCATGGATTAGCTAGCTAAGATTCCCTCAAAATTATTGATTTTCAATTAATGTAAAACACCAAAAGTGCCGTAAGACTTCTAATAATAATCAGAAAAGAAAAAAAAAAACTATCATGAGTCCATAGTTAAGTTATTAGTGTTTTTTTTTCTTTCAAATAATATGTAAAACTTATCTTTTCTTATCAGAAAAAATTGCGATACTTATCTCTTGACTCTTGGTTAAAAAGAGCAAACTAATCTAAAAATTTGGTAAGGGGGGACAAAATAAGCGTTAGGCTGCTATATTAAAAGAGTTTGGGGGAAGGTCAGGAGGGGCATGTGCCCCCCCCTCGACCCCCCTTAGCTCCGCCCCTGCCTGGAAGTATATGTGAAGGCTTCCATGGGAAATCAGGTTTTAAAAACCAAAACTTCTCAGAGCAAGAGTGTTAATCATAAATGGGATGAGGATCTCATGTTTGTAGTAGCAGAACCATTTGAGGATCCGTTGAAGTTAAGTGACGAAGACAGAGTTGCACCTAACGAGAATGAAGTTTTTGCACAGCGCGGAGGAGCTTTTTTTTCTTTTTCTTTTTTTTGACATTTTAATATTTTTTTAATTCTGCAGTTTGCCACGTGTGCATTTTCCGTCTCTGATGTAACGGCATGGACCAAAACGGGAAGCGTTTTTCAGAATAGGAACTAAAAGCGGTAAAAATAAAATCTATGGACTAAAATGAGAATCGGTTGAAAATGTAGGGATGAAAATGTTATTTCCGCCTTCTTTCTATAAATAGTCTTAAAAAGTCTCTTCCATTCTACATCTGCTTCCTCAATCACTCTCTTTCGATTTTTTTTTTTTTTTTTCCAAGTCTCACTTCTTAGAGGTCCTTTGCTAAAATTGTTCTCTGTCCTTCATGGCCAAGACTCTCTAGCCTTCTCCGATCTCTAGTGCGCATACTTGTTTCCATCAGTCTCTTGCATTGTTTTTAACGACATATTTGTTAACTCAAAGTGGGATTTTTTTTTTTTAACTTTAACCCTTGATATCTTTTTTTTTTTTTTTTGGTTAGCATTTTTTTTGTAATTTATTTCTCATTTTATTATGTTTTGCTGGAATTTTGGAATTAGGAAAGATCGCAAGTGGCTTTCAATAGGGTGTGTGCGGTGTGGTTTTTGGCCAAATTTATCACCGTACCGCAGGAGTCGATTACCACTTCACCACCTCCGCTCATCATCGGCAGAGGTCGGTTCTCCGGCCTCCATCGGTGTGGTTTTTGAGCATCAGTGCGGGTCGGTTCAGTTGGTCTTTCTAGACCATACCCACAAATCGAACTCCACACATCACAACCATAGATTGAAAACTCACATCCCCAAATCCCATAGATCGAGAAGCAGAAGCTTAAAACCACAAAGGAAGACAGTAAGAGCTAATACCTTAACAATCTAATCAAAGGAAAAAGAACCGATTTGAGTGCATCCATATCTCAATAGCGACCAAGATTCAAGGAATAGTGACACCAGATTGAGAGCGAGAGATGGCGGTGGCTAGGGTTTGGGTTTGTGAAAGAGAGAGCTTGCTATGAAAAACAAAGATCCTTTACTGTGAGATGGAGTCTGAGAAACGTTTGCTGTGATGGGGTTTTTGTTGTTTAAGTGAAAGAGATATTGCTGAATTAATGCTGAATGACCGAAAGGCTGAAGCCCTAGGCCTTAAACCCAATCAAAATTAAGTAGAGAAATTTAAGAATAGCCCGTAAGGACCAAAACTTACAGTCCAACAAACAAAACCCATGTAGCAAAGTAGAATACAAAGCCATAGAGACTAAAATCCTATCTAGCAGCCTCCATACCTTCACCCAAAGACAGAGGATCGACGCAGTTTGGTACTCGCACACCCTAGCTTTCAACGGAAAAATTATCTTTCGAAATTTTTGGTATGTGAGTTTTTATTTGAAGCTGTGAAAAATAGATTGGACTTGTGTGGAGATTGGACAATGATTAAAGAAATATTATTTGGTTGTCGTACTTCGAGGCCAAGCAAGAATATTTAATTTAATTTTCAATCTGAATTTCAAGAACGAACTTTCAAAACACCACAACCGTTTTAAAAAACGATATTTTACACATTGTGGGAAGGATGGTAACTCCAACATTTATGAGTCATCGATTTTTATTCCTTGAATCCTCTCTTTGGACTTTGATTTGATAAAGTAGAAGGCTGAAGTGACATAATGATTAAGCTTGTGGATTGAGTAGGTCACTTGCATGGTTGATTGAGTTTTGTTTTGGCCTTTCTGTTGAAAAAGGCTATGACAAGAGAACTCTTTCTATAAATAGTAGGTCACTTGCATTATAGAAGAGAGCTCTTTCTATAAATAGTCCTAGAAACTCTTCCATTCTACAGCTACATCATCACTCACTTTTCATATTTTTTTTCCTTTTCTCCTTTCTTGTTCTCTTCTCTAACTCTCTGATCTCCTCCTTAATCCTTAGCTAGAATTGTTCTCTGTGCCTGCTCCACGCCCTGTCTTTCACGGCCAAGCCTATTTAGCTATAATGCCATATTTGTTAACACAAAGTGGTATTTTTTTTTTCAATACCTTCATATCTTTCTCTTTTTTGTTAGCCATTGTTTGTATTTTTTTTTTTTTCCCTTTAATATGATGGATTTTGTTACCCTAATGAGATTAAGTGATGTTTTGCAGGAATTTTGGAATTAGGGGACTAGGAAAGAGTCGGTAAGGACTAAGAACTCAATCTCTTGACCATATATTGGCAGTTATTTCCTTTGATTCGAAATCTTTTATTGATTAACTTCTATGCTTGCATGTTACAACAAATATTGCATCCTATATATTAACATTTAGTTTTCTTTTAAACAAAGGTTGTTGTTTTTATTCAAAATCATATAAAAGTATTTGTTAGTATATTAACTGAATATATATAATATCTTCATTGATAAGTTTTTTAATACTATATCAGTATGTGTTAGGTTCTAAGTACTTAGGAACTAATATATTAGAACTCTAATTTGTATTGTTGGCAAACTATGATCAAAACAGGTTTTTAGTCTTGTTTAAACTTGCTCAAAGTGTATGCGTTTTATGTAAAGTTGGAATTGAGTTGCTACAAAAGTTATAGTATGATTCTACCTGGCTTAATCGATCGAGAATTAGACTCAACCGATCAAAACTTGGGCAGAACGTTTTTCTACAAAATTTTCCAACTCAGCCCTAAGCCCATATGAAGTGTAGGGTTTTATGTTTTGCCCTAAGTATAAAAGGGAAAACCATAACCACGTTTTAAGAGCTTCTTTTACTGTGTGTGTGAATTTTCTGTAAGATCTAGAAGTGTTTGCCTTCACACATACTTAGGATTATCAAGAAGGAGAATTCAATTCAAGAACTTAATGATCATTCAGTTGCTACAATAAAGAGTTTAAAAATACACAAGCGGGAGTGCTTGTACTTGCTGGGAATTCAAGAAAGAAGTAGTCCGTGGACTCGGAGCTATCATGGGGTCATGGTAGTAAGTTATCTACTCAAGGTAGCAATAGGATGTTAGTGGTCTAAGTCACTATTGTGTAAACTTCAATTCTTTCATAGTGGATTCAGGTTTACCTTGAGAATAGTTAGATTAAATCCTTCTCAGGTTTTTACCGGTTTGGTTTCCTAGGTTATCATATTATTGTGTTCTTTATTTTCCGCACTTTACAATAATATGATGTGTTTGTGTTAACCTAGATCTGAAATTGGACTAAGTAATCAACTTGGTTAGTTAACTAGGTTAATCTGTTGTTTTTGCTGGGGTCTAAAAACGTACAGTATGTATTAGTTTAGTATCTTTAGATAACTCTTGTTTTATTCAACCAAAAAAAAACATAACTCTTGTTTTAAGAGAAAATGAGAAGGTGAAATATAAGCATTTTTGGGTGAGAGAGAGATTTTGACAAAAGAGAAAAAGTTTTAGAAAACTAACTTCTTCATTTTTGACAAAAGAATTAAAATAAAATTTTATTCTTGGACCAATTCATATATTCTTCGATTTTTATTCCTAAATCCTCTCTTTGGACTTTGATTTGTTATAGTAAAAGACTGAGGTGGATTTTATAGTTGTCTGAGTTTTGTTTTGGCGTTTCTGCCTGAGAAGGCTATGTTTTTATATTTTGGTTTGTTTGCTAGTAAAAGTTTTGATTCATTAAAAAGAAAATATCTATTAAGTGTAAACGTTAATATCTACTGTGTCTAATTTTTTAATATTAAATATTTTATTTTTATTATTAATTTTTTATTTCTAATATTTTACTTAACAAATGCAGGAAATAAAAAATAAATAAAAAAATTGTACCACAAAAATTTGCAAATGAATTTAATGATGAGGGTTTAACTCTTCATCAATTATTTTTGAAGACTCACCCCACAACCTCTCTTTGAAAGCTGAAGAATGGTACAAGAACTTGGCAAGTTTACGTACGGTGATAGTTGCGTTGATAGCAACACTAATGTTTTAATCCATCTTTGAAATTCTTGGAGGAATCAATAGTCAGGGCTAACCAGTATTTTTGGAAAGACCATTACTCTTAATGTTTTCAATATCTGATTCAGCATCATTTTTTTCCTCATGCTGTCATGCACATCAACCCTTATATTTTTGGGGATTTTGCCCACAAGGCATTGGCAAAAAGACTTTTTAGAGTCTTTGCCAAAAAAAATGATTTTTGGACTCGTTTTATTATTCTTCTCCATTGCTGCCATGATGGTGTCATTTGCCTCTGCTTTTTTCCTAGTGATGGAACCAAGCAATCAATTGATTCTAGTAACATCTCTAGCAGGTATTACAGTTTTAGCTTTTCTTTGGGTTGGATTTCCGCTCAATTATTCCAAGGTAAAATCAACATGGTTTTTTCCAATTTTCATTCGGAAAGTTGGAGGTAAAAAAGTTAATTGTTTTATATGATGTAGTACGTAGAACTTTGTTTTGTTTATATATTAAATGTAATATTGCTACACGATGACGATGTAATATTGGCATATTAGCACTTTTTTGTTGTGAAAATCCCTTTGAACTTTTCTTAGAACTTTTTTTTGTTTACATATTAGATACTGCTACATGATGTAATATTAGCATTGTGAAAATCTCATGGGCTTTTAAATTTGATAAAATTCCCTAGAAGGGATTTGACAAAAATATCATGAGCCTTTAATTTGAACGTTTTTCTAAAATTAAAAGGGTAAAAGTTCTTATGAGTTTTGATTTTTAGAAAAATCCCAAAAAGGAAAATGATGAAAATCTCTTGGGTTTTGTATTTTTATGTTGGAAAATTCCCTAGAGGGTACCCATGAGTTTTTAATTTGAAAAGCCTTAAAATTTTGGTGAAAAAGGTTTTTGGCAACTAATATATTTGGAGAAAACATTTTGAAAACTTAGTCTGAAAAATGACAAAATTTAGATACAATACACATGTGCTGTTTTTTAGGTTTCTCTCTTAAGATTCAGCTATGTGATTTTTTATTTTTTTTATTTTTTATGAGATGGAAGTGTATTTTTATTTTAGTGATGCTACATAGCTGACTTTTGAAAATGAAATTTAAGGAATAACACCTAAGCATTGTAACTAAGTTTCGTCCTTTAAAAAATATGCTATCTTCCTAAGTCATTTTACTTTAGGACTATGTATTTATGACATTAACTATAGGGACAAAATTGGGAAATGCCCCGTTTGAGCAAAAAAACCAGCATTATGCCCTCTTTTCCAAACTAAATAAGGAAATGCCTCTCTTTTGAAAATTGAGTTTCTCAAAATCGATTTAGGCCCTATAGCGGCGTTTTTTAGAAGCCTATAGTGACGTTTTTAGAACATATAGTGGCGTTTTTTAACTCGATTTCTATGAAATCGAGTTATAGGTAAAAAGAATTAAAAAAATTGCCTATAACTCGATTTTATGGAAGTTGAGTTACAAAACGTCATTATAGGTCCTGAAAATGTCACTATAGGTCCTTAAAAACGCCGCTATAGGGCTCTAGAATTTTTATTTTTTATTTTTTTATAACTTGATTTTGAGAAAATCGAATTACAAAAGAAGGGCATTTCCCTATTTAGTTTGGAAAAGAGGGTATAATGCTGGTTTTTTTGCTCAAACGGGGCATTTCCCAATTTTGTCCTTAACTATAGAGTTAATGCATAAATCCATACATAGGGTCCAAAAAAGGGAATGCGTAGACATATGTGACCAACGAGATGTAAAGGACAAATTAAGATACATCATTAAATCTAACGGATCAAAAACAAAGCAACACACTATATATGTAAACCAAAATTGCCATCCAACCCCAAACTTTCTTAAATTTCATTGACGCCACCAAAAAATTCCAAATTGTTTTGACCTTGAGTTTTTCCTTAAATCACACTTTGGCCCCACAATTTTTGCAAAATTGCCATCCAACCCCAAACTTTCTTAAATTTCATTGATACCACCAAAAAATTCCAAATTGTGCCAAGGCCCTTGAGGTCACAAAAAATGCTCTTTTCGTGTGATGCCAAAATAAAATATTTTCCTTAAAAATTAATAAATTTGTCAAAGGACATTTTTATTAGATTTCATATGAATTTAATCTTTGTGTTCTTTGTATTTTGTTTGTTTGCTTAGACCCCTGTAAATCAGATTTGTTTGACCTAATGAATTAGCCAAGTTAATACTTAGGTTTATTATTCAAATCTAAGTTAAACAATAATATATCATATCATGCACAACAGAAAAGTAAAAAACACAATGATATTATTTAACTATCCTCAAGGTAAACAAATTCACTAGAAAGAATGGAAGTTTATAAAGGATTTAACAACTAAATCTAATACTACCTCTAGTAGAACTTACTAACACAACTATATGTAGCTCTGACTCCACAAACTCTTCTCTCTTGGATTTGCTAAACACAAGCTCCCACACTTATTACTTTGAGATCCCACTCAAAGGTTTAAAGTATCAGTAGTTGTTGATCTTGTAGCAGCAATTTTAGATCTACCGATTCTAATGATATGAGAATGATATCTAGCCTATAGTGACTTTAAAAAGAGAAAGTACAATACATTTTAGATCTCACAAGAGCACCTCCAGAGTCATCTCAAAATGTGCCCTAGGGTTTCTTTTAAATACTTAATGAAATAGATCTGAAACCCTAATCACTTAATGGGCCAATGGGCTATTGAGCTTTAATTATATTCTACAGAACCTGTCTTTCGATCAGTCGAACCATAGTCTCGATCAGTCAAACTTGACATGTTTCAAATTCTTGAACCTGTAGCTTCATTTTTCTTGTATTCTGACTTGCAGTATCTTGAACATTGTGTAATAAACTCTATAGACTCTAAGATCTATACCTAGACAAGTTTGTGCTTATAGTTTGCCAATTGTTCTAAACTTTTAGAACCTAATATATTTCTATCTTTTTCAGTTTTTGCATGAAATAAAATACTTTGGGAAAAGAAATTGCCAAATTGCATTTATTAGGCTATGCTTTGGAGCGAGGTTAGCTTTACTTAATCCAATAATCCATTCTCCTTAGTATATTTCATGCTATCACATGTTTAGGAATGATTTTTAATCTTGTTTTCTAAAATAAGTTGTTCACATGTCCATGTGTTTTTCACATGCCTACATGCTCACATGTCATCATAGGGCAGATTATACATGTCATGCATTCACATGTCATCATAAGATTGATTCTTATAAAAAGTTAATGTATTCCCACGTCATCCTAGGATAGATACATGTAGGATAGATACATGCCATTTTTCCGCATGCCACCTTATGATAGATCACATGTCATCTTTTTATATGTCATTTTAGGATAAATCACATGTCATTTCTCACATGCTAAATTTGTCACCTAAATATATTGTTAGGTTCTAAAGATTTAGGTGTATTTGTTTAGAATCATATTTTTATTGTGTTGGCAAACCGAGAACAAAACCTGTCTAGTCTAGGTGTTAGGCAATGCATAAAAGTATTTGTTTCAAGGTTCAAGTCTAGCTGACTACAAAAAAAAGGAAGATAGTTTCTGCCTTGCTCAATTGATCAAGAAATTAGACTCAACCAATCAAAAATCACAAGAAAAGAAATTCTAAAGATTTTTAAACCAGGCCCAAGCCCGCGATAATGTTTAGGGTGTCATTCCAACTTCTCCACATATAAAAAGGAAACCCTAGTTATGTTTTTCAGACTTTTGTAAGACTTATGTGTTACTCTTTGTGAGATCTAAGAGGTTTTGTACTTTCTAACTACATAAGAATCTACTGGAGTAAGATCTACAATCAAGCGTTGGTAGAACATAATTGCTGCATCAAGAGAATTACTAATGGTGATCTGAAACCTTTGAGTGGGATCTCAAAGTCACAAGAAAGGCTGCTTGTGTTGGTGTAAATCCAAGAAGATAAGAAATTTGTGAATTCGGAGCTTGCACATAGTCATGTTAGTAAATTACTATATGAGGTAACAATAGATTTAGAATTAAATCTAATTGTAAAAACTTCAATTCTTTTATAGTGAATTTATTTTACTTTGAGGATAGTTAGGTCAAATCCTTCATAAATTTTTACCTTGAAACGGTTCGTTTCATCGATTTTCTTGGGTCATCATATCGTGATGTTATTTACTTTCCTCTACTTTACACAATATGATTTATTATTGCTTAATTTAGATTTGAATGATTAATCTAAGTAATCACTTGATTAATATATTAGATTAAACAATTTGGTTTAAGGGGTCTAAATAAACAAACATATATATTACAGAAATTTGAACTATTCACTTTTGTACCGATAACTGGCTAGCCATCGATAGGCAAGCCAATTATGAAGAGAACATCCTCCAAACTAAACGTAAATGATAGGTCACCTTTGATTTTAAAACGCCTATCATTGATATCATAGAGGTCCACCAACGTATCAATGAGCACATGAGGGTGCCTTGACGTCTTAAAGATTGAAATGTCATAATAACATTTAAATCTTTAACATTTATGGACTAATGTTATGTAAATGAATAAATTATTACGTAAAGAATTTGAACTCCAAGAAGTATTAAGTTTTCTTCGCTGAATAATAGTTTATATATATATATATAATCCCTTTTTTTTTTTTTTTGGGTATATCTCTTCATTAATAGGGCTTGAGCATAATGATAAAATTGGAAATGTGTCTTTTTAGTTCTTTAATGAATTTAGCAAAAAAAAGTTTATATATATATATAATCCCTTTTTTTTTTTTTTTGGGTATATCTCTTCATTAATAGGGCTTGAGCATAATGATAAAATTGGAAATGTGTCTTTTTAGTTCTTTAATGAATTTAGCAAAAAAATATAGAAAAAATAAAATAAAATAAAGTATTATATTAGGAGGAGAGTAGGAGACTACAAATTTCCCTCCTAGACCACATTTACCGCCCTATAAATGGAGAAAGTATACTATGTTTCGGTAATACCAACTCAGCATCTATTTTGGTATTTTCTATCCTCCCAAATCTCACAATTATTTATACTTGTAGAGTAACCATTACGCCAAAGGTATGTGGTGGTTATATGGTTTGTTACAACCACATCGAACCTCTTTTTTTTTTTTTTTTTTGGGGACAACTAATGCACATTGAACAAATTATCATTTTTTTAGGGGGTAACCAATTATCAATTGACAAATTATTTTCATATCCAACAATTTGTCGTGTGACTTCAATAAAATTGACCGATCAAACTACCTCTCTATAGAGTAGTTACAAACTTGGAATAGTTTGGTTGCTTTTGATATTTGGTTAAGCTTGCTTATGCTGTCAGCGAACACATGGTCGCAAGTACTTGGATTGATAGCTTCAAATTCAGGGACAAAATGGGCTTTTGCCCTTAATTTTTTTTTTTTTTTTTAGCAATTTGCCCCTATTTGGAAACTATATAGGGATATGCCCTTGTTTCGATACTCGATTACCTTAAAATCAAGTTTCAATGAAATACTCAATTCGTAGAAAATCGAGTATGCCCGATCAAAAAAAAAAAAAAAAAATTGCATGGAACTCAAAATTAGGGAAATCGAGTTTCAAAACGTCACTATAAGGCTTAAAAACGCCACTATATGGCTTAAAAACACCACTATATGGCTTAAAAACACCACTATAGGGCTCCCTAAACTTGGTATGGGGCAATGAGACTTATGAAAAATTTTTGCAATAAAATGCCGCTATAGGGCTTAAAAACGTCACTATAGGGATTAAAAACGTCACTATAGGCCTCCTTGCATATGGGGCAATCACACTTATAAAAAAAATTTGCATGGAACTCAAGTTCCATGCAATTTTTTATTTTTTATTTTTTTTTATTTTTTTAAGTTTGATTAGGCATAACTCGATTTTCTACGAATCTAGTATTTCATTTAAACTCGATTTTAAGGTAATCGAGTATCGAAACAGGGGCATATCTCTATATAGTTTTGAAATATGGGTAAATTGCCAAATAAAAAAAAATTAAGAGCAAAATGCTAGAATTCCCTCAAATTCAGGTAGGAAGCTTGAAGCTATCAATCCAAGTACTTGTGACCATGCGTCCGCTGACTTTCTTACTCTTTGAACATTTTTTTGTGTGTACAATAGAAAATAAACAACACACCAATACGTTGGTACCCTCATGGGTCGCTGCAGTTCACAATCTATGTGGTGGGTTCAAGCTATTTGTCTCCAATATTGAATTTACAGGTGCAAAATTCTTCCATATTTTTGTATTTACTTATCTGTTTATGACTGCTGGTTCAAGCTAGAATTCCCTCAAATTCAGGTAGGAAGCTTGAAGCTATCAATCCAAGTACTTGTGACCATGCGTCCGCTGACTTTCTTACTCTTTGAACATTTTTTTGTGTGTACAATAGAAAATAAACAACACACCAATACGTTGGTACCCTCATGGGTCGCTGCAGTTCACAATCTATGTGGTGGGTTCAAGCTATTTGTCTCCAATATTGAATTTACAGGTGCAAAATTCTTCCATATTTTTGTATTTACTTATCTGTTTATGACTGCTGGTTCATTAATCTTTATCTCATTTTTGGTGTCTTTGTAGTACAAGTCAACTAAGTCGCCTTCGTCTTGTATGTTGCTATTACATTACGAATGAGAAATTGAGTGAAGTGGCTGCAAAGCTTCCATTATTGGAGGAGCTAGACATGGCAATTTCTTCATTGTCAAAAGAAATTGTGGAAGCTTTGAGACGCTGTTGTCCTTGATAGGCCACAAACTGAATGACCCATTGTGATTAAACTAATTAATTTATTAGCAAAGTTATTAATCAATCAATTTATCATGCAAATGCGTGGAAGCACAAACAAATCACCAAAAACTAAATATGCAGCGAAAATTAAAAGACATGGTGATTTGTTTACGAATGAGGAAAACCCTTGCGGCAAAAACCCCACCAGGTGATTTTCAGGTCACCACTCCCAAAACTCCACTATTATCAAATCAAGCGGTTACAAGTAAAAGAATCTCAAGTACCTTACCAACTTACAGTTGAACCCTTACCCCAATACCCAATTGGACTTGATCTGTAGTGACAGTTCCCCCTTTTGATGCACGGCTCCCCAGTACGTGACTAACCAATGTGCGGATCCTAGTATGCGACTTCAAACACCAACTTAGAAGGAGAGGTTGGCTGCAAAGTTCTTCAGTTCATCCTGCACGATGAAGATCAGGAAGATGCTTGGTCATAAAACCCTTTGGTGCAAATACACAGCAACTTCTTCAGAAAAGATGAACTAGGTCAAGAACTTCATCATTGATCACAAATTGCTTGAACAGAGTTTGCTCAATGCTTGTGCAACTTGTGTACAGTTTGACGTCTCTTAAAACAATCCTTTTATATGTTTAGGGTTAGGAGAAAAGAAGGCCCAAAAACATATTCACGGATCCCAAGAAATCATATCAGAAAATCTGATTTTATAAATCTCGACAGATAGCAGGTGTCGAGGAGCTATCGAGCAAGTGTCGAGCTTTAATGATTTTGCACTGCAGCTTGTTTTTCTTGGACAGACTTGATGACTTCAACATTTAATCTTAAAACATTGTTTCTTGAAGTATTAAAAACACCTAGAACTACCCAATTACAAGTAGAGTGCGTTTTGTCAAAGGATTAGCCAATTTACATAAATAAGTGACATATGTTCTTAACAAGTGAAAACACATATGTCCTAACAGTCCTCTTTTGAAATAATTAAAATGGAACTAGCTGTGGTATAGAGGGTGATGAGGAGTATGATGATGATGGCTTGCAAGCCATACTTGATGGTTGTCCTCACCTTGAATAACTTGACATAAGGAAATGTTTCAATGTCACCCTTTCCCTGTCAGGAAATTTAGGAATAAGATATGCTGGACGGATTAGAAACTTGCGGCATCCCAATGATTCCACTCATGACTACGAATTCATGGCAAGAATTTTTTATAATGGACCTTTTTGATGAAGATGACTTTAGGAGAATTATATTTTGACAAGTTCTTTTTTTTTTTTTTTTTTAAGAACATGAAATTTTAATCTGTAGCTTCTAATTGTTGAGAGTTGTTTTTACACTTCCTGTACCTTAGACACGTGTCTTGATTATTAAACAACGTTTAGTCTAGGCTTTTTCTATGAAGGAAGTTGGGGCTGACACTTCCGCAAAATGGGCTCCAAGGTCCCATTCTGCCGCTGCCAGTTTGTGAGCAAATATTGAGTCCAAAGTCCAATAGATGATGCTACAACCTAGGCTTATTCCATGTTTCTACCGCGAAAGGAACATTTACCCAGTTTCTGCCTCAGAATTGACTTTTTTTAACTTTTTGCTATGCAATAAATTTTTCGCACTTTTTAGCAGCGTGAGTGACCTTTCTCAATCTCTATTGAAAAGGAACATTTTTCCAACTTCTGTTACGAAACTAACTTTCCTTAACTTTCTGCTGTGCAGTAAAGTTTTCTACACTTTTCTGCAACATAAATGATTACTCTTCATTTTCTACTATAGAAATACTTCTCCACTTTCTACACACAAAGTCTAAAACCCAAAGAAAATACCCATCAAGCGAATGTTAGTTTACATGGGTTAGCATATTCTCAAAAATATACATACATATATTCGCATATATACTTATACGTATTCACATATACATATATAAAATATATTTTACAGAATATGAACTACAATGTTTACACATACGTATGGCAGAATAATGATTAATTCGTATCAAAAGAAATGCACGTAATAACAAAGAAAAAAAATGAAAGCTTTAGCATAAAAGGTTTAGCTAGCATAACAACTAATACGACAAATATGATAAAAATGTGTTACAGTAGAATAACCAATATAGCAAATAAAGATACCGCAGCAGGACAAATGGTGTAGCAAATATGATGAAAAAATGTGCTACAATAGAACAAATGTAAATATTCATGAAAAAGATAAAATATTGAATCTTCTCGCAAGAAGTGAACCAAGAAGGAACCCATACCCCAACTTGAACAACTTTGTTATAGGCTTCTGCCATTAAAGTTATACATTTTGGGGAATGGGCCTAAATGGCTACTCGTTACTGCTTTTAGGATTCCATAGAGTGGGTTTGCTACTAAAGAAGGGAAAAGATAGTTTATTGATGCATGCCTCTATTTTTGTTGTGTTTTCTCCTTTTTTTTTACCACTTTCTTTCTTCCCCTTTTTTTCTCAGTAACTTCGCTCTCAATTTTCACTACTTTCTTCCCTTGGGTCCCTTTTTTTCTCCCTCTTTTTTCCCCCTTTCATTTATGGCTACTGCCCCTCTTTATAATGGGCTGATTCCATGGGATTTCTCCCTTTTACCCCTAGGGCTTTACCAACTGTTTTTAGCTTGTTGTGGACATCCCTTCAAGACTACCCACCAACCCATTGGTTGCCTAACCACTACCACTACTGGGTAAACTCAATGCATTCTCTTTCTTCCACTATTCATTCCATGACAAAATCTCTCTTTGTTTGTTCTTGCTATAAGTCATTCCCTCCTTGCCTGAATGGATAAGGACTTGGGTCTCTCACTACCTAACTCTATGGCGTGCATCACATGGTCCAACCATCTACTACCTCTTTTGGGCAAAATGTCATCCCAACAAGGCATTTTCCTGAAAGAAACTCTAGCTTGAAACCCAAAATAGACTCTCTCCCCCCCCCCCCACCACCAAACCAGACCCTCTCAATCCCTTGATCGTGAGCCCACCTCCCTTGTATTGGCTAAATACAAGTTGGTGGTGCTCCGACCCTTGTGTGCTTACTCCACTATCTTCTGTTTTTGTCTTCTTTTATTCCCACGATGTTTCTACCATTGCAAATTGATTTTGTTTCATCCTGCTATGTATCTCTTCTGCCCGTGTTTATTCTTTGTGGAAGAGGGTATGGGCTCTTGGGCTTTCCTTATTTTCTTTTGTCTTTTTCCGATTTTGTTTTCTTTCTCCTTCACATTTTTTCTGCCATTGGCCTTCTCTTATTTCTTCATACGTTTCCTACAATGTTTGTCATTTCCTTTTACTTGACTTTTTTTTTCCTTCACGCAGTTCCTTCTGCTAACCATTCCTTGTTTCTTTCTATCATATTTTTTCATATTAGTTTTCATTCCTATCCTTTTATACAAAAGGATTTGGGCCTTTGAGGGCCAAGTAGTGTTTATAGGATCAAAAGGGTATTAGACCCAATTTGCCTTATTCTGCCAAAGTCATTCTACTGAAGATTTGTATTTTGCAATAGATCTGTATTTTGTTACAGATCACTTTCCCATGCATTTCTCTCTCAGCCTAGGTATAAGTCTAGGCTTTTGTTTCTTTTCTGTTTTCTTTTTTCCTTTCTTGCTCTTCAGTCTTCTTGGTGGGCCTTTGGGCTTTTCTTTGTATGGAGCTTTCTTCCTCATGAGCTTATGGGTATGAATTTGCAAAAACGAGCATCAACACCAACATAGCAAATGGCCTAGTGATAAGGGATTTGGGCCAACAAGACTCAGGTCTTGAGTTCGAGTGTCCCCACCTTTATTAGTGAGTGCGATGGTGCCCACCTCTTTCGCAGTTGCCTTAGGTGCGTAAGAGTTGCTCCATTCCCCTAAGCATTTTTCTTTTATTAAAAAAAAAAATACATGAATCAGTCGCTCATGTCCTTTGGATTTGCCCATATCCATAGAGATCTGGCATGCTAGCTGTTTAAAGGAAATTCACTTAAGTTTTCTATTTGACTATGATACATTTCATTGATTGAATGGCATCCTTAGCTTAATTTTGTAAATCATATATAGGTCAGTGTATCCACTTATTAATTAAGCACTCCTTATCAATAATATCCAGTTCTGTTGTTTTACATTTTTTTTTTTTAAAAAAAAAAAGCTTCTATGAAAATCCAATAAAATCAAAACAACCAAAATCGTTAGTAAGAAACTTGTGAATGATGTTTGCAAAGTTCCTTTCGCATTTGCAGAATTTTTTTTCTAAATAACAATAAATATTAAAAAATTTAGTTAGTTGTCACTTCGCAAAAGAATATTGAAAACTAGCATCTCGAGTGTCTAAAACTCGAGTTTCAAGATAAAAATCAAGTTTTTAAGTCTTGATCTGTAAAAAAAATGCACATGAAAATTGAGTTTTAAAGACTTGAGTTCGAAAAACGGTACTCTAGGACTTAAAAATGGAGTTATAGAATAATTTAGCAGAAAAACGCCGCTATAGGGATTTAAAACGTCAGCATAGGGCTTAAAAACGCCACTATAGGGCTCCCTGAACCTGGTTTTGAAAACTAATGAAAAATTTTTGTAGGAAAATACCGCTATATGGCTTTAAAACGTCACTATAGGACTTAAAAACGCCACTATATGGGAGATAAAACTAAAAATTTTTTTGCATGGAACTCGAGTTTCTAAAACTCGAGATGTCTAATTTCCCTTATAGTTTCAAGCGTTGCCTAACTAATTATATATAAATCCTTTGCACAGCTATTCTGCACATTCCCTCGCATTTGCGATCTTATTAAATTAAATATTAATGAAGCCTGATGCAAGATTTAAGTGTTTGTTTATGTTTGATCTAATTTCCTGCTTGATTTGAAGTTAGAATAATCATGTAGGCTTTAATCTACTATAATTGCTGCAATTTACGCTAACCTGTCAAATGTTCTGTTATTTACTGCGATCGATAGTGGTTGTCAATAATAAATGCTGATATTAGAGGGTTTGTACTTTGAACAAAACATATTAGAGAGTTTGTACTTCATACAAAATTTTAGTTCAGCCCCTCATTCAAATAGGGATAAATAAGCCTATGGGGAGGTGTCAATTTGTAGTTTAGCTAATTTAATTTTCAATGAAATTAAAGCAAGGAATACAACTACAGACCTAGAATCCACATCCAGGAGCGTGTGTTGCGCTTGACCCCCACATGCATGGCCGGATTGGGGGCTAAATCCCAGATTTGATTTTAAATCTGGTCAAAGATGCCATGAATCTATTGGCATAGGACTTGGAAACTAAGTGGCCAAACATGTTAGGTACTATGTGCCCAACATAGTTTAATACTCTGATGAGTTCTATACTAACATTTAATACAAGATTAACATACCATAGGTGGTTTTTTTTTTTTTTTTTTTTAAATCATTAGTTTCAATAATAAGATTAAATATTTGAATCTTAAATACCTCTGTTAAAAACATTAAAAAGTGCTAGTTAAATAAAAGGTTTTCGTCAACCATAGTTTCTTTAAAAAAGTTGTTATACAGCTAATCATACCAAAAGAAAAAGATCATCTCAGCATAATGATCTTGTTCATATGATAATCAACATTTTGAATATGGTGAAAATTTGTAAAGACTGCAATGATTTATATGCAATTTAGAGTTTAATCAAATAAACACATAATGGACTACTCCTACTATGGAAAAGCTAAGATTAATATGCATTTTTTGTATTAACTTATCATGTACATTGTGGCTACCAGTTAGTTCAATTGATAAGTCTCTTATCTTTGAATAAAAAATCTAAGATTCAATCTCGGCCTACACCAAAATCATCACAAATACATATAATAGGTCGAAATTCTTTATAAATAAATAAATATCATGTATAAAGGTATATGACACATGTATTTCTAATTAAAAGTAGAACGAATCTCAAATGGGTGCTAACTTTACAAGCAAAATTACGGATCACGTTTAATACAAACAATATCCACAATAGAGGATCCAATCACTTTGTAATAAAAAAAAAAGTCAGAAGCAACGAGAGCCAATAATAAAGTCAAACTACCACCAATAATTGCGCTTGATTACAACCAGAAATAACTAAACATATAGAATATGACAGGCAGGAACAGAGAAAGTCAGAAAGTAAGAGAGAAGAAAAGAGAAAGAGAGAGTGCAAAAGCAATCTCTCTTTCTTGGATCTCACAATACATGTTAGAGTGATAGTAAACTCTAATTATACATACCCTTTTCTTCTGTATATTCATCATTATCTTCCATTTCCTAATTAGTGGTTATATCTTAGGCCACAGGTTTTTCTCTCACAGATCCTTTTTCCTTCATCTTCTGTAAGAATATGAATTGGTCTCGAGCATTTTCATCACCGGACCTAGTACCACCTTCGACAAATTATAACGAAAATCCAGAAGAATGTAGTTTAGAAGGTGATTTCTTCTTTTCTTTTTCTTTTTCTTTTTTTGTATATAGATATTTCTTGGTATTGAATTTTGCAGAATTTTGTGCTATGTAAATCCAAAACATACATCATTGCAGAAACCTAGCTATCACCGCATTCATCATGACTACGATGCAAATTTATAATAAACAAAAAAATTTTAAAAAAAAAAAAAAAAAAAAAAGATGAAATTACTTTAATCGTTTCCATTATCATTTGTGATTCTTTAACATTCATTAAATGGATGAAAAAGTATATATTTGTCCATCTTACTTCTTCATATACAAAGAAACAATATAAAATATATTAGTTAGTCTTTTTTTTTTTTTTTCCACGATAGATTGGAGTAACTAAATGTTGTTTATATGATCCCCTACAATGTTTTAGGTGTTTCAACGAATGTTAAGCTACTACTAAAACTAATCCAAGATCATAATGAGGCAAGCACAAAAGACAATGACGAACGCATGCTGCATAGGGTGGCCGGAATGATAAAAATCATTGATGATGTTAAATCCCGGGTTGAAAATTTTCAATCTTCTGGAAAGAAAAAGGAGCTTAGGCGGTGCCACACAGATGTTAAGCATAATGCTCCAAAGGACAAAAAGTCACAAGATCCAGTAACTGATGAGAAAGAAAGGTTAAGAAAAGAACTCAATGCAAGCTTGGCAGCACAAAAGAACCTTGAAGTAATGTGTTCAAGTTTGGGAAAGGAGAAGGATATTATTGCATCAGAGCTTGCAAGAAAGGTCCAAGAATTGAATGGCATGGAGGAACTTACTAATGATCTTAAAGCGCAAAATGAGATTTTATTAGGCAAATTGCAAACTTGCAAAGAAGAACACAAAGAGAAGAAGTCTGGCGGGATGGAGGCTCAGGGGAATGCATCTCTTCTAGAGCGAAACAAGACGCTGGCAGAGAAATTACTCAAGTCACTTGATGCGTATCGATCCTTAAAGAGAAAGTTTAAAGATACAAAAGAAGAAAGCATTGCTATTCTTGCAGCAATGGAAGAAATGGGGATGGAAGTTAAAGCTGGCCTTGATAGAATATGCAGCTTGAAGCAACGAATGGCCTCCTCAAAGAATAAACAACCAGTGGATAATGTTGAAGAGGAGATTTCAGCATTAGAGCACTTGTTTGAGGGCTTTAATATGAAAATAACAAAGTACGGTCACAAAAAGAAGAGTGATTGTGTCAAACCGAAAGCTGGGATCAATGCCAGTAAGCCTTCTGTTCTAGCATGAGAAGAAAGGGTATTATTATCCGCTATAAAAACCAGGCATGCCTGGTTTGGTTTTTTTTTTTTTTTTTTTTTTTTTTTCTATAAGTCTTCGAAACAGGGGAAAAAACACTAGTATTTACCTTGGAATTATAGAAAATAAGAAGGAAGCAACTGTAAGGTGTCAAAGGAGACTCATGGCACATTGTTGTTAATGTGCAATTGACTAGTTCAGGTTTCTAGATTAAGTTCACTGTATACCTGATATAGTTCCCTAGAAAGTTGTATAATTCCAAAATTTTCTTCTCTTTCCCTGTCTTCTTGAAGGGAAATTAACAAAGCCCTTCTTAATTCTTCTAGATGGGCACTTGATATTGCTTTTCCAGGAAGCTCTCTAGTTTCTTCACTTGCTCTTCAAAGAATTACCAAATTTCAAACTCCTAAATTACTGTTATTTCACTGCCTGGAATCCATACACTTTTCTTTATGATCTCAAAGCAGTGTAGATTTATATGGTAGATAACTATAATTATAGGGGTTCTAAATACTAAATGACAAAGTAAGCATTTTAATACAGTACCTGCATGTGGAACTGCAAACCATTTTTAGGGCAATTGGAGCTCAAAAGCAGGACATAACTCCAACATCCATATGGACCATATCCTTAGCTGTTTGGGCTCCAATTCAAGCCATTCTTCCTAAGAGTTAGATTTTGTAACTGCACTGTAAATATGGGTTTGTTGAACTCCAGGAGAAAACAAAAGTAAAGTACATGTAGGGATAAGGATGACGTGTTTTTTTTTTTTTTTTTTTTTTTTTTTCAGAAGATGCCCACATTCACGAGCTGCCGAAAAGAGAAAACTTTGCTATGCAATTTGAACACAAGAACAAATCATACCATAACAAATCTTCACCTTTAGCTTTTATTTTCTTAAACCATCATAAAGATAGCGTGTAGATGTCGTCATAAGAATCATATGATACCTAACATCAAATACTACGTACCATCCACTCTCTTAATGGGTGGAGTACACTACGCTCTATCTCTTCAACATATATGGAGTAACGTAGATCAAGCCCAAGCAATGCTCAAACTGACTAATCCTAACCAACTCATCCTAATCAACAAATAACAATCCTAACAACTCATCCTAATCCACAACTTGAAATAACAATTAATCAGATAGCCATCAATTCCTATCAGTTCACTCATTATCTGATGTATGCTTATCTCCTCCCTTTGCCTAAATCATAACATTATGCCTTTGTGGTGGGATAGAATAATTGTTTCATGGAGCTTAGACTTCATGTAAATTGGACCACCAACAAACATAAACACACAATATGTAATGGAACTCATTGAATCAAGATTCTCTACATAATTGACATCCACAAACCTAGTAGTTTCTGTACAAACTCTTTATAATGAAATAGGGATAAATTGTATCGTCCGACCTCTATTAGACATCATAGATTTTGTGAATAATGTTCACAATTAATTTCCTAAGTCGTAAAAGAGTTTTTCTTTTCAATAATATTAATGGCACCTATTTTCACATACACTTTGACACGATTATTTAGCAAAAGTTTCTCTCTGTCCTAGGGAGTAAGTGCTCTTCATCTCCTTCACAGAGTAGAATTGATCGTCCCTTCACTGAAGGTGTTTAGTAGTATCCTTGGAATAGCAAGGCTTTTCCTAGGTTTGTTGGTTTCTCTTTTAGGGGATTTGGGAAATAGTTGAGGCAATTAACACTATGGACAATCTGGCACAATCTTGGAAACGGCTAACTCTCTCGGAGAGAGAAGGCCGGGATGTAAGCTTACAACTGATCATAGTACAACAGAGTATTCCATAGCTACAAAGTTTTTGACAAAGAGGGCTATCAACATTTACGCCTTTATGGAGGGCTAGAAACGGTTTTAAAATCCAGAGGTTTGGTGACCATAAACTTCTATTCACGATTGATAATAAGAGCGATGTTGACAGAATTCTGATGAGCGAACCTTGGAGCTTTGATAAGCACTTGGTAGTAATGTAATGGAGAGATACGATGGTAGCGCACCTTCACAGGACATTAAGTTCGATAGAACTACTCTCTGGGTTCAGGTTCATGGCATTCCGCTGAAGTACATGAGTTTTGAAGCAGGGATCAAAATATGTGAGGTGGTTGGAGAGGTCACAAAACCATCGGATACCATAGTGTTTGATGCTGGGAATTTCATACGACTTCAGGTCTCCATTGATCTTTCTCTGACTTTGTGCCGTGGTCACCTTATCTCTCTAAACAATGGGAAAGAAGTGTGGGTTTCTTTCAAGCACGAGAGATTACCCAACATCTATTATTGGTGTGGTCATCTAACACACGATGACAGGGATTGCGACCTCTGGATTGAGAGTGAAGGAATTTTGTAGGCTGAATAGAGAGCTTTTGGCCCATACCTTAGAGCTCCACCATTTGTAGTGACAAGGAGGAACGTAGTTCAAGTCTCTGGTTACTATGCCGAGAAAAAGAAGGCCAACTCCACCGCAACTCCAGACCGGAATTCAGGCCAACCACCACAATCTGACGAGATAGACAAACCGGAGAAAGTAAATGAGGGGGAGGGACATTATGCGAAGTCAGTTATTGCCCCATCAATGCGTAACAAATTTATTGGAGTTAAGTCAGCACCAAAAACCAATACAACCTCATCATGTCCAACGAATCCCACGATTGTAGGAGATTTATTGGAGCCTAATAATTTGGATCCAGCATTTAATGATTTTAATGAGAAGTTGTGTAGGGTTGGGGAATTTGAGTCGGCTGAGGTTTCCAATAATGCTCAAACACGTGAGGAGTTAAGTGATTCTCATGAGACACTAAGCAAGTCATGTGCACCTCCTAATGCAACTAGGGTTTCATCGCCAAGCCAAAATAGATGTATCCTTCCTGGATGGACATGAAGACCTAGAGAAAGCACCAATGTTATTCAAAGTAAAGGGCAAGGGCAGAGAATCTCCGGTCAGAAAAGAACTGCTGAAAGAGCTGAAGAAAAGTTTGGGTTGCCTGCTAAACGTATTCAAGCTTTGCTAGATGATGTTCAAACAAATCTTATATTGGCGGAGGCTAACAGTTAGCCCCGCCAGCATCAATGAGTTGCCTAGTGTGGAACTGTCGCAGACTTGGGAACCTGCATACAGGAAGAGAGCTCGTAGAACTTGTACAGGCAAAAGATCATTTTATAGTGTTTTTAGCTGAGACACTTACAGACAATGCAAGGCTAGAATTCATTCAAAGAAATATTAATTTTGATCATAGATGGGTGGTTTCAAGAGTGGGCAGAAGTGGTGGTCTGGTTCTTTATTGGAGATCTTCAATCAATTTGTCAGTTAAAGGGTCGGATAAGTACTATATAGATGCAATAATAAATAAAGATATGGAAAGCGAGTGGTGTTTCACTTGTTTTTATGGTGAACCTGAAACAACAAAAAGGAATGAGGCATGGGAAAAACTTCGGAATTTGAGCTTAAGAAGGGAGAGTCCATGGTTGTGTTGTGGTGATTTTAATGAAATACTCAGACAAGATGAAAAATTGGGTGGTGCGACGCGATCACATACCCAAATGTAGTTGTTCAAAGAAGTTATTGATTATTGTGGTTTTATAGACTTGGGTTATGAGGGTTCAAAATACACTTGGAGTAGGCATTTCGAGAATGGTAATTCAATTTGGGAATGACTTGATAGGCGCTTGGCTACTAGTAGTTGGTTTTTAAAATTCCCAAGTACAAAAGTTCATCACTTGAGGTGTGATTCATCAAACCATATTCCTCTCCATATTGTACTATCAAGATTGGATCCTCCTTTGCAGAAGAAACTATTCTGATTTGAGAAGATGTGGTTGTCAAATAGGGGGTGTGAGGAGGTAGTTTTTTCGGCATGGAAAGGTGACGGAGCTTTCGGGTTTAATGGAGATGTTTTGGCCAAAGTTGATAAATGTGGGAAGGATTTGATTTGGTGGGACAAAAATTTGGAAATGTACGAAGAGAATTGGTCCGATTGAAGGAGCTTCTAGTAAAAGCTGAAGAAGCAGCCATGGCCAATGGGAATAATTTTTGGGTTAGACAGCTAAAGAAAGAGATTGATGTGTTGCTGGATAGGAAGTCTACTATGTGGGCTCAAAGGTCAAGATTACTTTGGGTAAGGAATGGGGATAGCAACACAAAATATTTACAAGCTCGTGCAACAAAAAGGTATAGAAGAAATAAGGTGGAGGGTATTAGTTATGAGGAAGGTAATTGGCGTGTCCAGCAAAGTGATATTGCTGGAGTGTTGGTTGACTACTTCAAGGCCCTTTTTTCTTCAAGTGAGCCGAATGGGTATCAGGAGGTGTTGTCATGTGTCCCTACAATTATTGATGAGAATATGAATAATATGTTAGGCCATGAATTTAGTGAATAAGAAGTAGCTACTGCCATAAAGCAAATGGCACCCCTCAAGGCTCCTGGACCGGATGGAATGCCACCACTTTTTTACCAGCACTTTTGGGGCACAGTTGGTCAAGACATCACTTCTTCCATTTTAACATGGCTAAATTCAAGTATCTTACCCACTCCTCTAAATCATACATTTATTGCTCTCATTCTCAAAATTCATAATCCTGAACATGCTCACCAATATCGCCCAATTAGCCTTTGTAATGTTCTTTATAAGATCTATTCAAAAGTCCTTGCAAATCAGTTGAAAAAATTAATCCCACACATTATAATGGAACACCAAACAGTCTTCACAAAAGATAGGTTGATATCTGATAACATCCTGGTGGCATTTAAGACCCGACATAGCTTACCAAATTGTAAGTCTAGAACTCATGGTTTTATGACAATTAAACTAGTTATGAGTAAGGTTTATGATCAGGTAGATTGGAATTTCCTTGAACAACTCATGAGGAAATTGGGGTTTAAGGAAAGGTGGGTGCAGTTGATTATGGGTTGTATGAAAATAGTTTCCTACTTGGTCCTAGTAAATGGTGAACCATGTGGTTTGATTCAACCTACCTGTGGGATTAGACAGGGTGACCCACTATCCCCTTTTCTATTCTTGCTTTGTACTAAAGGGCTGAATGGACTTATAAAGAGAGCGGAAAGTAATGGTGACATACATGGTTTTTCTCTTTGTAGGAGAGGACCCAAACTAACTCATTTGCTCTTCGCAAACGATAGTCTTCTCTTTTGCAAAGCAACTATGGAAGAATGTGACAAGGTGTTGGAGATTTTGGAGATGTATGAAGCAGCTTCGAGACAAAAGGTTAATAGGAGCAAAACATCTTTATTTTTCAGCAAGTGCACCTCCACCGAAGAGAAGCATGAGATTATGGTGGCCTTAGATGTTCTAGAAATTAAGCAATATGAGCGGTATTTGGGTCTCCCTTCCTTTGTGGGTAAAAGTAAAAAAAAACAAGCTTTAACTACATCAAGGAGAGGATGTGGAGAAAATTGCAAAGGTTGGAAGGAAAATTACTATCTCAAAAGGGTAGGGAAGTTTTGTTGAAGCCAATTATTATTAGATAGTCTGGTTTTGTATCTCATACAAAACACACAACGAAAGCAACAAACATGGATCAACTTCATTCATGAGAGATAACATGTAACCTTGAATTCTAGAACAAATAATAGAAAGCATACCTTGATGCTGTGAAATTTAAAACCAAAACTTGAGAATACCTTTAATCTTCATCTCAATTCCACATGGTGCCCAGGATATGCGGTCTCTCAATCAGTCTTTTGTACATAGATTCTCAAAGAAAAAATCCTTCTTCTTCTCCTTGTGGAGAAAAACTGGTTTCTTTTCTGATATGTACATTTTTAAATACTCTAGTAGTTTCTTTTTTTAATAACTCTTATTAAATAAAAACTGATTATCTAATTGGGTTAGCCTTTTGGGCCTACCCAATTGGGTTTTAGTTTGTGGCTTGAGATAGGACCAAAGGGAATAAATAAGACTCTAGCTCCAATGGGCCTTGGACTTTTCTGTCAACTCTTGACAAGTCCAAAGTTACCATTAATTATATTCAATACCACTATAAGAATATAATTGCACTCTAGACCTTATTAATTATATTCCAAGACTTTATTATACATACAACCCCTTCATTAAAATATTCGTAGTAATACAAAGTCATAAATATTGACTGCCACTTTGAAGATTATTACATCTTAATCCTTGAGTACCCAGTTTAATCCTTTATATTTTTCATCATATATTTATGAAATCCAATTTCATAAGTATATACTTTAGTAACTCCTTACTAAAGTGGTTGAGTCCAACACTCTAAATAACCAAACTCATTAAACTTATCTCAAGAGAATATTTTATATCTCTATTAAGAGATTATGAATTTCATCTTGAGAATATATGTTTCATCAACAATAAATGTGGCTGCCCAACATACTGAGGTTTTGACCGTAACTTATAGATCTCACTCCTGATATATCAAAGCAACATACATCTCATGATCAGGTCCATTATTCTCTCAGGATTTAAAGTTGACGTAAATAGAAGTCGTGAGATTTATTATTCATTTGATAGTCGTTAGAAGAATAATAAATCTCACAGCGGTCCAATTCAATATGTCTTAACTCTTAAAACATATCAACATATCAACTAAAGGTCTCCACTTCCATGATCAAGACAAATCATCTTAGTTGGTATGTTATAATCTTCGCAGATGAAATACCCAATTTCATCACCATCTACGAACTAAAATTCTGAGTTTACAAAGAACTTGTAATTTATATCTTTTGTGACTTTTCACATAAATCACATACTATGCATCTCGAGGACTAAGATAATGTCCCATTAGATCATAAATAGATAGTCTCATATAATTAAACTATTTAATTATTTATAACATGCCCATAAATTGGATTGTAGGACATAAACCCCAACAGTTATTCAAGCTATTCTCACCTATACAATGGGATGTTTTAAACTACCCATTGGCTTGTGCAATGAAATTGAAGTTTTAATTAAGAAATTATGGTGGGAGCAACAAGGAGACCGAAGAAAAATTCATTGGGTGAGGTGAGAAGATATGACAAAGTCCAAGACAATTGGTGGAATGGGGTTTAGAGATCTAAATATGTTTAATGACTTGTTGCTAGCAAAACAGGACTAGAGACTTTTGCACAACCAAACCTCTCTCTTTTACAAGGTGTTCAAGGCACGTTTTTTCCCCAAAACAACAATCATGGAAGCTTTAGATTCAAGGATGGGGTCTTACGCTTGGAAGAGTATTTTGGTAGGGAGGGATATCATCCAAAGGGGTTCAAGATGGAGGATTGGAAACGGTGAGAAAATAAACATATGGCAGCACCGGTGGCTACCAAGAAAACATCCTCCGCTTTTACCCATATGCCCTATTGAAGACTTTGAACACAATACAGTGAGCTGCCTAATTGATCAAAACACAAGGCAGTGGCATACGGACTTAGGGAATGGTCTTTTTGTGGAGAAAGATGCTGAGTTGATTAAAAAAATACCACTAAGCTGAACAGTAAAGGAGGATGTGCTATACTGGCCTTATTTAAGTGATGGCAAGTATAGCTGTAAAACGGGCTACAGATTCCTCAATGAAGAAGCAGTGCTGATGGATACAGACAAGGTACCACTACTCAGGGACAAATAGTTATGGAAGACCATTTAGGCTATGCGTGTGCCTCAGAAGGTAAAGACCTTTATATGGAGGGCCTATTGCAATGCCATGCCGACAAAGCAAGCTTTGGTGAGAAGAACCATTATCACTGACCCCATATGCGAACAGTGCAAAGATGCTATTGAGGATCCGTTGCATGCGTTGTGGTCCTACGTAGAGGTTGATATCGTTTGGGCAGATCGGACCTTATGGGATTTCCGTAGCTCAGTTGATTTCACTAAATTCAAGCACTTGGTATTGTGGTTAGTTGAGGAAGGTAAGCAGCTGGAGCTTTCGCATTTACAGCCTAGACAGTTTGGAACCAATGAAACCAAGTCCGTGTACGAGCACCTACAACAACGCTTCACCAAGTGGCCGAGGTCTCAAAACTCTCCTTGAATGACTATTGTTCCAAGCTCCGGGACACCGAACCTCAGGTATAGAATCAAAGTCAAAGCTCTCAGTCTCATTGAACACCTCCTCCAGTGAATTTGGTCAAAATAAACTTCGACAACGCGGTATTTTCAATGGAAAACAAGTCAGGAATAGGTGTGGTGGTCCGGGATATGAACGGGTTGGTTTTAGGCTCATGCACTGGAGGTTGTAGTGCAATGGAGGTTATAGCAATGGTGGCAGCAACAACTCTGGACTTCGCTAGTGAGATGGGTGTGAGGCGGGCTATCCTTGAGGGGACTCCTTGGCTGTTACAAAAGCTTTGAGAGAGGTTAAACAACCATTATCTCCAACAGGTCTGCTACTGGAGGATGTGAGGTTATTTTCCCAAAAATTTGAAAAATTGCTTTACTCTCATACTAAAAAAAAAAAAGGGAACTTTGTAGCACATAGTCTGACTAGATATGCTATTAGTATACCAGTTTTTTTAGTGTAGATGGAAGATGTTCCACAACGCATTCAATCCTTTGTACAAGCTTATTTGGCTTACTTGCATTAATAATATTTACACTTTTCACTCTCCAAAAAAAAATATATATATTGATTGTCATTATCACATGGAACCATTATTTTTTTCATCTCTCATAATAAAACTGTTGTGGCAAAAAAATGTGTAGAAGTGTACGGTAATAGTTTTTTTTTTTTTTTTTTTAAATGTCTTTAGGCCCAACTTAAGAAAAAAAAAGCCCAACTAATATTCAAGAAAAAATATATATATTTCTAAGTTCTAACCCAACCCCCATAAGCAGCCCAAATTGAAGGAGTGAATCACAGACACATAAAAGCCAACCCCTAAGCTTGGACCAACCCACCGATGTGGCACGTACGATCAGGGAAATAGCCGAACTAACCTAAGAGCATTAGCATTGGCTAAAGCCATATCTAAGAGATATTTAGCATTTTTGGTCTTAAAACCAACTGCATCAGAGGATTGCAAACAACACTATTGCAATTTTTTTTGCAATAGTGCTACAGTGCAATTCTAAACATAGAATTGCACTGTTCACAGTATTGCAAAAAAAAATTAATATTTTACTCCTTTTTATACCCGAAATTTCTCTCTCATCCCTCTCATTTTTTCTGTTCTCTGCTCTCTCTTCCTTCTCTATTTCTCCATCTGGTCTCTTATCTCTGAAGCTTCATTGCCGAAATTTCTCACCCATCTCCCACGGCCTCTCTCTCATCTCTCATCGCACGGCCTCTCTCTCAGTGCACCGGTGCTGGGTTTTGGATTTTTGAGGTTGAATTAGCGTGGATCGGCGAGCTGGGTTTGGATCGGTGGGCTGGGATCAGTTGATGGCGAGCTCTGATGGTGGCTTTGGGGATATTTTTTTTGAATGGGTTTGCTCCGGTGGCTCCGGTGATGATTTTTTTTAATGGGTTTGCTCCGGTGATGATTTTGTTTGAATGGATTTGAATGGGTTTGCTCCGGTGATGATTTTTTTTGAATGGGTTTGCTCCGGTGGCTTTGGGGATATTTATTTTGAATGAGTTTGCTCCGATGATGATTTTTTTTGAATGGATTTGAATGGGTTTGCTCCGATGATGATTTTTTTGATTGGTGTGTGTATGGTGATGGGATGTTGTGTGTGTGGGTTTGCTCTGTGTGTGGCTCTGTGTGTGGGTTTGAATGGGTTTGCTCTGTGTGTGGGTTTGAATGGGTTTGCTCTGTGTGTGGCTATGTGTGTGTGTGTGTGAGACTGTTGAAAAGCCCAGGAAAAAACGGTTGGAAATAAATAATAAAGAAAGGTTAAAAAATAATATTTTAATGAGTAAAAGAGTGAAATAGAAGTTTGGGATGTAGGAGGAATTGTAAAATTGGACTTTATAATGATAAAGTGAGGTTTTGGAATGGTAAAATAGAGTAGCATTAGCATTTTCCAATGCTAATGCTCTAAGGAGATAGTCGTATCCGAATCACATTAAAAGACTATATTGAATAATTTGAATCGTGTAGGCCAGTTCCACCATAAAATTGAGTCACGTTTGAACTCAAAAATAATTAAATTCTAAGGAGATTTTTTTTATTTGTATTAGAATCATATCAGAACTCTCAAAATTCCAAATATTGTTATGTTACTATATAAGGGCCCGTTTGATAATAGTGTTTAATTATTATTGTTCAATTTTCATACGTGTTTAAGTATTATAGAAATATCTATCAAAAGTATTATTAGTTTTTTTTTTTTTTGAGAAACAAACATACACAGGGGAGAGAGAAAGAGATTCTAACACAAAAGCACACCACAACTCTACTCAACAGTCATGGTAACTTTTTAGGACTGTTTGCTTAAGAAAGTATTATTGTTGTTTAAACACTAAAATTTATTGTTTAAATACCCTAACCAAACAGCCCTAATATTTCCTTCAATCCATCGAATACATTGTTAGTAACTTCGGTATATTTTTACCTCTAGCGAAAGTTTAGATTAGCACCGTCTTCCTTCTCAAACTCATGCATTCTACACCGACTGCATGGTAAACAAGCATGGTGAAGTTTCCCTCAGATGTCCTCTTCGAAATCTTTTCACGACTACCCATCAAGTCACTTCTCAAATTCAGATCCGTCTCTCAACAATGGCGCAATATCATTGATGATCCATACCTTGCTTACATGCACCATTCTCGTTGTGTTGAAGAACCCAAAATCCTACTTCTCGATCATCACACCCAAAACGAAAAACCAATAGATGCAAAAGTTACAAATGTTGGGGTCTTCTTGAACGCTGACTTGAATTTAGTTGCAAAGTTCACAAAATCAATGACATGCTACCTAGAGGATTGTTGCAATGGTTTGCTTTGCCTTTCAAAAAGTTATGATGATAGATTCTTGGTTTTGTTTAATCCTCTAAGGCAACAAGTTCTACCACTGCCACCATCTTCAGCCTCTCCTAAGCTAGGCAGTAGAAAATATGGATTCTGGTTCGATCATCAAAAGAACACATACAACATTGTTGTTGTTGCAGTTTTCTTACGCGAAAGTGTTGATGAAAAACCATGCTACAAGTTGGGTGCTGAAGTTTACACTCTTGGTACAAGCTAATGGAGGCCTCTTAGCAAAGGTCCTCCTTGCCGTTTAGTTGGAAAGCCTATATTTGCATGCGGAGCTCTTCATTGGGAAGGACCTCGTAAATATAATGGTGCCATTGGGAATATTGCTTCTTTTGATGTTAGGAAGGAAGAATTTGGCTTGATTTCTCCACCCAAATATGATTGCCTTGGATATTTGCTTGATCTAGGAGGAAACTTGGCTATAGTTGATCACTCGGCTATGGTTGAATACTTTAATACACATTGACATATGGGTAATGAAGGAATATGAAAAGAAAGAATGGGTCAAAGAATACAAAATTGATCTAAAATCCCAAATTGAGAGGCAATATCGTCGTGGTGTACTAGTTGAAGTTATAGGGCTATGCAAGCTTGGCCAAATACTATTAAGGAAAAATGAAAATCTTCTTTCCTATAACCTAGAGACTGGTGTGCTAAGGAACATCCCAATTCCAGGAATTGGTCTTGAAACGAATGTCTTAATTTTCATGGGTAGCCCACTATCAATTTCTAGTTTTCATTGAGAGTAATGATTTGAGGCTTTTGTTTTTCTCCTTGTGTTGCTGTCTTTTCAGAGTCAAATTATTTATCAATTAATTAGAAATATTTTAAATTAAATGCAAGATGATTGATTTCATATGCTTCGTTCACACGTAATTGGGGTTTTGCTTGTGTGTTATGATGGGTTTTGCTTAGTTCTAGTACTATTTTAACTTGACATATTCTTTTGTTTTAAATATACAATGACAAATGGTTGTAAGTTTAGATCTCTACATTTTATTTAGTTAGTAAATAATGTGACAATCTCTCATTAAAATAAAAGGAAATTCATTTTTAAAAAGTACTGAAAGTAAGTCAAACCCTGTTATAATTAGTATCTAATTCCTTTGCCCAATGCTCATTTAGGCTTCATTTAGAAATTTATAAGCGAATGAAAAATGAATGGTATGAAATGATCATAAAAAAATGGAATGCATTTATGCAAGTGAAAAGAATGAAAAAGAAAATAATAAAGTAAAATTAAGTAACCTTACTTAGATGTTTACTCATGGATAAAAATCTTTTATCCCTCATTAAACCCAATTTCAACTAATGTGTTTTTTCCCATCAGTTTTAAATTAAATTCTAATTAGACTTATTTTGTGTCAAATGTCATTGCAATTAAATTTTTCATACTCTAATTTTATGCCAAGTATCCCTCCATTTTAAAAATACTTCCAAACAATTTAAACTTATGAATTCAAATCCATTCATAACTACTTCCAACCCATTTGAAACAAAACCAAACTATACCAAATATTCTTACCAAAACTTACTATTAATTCAAATTCAAACTTCAATGAAAATTTTATGAAGTCCTAAATAAAAGATTTTTCCTTATCAATATATTTTATAAAAACTCAATTTTCTAACTTTTTTTAAAAAAATATCAGATATTTAATAAATTCATTGCATCACAATACCAAAAGTTATGTCAAGTAAAAGCCAACTAAATCAACAAACTACATTTTGTTTAATAACTAACTAACATTCGAAGTTACATGCTCTACCAACTAACATTCGAAGTTAGGTGCAACCTTTAACATGTATCTAATTGCACTTTATCTCAAATGCATTTGTGCGAATGCAAGGGATTACAAGCATTGTAAGAAAGAAGATATATAAAGTCAACAAAATTTTGAAAGAAAAGGATATATATAAAGTTCGGAATAAGCTTCTTAAACATGTACAAGGCTCCTGGAATTGGAAGAGGTTTTTACTCGGCGAGATTTTGCAAATGGCAGGCTGCTATTGAGTTCAAAACCCATGAATTGCTGGCTACTTTGGCTCCAGTTGAACTTGCCAGGGCCTCTGCATCAAACTGCCTGCGGTTGATAGTGGTAGTTTTCTTGCTAGGATCATATTCATCTGGCAGCTCAATACTGTAAATTATGAAGGTTTGACATGTTGAGGAGCCAGATAACGTGGCTTTTTGAACCTCTGAAATAGGTTTTCTATGCAGAATTGTTCCTCCAGCAGCAATTACAAGGTCTTGTAGGTATCCCTTGTATTCGGGTGTAAAATCTCCCATGAAATAGAACTTACACCCATCGAAAAGCTTTGGTTGCTGCATGTAAAAGTGTTTATCAATAAAAGATGCAAGTTCACATTTTTTGCACACAACCAGGTACGGACTTGTGCAAATGCACACACTTCTCATTTTATTGATTAGATGCTCAATCATGTAAATCAGTTTAAATGCAAGTGGTAACTAATTTCAGAATTATTTGCATCTTAGAGGGATGAACAGTGAACACAATAACCATATGAATGTCTTTAAATAATAAGAATCCTCCCAGACTTATGGCATGTTTGGATGTTTAAAAAAGGAGGGGAAGTAAAGTAGAGGGAGGGAGAGTAATACAATTACCTTATTTGGAAGTTTTTTAAAGGATGAGGAGGAGGAGTTTGGAGGAGTTTGGAGAAGTTTGGAGGGGTTTGGACTCCCTCTAACCCCCCAATTTTAATTCCCCCAAATTGGAGAGATTTGGAGGGGGAGTAGAGTACATAAACTATTGACTAAGTAAATTACCTAATTTACCCTTATTATATTAACAAAATTACACAAGGGGAAGGGCTAATTAATCCCTTCCCCCTTACTAATTTTAAAAACATTCAAATAAGGTGGAGATGAATCATTCTCCTCTACTCTCCTCCCCACTACTCCCCTTCCCTCTACTCCCCTCTACTCTCCTCCCTCTCTAAACTTCCAAACAAGCCATTAAGTTTTAGTACTAAGTAAATTAAAAGTTAAGAGTAAAAACCTCCTCATTGTTAGAACATGGAGTGTTAAAGATGGCCAATGAAGAACAAGACAAAAGCTATTTTAGATGAATCACAATTAGAGTATGCTTACATGCTGTTAATTTATGAAAATTACAGGAGATTTACATCTTCTAGAGGAGTGTCTAAGGAACTATCATCGCCATTACAGTTTAGGGCAAGAAGCAACCAACCTTGTTGAGCAATCTTAGTCTTCCAAGTCGAGGGCCATCTCTGATCCCATGAATGTCAACAGTAATTTCATAAGGCTCCTCATCAACAATTTGCATGACCTTCATGCAAGCCTTAATCCCTGTACAGACACATACACAGAAGGAAGCATAAGCACATCTATATTATATACGTAAAACACGTCTGTATCTATGACTCAGCAAAAAATATTTGTGTAGATTGCTCCAAAACATATCATGCTTTATGCTCTGTAAAAATATAGAAGTCTAATTCTTAAAGGGAATACACTCTGAAAGGAAGGTATAGTCCTTACACTCATTTACCAAAAGGTTTCTGAATAGTACTTACACTCCATATTCAGTATCCACTTTCCCTCCAAGATACCCATCAATACTTTGAGGGTTCTTTTACATGCCCCATTTTCATCGGTTGATGCAATAACATGGGTGACACACGAATCCCACTTTTTCAAAACTGTAACTCCCGATAATCTCTCAAATTCAAAAACAGTTTCCTGCAATTCCAGCCATCAAGGAAATACTGGAAATCAGATTTCTTTCACAAAATAAATAAACAATATAAGCAGATTCTGTTTTACCCTCTCTGGAGTTGTGATAGCTGAACAGCAGAGAAACAATTTCTTTTGGGATCCACAAGAATTCCAGTTTCTACCAGTAATGTCATCACTTTTACTTGCAACAAGATCACATTGAGATAATCGCCTAAAAAGAAAAGTCATAAAAGGAGAAATTGTAAGAAATGCTCTGATGTAATGCCAAAATCAGAGAGTGGGGTGCATTTGTGTCTGTTACTGAACACTTAATGGAAAAGGTACCCTTTAAGAGTGCATTCCTTCCTCCTTCCTTGAGATTCAGGGCTTTCACTGGGAAGCTTAGAAGAGGCATGAAGAGGGCATAACATGACGAAGTTATCCTATTTCAAGAGACAAGGAATAAAATAAAATAAAAAATTTGAACAAAAATGTTTCGTACAAAATATTAAATAGCACTTGAATCTGTATTTCACTTACAGTGTCCCATCGACATTGATGGATCAACTTTGCACAAGGAACATGGAAACTCTTGCGACAGCTCTTCTCATAACAGCCAAGTGCCGCCCCCTTATTTCCACAGCAACAACACTTAATTCTCCGACTTCTAGTTAATTCAGCTTCTAGATTAATTGCAATATCATCTTCAAAATAGACATTAGGGGCCCTGCATTTATAGTTTTGAATACCTTTAATAGGATTGACAACATTAAAGTCATAAAATATTTGGACATTAAACTAGAGAACCAAGTTTTTAAGATTGATCTTATCATAACACTAGTCATGGTAAAAAACCACATAACCCTATTGAAGTTCATCTCAGTAGTAACAAGTAATAAATAAACACTTGAATAGCTTATCCTCATCCTAACAACCTGAGATTTTTCACTAGCATATTTGGCATAGACAGCAGATAATAAATTTATTAAACAAATAATTTCAAAAACTACTTTGGATTTTTCTTTTCTAATCAAGAGCCATGCAACTTAAAAGATTTAACTAATCCAAGAAGCTATTATTTGCTCCAAGATGGCAATTCATCTAACCCCCACACAGACTCATAAGTACTAAACAAAAAGACAGCACCATGGAAACAAGCAAAGACAGAAATTTGAAATCAATTCTTTTGGTAATGTGAAGGATCTTTAGTACCATTCAGTACAATTCCTATGTGAGTGTATGACCTTAGATCCTCCATTGTGATCGGCAACAACAGGCCTACCATTATAGTAGTGCACTAGTTCTCCCGAAGCCTGCATTTGGTTTGCAAATAGAATTGCTGGTTAATTGATCAAAATAAATTAAAGTAGATATAAGGACAAAAAGGGCAATCATGTGGCCAAAAAAAATCGAGGGAGTACAGGATACCTTTGATTCTTCTGAAGAAAGACAGAAAGCACATTGAAACTTTTTAGAAACAGTCTCACATTTCCGTAAGACTACTTCATTTATCCGAGAAGGTAGCTTCTGCACCACTGATGAATCATCCTGAACTTTGACATCAGGATTGCATAGAGTCTTTTCACTCATTTGGGTTTCCTTTGCAGAAACATAAGTATGACCTTTTTGGCTGTCATTGACCAAATCATCCTTTAAAATGCCATCAGCAGAAGCTTTCATCTTTTTCCTACATCTCAATTCTCGAGCATCAGACTTAGATACAGGGGCCAATTCTGGGATTTTATGCTTATTTTTATGGTTTTCAATATTAGATATTTCTTCAAGCATGTTGTCCTTCACAGAATCAAGCTTCTGTTTCTCAGACCTTATTAAGCAATCAATCTTCTTACGCCCTTTTCTAGCATTCTTCAAGGTGGAATTTTCATCACTGCCTTCTTTCTTACCTATTGAAGCAGGGGTCTCGGTTGCCATGCTTTCTTTACCATGCTTCAGAGTTTCTGTTCCCACAGAAACAGCATGAACATTTTTAGGTGTTGCTTTAATTGCACTGGTACCAAAACAAGTCTTCTTTCTCCTTTTCCTTGTCTCATCTAACTTTAAACTGTTTTTATTATCATGAGTTGGCTCTTGGATATAATTTTCTGATGCTTTATTCAAATCAACATAAATTTCAAAATCTGAATCTGTATGTCTTTTGGCAGGCTTCTTTCGGGTCATTTCACTTGCCTTCCCAATCTTACAACCCTTGTTAGATTTATTGCTCTCGTTTTGATCGTTGGAACTTTTAGTTCTGGGAGAGGACGCATTGGACAGCTCATCTGCAGTAACACTTCCTTGTTTAGAATTCACGCATTTTGCATTTTCAGTGCTTTGTTCTTCACCAGCAGTCACACCTTGTAAGGCTACATCTACCTCATTTTCTTGAATTCCATTAATTTCTTCCACATTTGCAACCTGCTTTTCACTTCTAATTTTAGTAAGAGACTAATGACTCAAGAAAGAGGTCTTAAGAGAAAGAACAAATGTATGAGGTAAAATGTACTGCTGCAAACAATGATACCAATACCTGTGTCTTGAAAGGACTTGAACAAAGTTCAGGAGAGCAAGGTCTTTGTGTCCATTCAAACATCTCACTATCAAAAAGATCTGAAACAGTGGAGCATTTTCCATGCAATCCCCCCTACATTATATTAGCAAAACATAAGAAAACAAAAATATGGAATCAAACAATCGAAGCTAATATGGTGAAGAAACTTCATACACTGCAAATAACTTGATCAAATCAACCTGTTTTAGTTTGGAGATAGCACAATCCATGACAAATCACATACAGAGATAGTTTCACTAGGAATTACAGGAAGAACAAATAGGCTAATTTTTCAAATTTGAGAAAATCTAAGAGAGTTTTTCAAAATCAAGAACCAGTCTACTTAGAATTTATCAGACATAATAAGTACTGATAATATTTTGCCAAGTTAGTTAAACAATATTACTCATAACGTTTCCCAATCTCATAATAAACTAAGTACTCACAGTTGGGGTCAAATTGGAAGGGTTTTCATCATCTGAGTCTTTAATATCACTGAAGGCAGGAGCATCTAGCTGTGGCAGATCCATGAAGTGACTCTCATCAGTATGCTGACTTGACTTTTCTGCATTGTCATCCTCTCTCAACCAAAAGAAAGGTAAAAGCACTGGTTCTCCCTTGTCATTTAGAGCAGAGTTCTCCTTTGAAGTGGTTGAACTTCTTTTAGGATCTTCTTTGGCAATTTCACTCAATTGACCTTCAAACTTTGAGAGCCTTGTTGGGGTTTCTGAAAGAGGACACTGTGGCACCTGAACCCTTTTCTTGGTTGGAAATGAAGGTTTCACAGAGAAAGAACTAGTGTTTTTCATGTTGGATTTAAATGTTTTTCTTGACCCTTTTCCTTTCAAGGTATTTTGTTTCTCTGCAATATCCTGGCAATTTCCTATCATAACTTGTTCACCATGGTTGTCATCACCTTCAGCTTGCTTTTCTCTATCTGCAACATAAGAAAATGGTACAACAACAACAAAGAAGAAAAAAAAACAGCATATTAATTGAATTTTATGGGTGACAGAATAAGTATATCTGACTTGTATTGTACAAGGCAACAAACTGATGTTTGGACTAGTATATACTGCAAAAATTTGCATGAATCTCATATTGTTCTTTTGTAAAAATAAGTCTCCTTTTGCATTAACGCCTTCATTATCATTTCGCAAGATATTTCATATGTAAGTAGAACTCACACTCCTGTGGGATTGAATTGTAAACTGACCCTCCAACCATTTCTTTTTGGGAGAATATGTCACATGGTCCAAATGGTGTGCCATACTTAAAACATAGTGACAATCTTCATAGCTCATGAAAATGAAGAATCAGAGAGTTTTTATGGCAAAAGAAAGCACAGGAACAATGAACAGTGTCCAACTAAGAAACATATTGCCAAAAGATATAAGATATACATATGTGAGTTTCAGTGATAGAAACCATCCATGCATGTAAAATTTAACGCATCTGTATGCATCTGGACGATGTCAATGTCTTTAAAGTTTAAATCCCTACACTCTATTATTCAATCCAATAGCAGCTGAATGATTCCAATGTATACTTTGCATTATTCATATGCCACGTGTGTGCTGAAATTCAACCTGATAATTTATTTGAAGATGCATTCTGAGTGACAAATATATTGATTCCTGAAGCAACTTCCATGCTTTTGTAGATGCTCACTAGGTTATCCATGTGAGGAGCAGGACGAACCTCTGCACCAAAAATTATTCATAAGCACTAAACACAACCGAACAACAAATACAGCAGCACTGAAGCCAGTGGAAAAGGCCATATAATATAACTTTAAAAACACAACCAACAAAAACAAAGTTTTGTAATATTACACATCCAATGCTTCCAAACTGCTAACCAAATGTTACCAACAAAAGCATAATGGTTAACTAATAAAATCCAAAATTTTCTAACATCTTAAAATTTTGAAACAATTAGTAATTTATAATTGTACCAAAGTAGATGATCATGAGTTTGAAAATTTTCTCCACTCTACCTCCCATTTAAAAATTGCATTCACCGATTTCTAACAGCTTAAGCTTTTGCAAAATTGGATAATCTATCAACATCCAAGAACTTTTACTCATCTCCATGGGCTATATTGGCTTAATGCTAAACCATATCTAATTTTCCACATTCCCATCTTATTGTTCTATCTCTAATTAGCCACAAAGCCAACATGTTCCCCAAAATCATTATGGTACTTTACACAAACAGATCATGTTCATGACATTAAATGACTAAAACTATAAAACTGCCCTTGTGATAAAACTGAAAAGTCATGAGTCTCATACCTCTACGCCGATATGGGACTTTACAAACCGGACAAGTGGAGCCCGATTTCATCGATTTCGAAATGCACGAACTGAAAACAATCAGAAAAAAAAAAAAAAATATTAGCTTCAATTAATTTAACCAAATAAATAAATTGAACCCATTTGAACTGTACCAGAAAGATTGAACTCACTTGCAGAACACATGATTGCATGTAAGTGAAGCCGCGGAGTTTAGCAAACTCAAGCTGCAAAATAACACGCGAGATAATTCAGCCTATGGGATCCCAAATTGAGATATCCACAAAATACACTAATTAAAATTAAGAATTTAAAAAAGTGTCTGTTTGGCTACTCAGAAAATTTTGAAAAACAACAATAATATTATTAAGGGTTTGGGCATTGGTAAAGAAAAAAGAGAGTGGATATACCAAATGGGGCACTTGAGTTCTCTGCCCATTTTTTCCAGGTGGGCCGTCGGATCACCCATTTTTTTGCTCCGATGAGAGACAGAGAGTTAAGGAAGAAGAAGAAGAAGAAGAGTCTTAGTTTAGAGAATGCAAAAATTGAAAGATTTTAGGTCAGAGAAATGAATGAAACGCCGATGGGGAGCTTTTATTTTGTTCACAAAAATGATTCTAATTGCTTTTTGAATTTTTATTGACCCGCCAAAACCTCTCAAGTTAACGCGCCTCATTTTGCTGTTGGCTGGTAAAAAGGTAAATTAGTAAACTATAGGGGGGGTTTTGAAAACAGAACAACTTTTAAATATGGGAAATTTGCATTTGCAAAATTGCAATATTATAATCAGTTAAAATAGTATGCTTTTCAAAACCTTTTTTTTGTTTTCCTTATATTTTTAAACTCGTTGTGGTTTACATTTAATCATGTATGGAGGTGACATATGATTTTGGGATTTTTTTTTTTTTGGGCCAGCCTTCTATAGCCTATAGGAGTTGAGGACAAGCCCTTGAAACGTGTATGAGATTTTTGGATCACTTTTTTGGATTTTTTTTTTTCTAATAGATAATTAAAAATCATAAAAATTACGATAACTTAAAGAAAATTGAGAAAACCATACCAATATATTCATGTTGAAGTGGGTTGTGTTTCAAACACTTGCACAAAAAATATATATTGGTTAGAGATGAGTCTTCTTCTGTGTTTATAAACTATTGCACAACTTAAATGTTAACTTAGAATATAATGGATTAGGTGTTGACTTAAACTTGGATTTGTTATATCTTTCTTAGGCCTTATCCTTTTCCCTTTCTTTTTTTATCCTATTGGGCGCCAAATTTGCACAATGACCGTTGGAGGTTTTCCCCTTTCTTTCTTTTAGCCCAAATTTGGCTTAGCCGATTAGTTAGTGACTTAGCCACCCGTTGGCCATCAAATCTACACAATAATTGTTGGAGGTCTAGCCCATTAGATGGCCCACTAGTCTTCCCCGTGTTGGCTTATAAAACCCTTTGTTCCACTTTTTTCTCTTCAGAATTTTTCAGCTCCTCACAATTACATCTCTCTCCCTTTGTTCCACTCCTATTTTTCTACTATTTTCCACAAAAATTTCAGCTTCTAATTTTTGGTTTTAAGAAAAGACAAATAAGGTTGTTCTTTGTTCCTCTTGCTTGGGTGTGCGTCCAACTTGAAGAAATTACTATATTCTAATCTTGGATGATTGTTCAGCCAAGAGAGTCATTCGCATTGAGTTTTACTTCGGGTAACACAAATCAACCTTTAAAGACATGTTATTTGCATGATTCTATAATTTGTGAAATCTTTTTAACTCTATCTATTTATTTTTTTTATTGCTAATTTTTTAAGGTTTACTTTGTTGAATTAAAACTTATTTATATTGCTATATTTTCCAACAATTCACACTCTCATATAACTTAGAAGTTATATTTTACTAAATTTAAGGTTGAATTTTATGATTTTCTATATATATGATAGAATTTGAACTTAAGGCGTCCGCCCCTTAATGATTATTTTTTTTATCATCAAGCTAAAATACTAATTGGTTTTTTATATATGTCGAATTTGAATCGTAGTCCCTTATTCAAGAGCAACATACTTTATCATTTAAGGTAACTAGAACCTACTATTAATCTTATTAACATATAATTGCATGGATAGCTAGTAGTTACTTGTAGAGGACCAAGAGTGACAAAAAGAATTTATTATGTATATATCACAACCAATGCTTATGGGCAAAGTTGATAGGGAGGAGGGATGGGCTAGTAAGTACAAGTAATGTAGCAAGCGGCTCGCTTATATTCCTCCCAAGATAAGTACATTCCAGTGAATTAAGGAAGAGAAAGAAATAAAAACATTGGGGAGAGATCAATCAAAAAATTCCCATTGGGGTGCCGAAGGCGGAGGATCAAATGTCTCCCACTTGGTCGTGACAATAACAGGCTTTACTTTTGCGTTTGATATCTTCAGCACATCAAGGCTTTCAACACACTTTTGCACTCTCTTACCCTGCAAAATGAATATCATTAATATCAGCTACCTATATACAGGGCATAATATGTAGCACTACTGATGTCAATGAACAACTAAACTTGTGCATTTCAGGTAACAATATAGAAGATCACACAATTCACACCAGATTGAAACATAGCAGTGAAGCAAGGCATTAAGGTAAGGTGAATTAGCATATCTATGTATATTACTAAAGGCAGTGCAATATTATCTCTTTAGGGAACAAGAGAGAAGGACAATAATATGATTAGTACCATTGTGGAAGTAGTATGCAGAGGAGAAAGAAGCAAAATATAATATGATATGGTAACTACCTGCAAATTCTTCTGAGCAGAAGCATCTCCTTCTGCAGAAATGCTATCTAGCTTGATTGCTTGTCTCATAAGCATCTCAATTAATGTCGTGATCTGAACTTCCGGTACCTTAACCCCATTTGAGATGGACTTTTCAATGGCAGAGACCTATTGAAGAGAAAAGTAATTATTTTCATATGGTTAACAAATGATTTTCTTATCAATAAGAGAAAGCATATTAAGTCATGATATGACATAAACTTCAAACAACCTTCTGAATAATCTTTCAAACTTAATGAAACCACCTCATTTATGGTCTGGCTAATGTAAATGCAATATTTCTAACTTTCTACTTTGTGCAGGGAACATTGAACATCAAGATTAATGCTATGTTTCTACTTTATACGGAGAACAGTGAATATTAAGAGTGCTGTAGTCTCCAGAATTAGTTCCATTCTTTCAAACTCTATGCAACAACCTCATTATGGACTGACTAATGTAAATGCCATTTTTCTACTTTCTACAGGGAACATTGACGAGTACTGAAGATTAATTACTCGTGCAATGCAGGTCGCATTCAGAGCAAACATCAAATCGATTAAATACTTACAGTAAATCAGATCCCACTGAGCTACTCCGACCATAAGTTACCGGTATTAACTAGTAATGTACAACAAATCAGATTCATTCAGCCACTCTTTCTGTAAGCAAGTGTTATTAACAAGTACTCGTACCTGATTATCCTTTTCCTTTTTTTTCTATTTCTTTGTTCTTGAAAAAAAAAAAAAAAAAACATGGGTAAGAGAATAGTGGTCCTAATGGAACCATAGTTACAATTTCTATTCCTTTATGAATGAAACAACCGAAATATTTCTTGTTTGGTTTCAATCATAAAATAAGTCAAAAAAACCGTCTTAATGTTCCTTACAATTTTAAATAGTTATGAACAAAACATTCATTCAAAAAAACATACCCCAAAAAAACATACCCCATTTGAAAGCCCAAATTCAGAATCCACTTGAAAGATTAAGTGAAAATATGCCTGGTTAGAGCATAAAAGCCGTTTGGAAGGAGGAAAAAAAAGTAAGAGAGAGTCAACAAAAGTCGGTTTGTGGAGAGAGAGAGAGAGAGAGGTGGTGAATGGAAAGAAATTACCATTGGGAGTTTGTTTTTTTTTTTTCCCCCCTAGTAATGAGTTGATTTGGGATGGTTTGTTAAGTACATATGCATGTATTCAGCCAAAAAAAAAAAGTATGCGTGTAAATATGGTAATGTTCTCTACAAAACAAACTATTTCAACTGGTTTCTTTTGTTACAACATATAATCGAAGGTTCTTGGAACAAGTTCATTACACTAATTTTTATATCTTTTATATTAAGGGTTATTGTTTAGAAGAAAATCTTACCCAAACTCTTAACAATAATATTAAAAATGTGTAATATCTAATTTTAAAACGAGACATTATGAATCTATCATATTATATAACAATGATTTAAATGAATATTAAAGCTTTATACCAACTTAATATTTGTCGCCATTGTTAAGTTAATAAGTTATTATTGATTATTATATAGATCTAACACTTCTTTATAATACAACTTGCTTCAAGAGATATGATAAATGACGTGACTCTTACTCTTATTAGTCACGGATATCAATAATCCATAAGTTAGCTAAGGAACACACAGCTAAAGATGCAAGGTGCAACCAAATTAGTGCCTTAAAAGCTAATGAAATTAGAAAACGGCGAAACTTCCATTCAATGCTCATGTGCATTGAACATGACACCAAACCGACACGTGAACTCTCGTGGTCACATCCAATGTACAGGAACAATAAGACTAGCCACGCAACCCATTAGAAAATCAGCTGATACCTGGCAAATGACAATAATGACAATCTGAAAAAAAAGTCTCGATTATAAGCAGACATGGTGGTCCAGTCCAGTACCATCCAAACTTAGGAATGAGATTGGAGACTGGTGCCGTGTGGTCCATGGGACCATACCCGATTTTTCACTCTCCGTTTTTTAATAATTATAGTCCAACAATGCAACCGGTGGCCGGGGACACTGCCCCACAGGCCAGGCCACAGCCTAATTGCTACACCAAATGAATGAGTGGGCCCCACCCCAAAACGCAACTTGCCTGTTAAGATTCTATGCCCAATTATCATGTAAGACCCCACATCACGCTCCAGCTAAATCCCACAATTCCACAGTCCACACATCTAACGGCCCATATTCACCAGCCACAAACAAAGCCAATAATCAGTCAATCACCAATCATACACTACATATAGTAGTGTACACTTTATTGAAAAATAGGGTGTGTATTGGATCCACTTGTTGTTGGAATATTGAAAGGATTAATTATGAGTTGTAACTTATGTTTTTCTTATTTTTAACTTTTTTTTCAAAAATTTATTAATGTTTCAATTTATAATTAAAATAACATCATTTTTAAATTTTATAGACCTATTATTGATACTATTCATATAAAAAATTTGTAAAAAATTTTGTATTACTAACATGTTGATGTTCTTTAAAAGGTAAAAATGCACTTGCTTTTTCATTTTTTTTAATATTTCTGTTTAATTTGACTTAAAAAAAAAAGTCTTTAAGGAGTGTCTTAAAAACATAATTTAAAAAAATATTTAATATTATATAAATGATTTATTTACTTGGTAATATGAGGAATCCTTAAAAAGATAATTTTTTTTTTTTAAGGAAAATATATTTTAAATTATTAGTTGATGGGATATAACAAATTAAATTTTAAATTTTAAAAAGTAACAAATTAAATCTTAATATATCTTTTAAATCAAAATATTAACTCATTTAAGTAAAATGATTTTGTGTTTGAGGTTGAATATGATCTTATAGTTTTATTTATTATTTTTTGATATCTCAAAGTTTAATTTATTAAATTTAAAATTACACCATTTCATCACTTAATGAGTTACACTCCTAAACTATAGAATTTAAAAATTTTAGTTTTCCAAAATTATTTACTAAAGCACAAAAATATACCACACTATAAATAAATAAGTATATATAGTGCAAACTTTTAAAAAAATAAAATATAATGCAAAAAGGAAATGAGATTTTGCTTACTTGTTCCGCCAGCTTATCGACCTCCATGGACACGTCCGAGATGGCACGATAAGCATTTTGGATTTTGGCATTTCTACGCATCTCAATGAATCTTCGCTCGATGCTTGAAGGGTCCTGGATTAGTACAAGTTTGGAACGGTCTTTGACTCCGCACATGTCCAAGTAATGGCCATTCTCTCGCTCTTTCCCTCTAAACATTACTCTCTGTTCATCTGGCTGTAATCCTGTCTCATCTGTTAGAACCTTCTTCACCTCTCCTGTCAAGTCAACACGCACAATATCGCCAAAACTTATTATTATGCTCATAAACACAATGAGTCATGACACATAAAAAATTCACAACAATTTATGACATTTCCAAATTAGCATTAAAAAAAAATTAAAATACATGCTGTGGTGGGCTCATGTGTGTATTTTAATTTTGAAATGTTGTTGTATCCCACTATCCCTAGCTTTATTGAAATCACCTTCAATCTCTAACGTGGGTACTATGGTCATTTAAGCATAAAGTAAGTACATCATTATTTTCCCTCCAAAATAGTCAAAGGTAACAATCATTACCATCGATGGTAAAAAAGGTTGTTTGGTAACCAAGAAAAATGGAAAGAGATTAACTAATTAATGTTATTTTAGTAATCATCATTCTCCAGGTTGAGAATTGAGAATGGTAATTGTACTTGTACCGTTGTACCAATTTTGCTTCGTTTGCTAAAATCAGAAAAAAAAATAAATAATAATATAAAAAAATAAATTCAAGAAGAGAAAAGAAGAAATAGATCTTTAATTGCAATAACCATGCAACAAACCCCACGTAGTCGTAATTATAAATATTAAGCTTACTTTTTCGTTCCAAACCTACCTTTTCTTTTCCATAACGTGATTAATCAAAAACAGTAATATCACACATTATCATATGGAAAATGTCAAGCCTATAACAAAATTAATTTTAAAAAATTATAAACTGATCATGAAATTGAATATAATTGATATCACTTTCTAACTGTTGAATTATATATGTTTTCACTCTTGTCATTTCCTTTCCTCTACTTTCTCAGCAGCCAAACACAAAACAATAACGACTTTAAGAGAAAAAATAAATAAATAAATAACAAAGACAGATCGGTGGAGCTGATCTTACCGAAAGTGGCACTAGAATTGACCGAGATCTCGTAGCGGAGGGCACCATAAGCAACACGAAGCCGTACATTTGGAGCTGCTGGAAGGTCCTTAACATTGTCGCTTCTTTTCTGGACCAACATTCCACCTGGCCTCATCTCCCACTCAACTTCTTCTTCTTCAATTCTAGGCATAGAGGTCGTGGTTGCGGTTGAGCTCTCGCTCATTTTACCGTACCCATTTGACCTTTTCTTCATCATTGTCAGGTCCAATAAGAAACCCCAGAGATTTTAATTTCCCGGAAAATATTTTCCCAAACTGTGTTTCTCTTTTTTTTAGTTGTTCTAGGAAGTATGAAAGGAAAAATATCTAAGGCATGAATGAATGAGTGTGGTGGTGTTCTCTGCCGACACAAACTAGAGTTTTAACGTGGGATGTGGGGTTTTATAAATGTTCTTTCTTTAAGGAAAAAAAAAAAAAAAGAAGAGAAGTTTTTTTTTTTTTTTGCTTAGAAACACATGGAAAAATGACTTGGAAAATGATTGACCAATGGGAAGAGCACCACGTGTTTGTGCGTGTGAGATTGTTTGCAGTGACAGCTAAGCAGAGAGAGGTTGCCGACAGTCTAAGGAAGGATCCGAGAGAAGTGTTACTTGTACACGTGGCCGGTTTCAATTGGGTGATGACTGTTTCGGTCTTTGGTGAGATGGGGATTTTTTTTTTTTTTTTTTTTTTTTTTGTGGTGTTTAGTGGTTGTTGGTTTAAGACTTTAAGTTAATTAATAGGTTTCATTTTCATATGGGGAGGAATTGAAAATGGAAAAAAAGGTTTATAAGTTAAGTTATTTGTGGGTCATACTATACAGAGTGATATGTGATTTTCAGATGAGGGTTTGGGCATGATAGGATTATCACAGCCGTTGGGTGAAATGGGTGTCATTTGATCGTAGGGTGTAGGGAGTGTTGATANTAACAAATTATTTTAAACTAGGTTGAAAAAATAAAGTTAAATTTATATAAACATTAAAAAAGACATACAATCGTCTCTTGAATTTACAAGTAGAAAGTGAAACAATGAATGATTAACTAGTTTTTTTTTTTTTTTTTTGCCGAGTATCATGGTTCATAATGAAGCATAATTTCCTTAGGCCTGAGATAAAGATAATTTTTTTTTTTTAAGGAAAATAATTTTAAATTATTAGTTGATGGGATATAACAAATTAAATTTAAAATTTTAAAAAGTAACAAATTAAATCTTAATATATCTTTTAAATCAAAATATTAACTCATTTAAGTAAAATGATTTTGTGTTTGAGGTTGAATATGATCTTATAGTTTTATTTATTATTTTTTGATATCTCAAAGTTTAATTTATTAAATTTAAAATTACACCATTTCATCACTTAATGAGTTACACTCCTAAACTATAGAATTTAAAAATTTTAGTTTTCCAAAATTATTTACTAAAGCACAAAAATATACCACACTATAAATAAATAAATATATATAGTGCAAACTTTTAAAAAAATAAAATATAATGCAAAAAGGAAATGAGATTTTGCTTACTTGTTCCGCCAGCCTATCGACCTCCATGGACACGTCCGAGATGGCACGATAAGCATTTTGGATTTTGGCATTTCTACGCATCTCAATGAATCTTCGCTCGATGCTTGAAGGGTCCTGGATTAGTACAAGTTTGGAACGGTCTTTGACTCCGCACATGTCCAAGTAATGGCCATTCTCTCGCTCTTTCCCTCTAAACATTACTCTCTGTTCATCTGGCTGTAATCCTGTCTCATCTGTTAGAACCTTCTTCACCTCTCCTGTCAAGTCAACACGCACAATATCGCCAAAACCTTATTATTTATGCTCATAAACACAATGAGTCATGACACATAAAAAATTCACAACAATTTATGACATTTCCAAATTAGCATTAAAAAAAAATTAAAATACATGCTGTGGTGGGCTCATGTGTGTATTTTAATTTTGAAATGTTGTTGTATCCCACTATCCCTAGCTTTATTGAAATCACTTCAATCTCTAACGTGGGTACTATGGTCATTTAAGCATAAAGTAAGTACATCATTATTTTCCCTCCAAAATAGTCAAAGGTAACAATCATTACCATCGATGGTAAAAAAGGTTGTTTGGTAACCAAGAAAAATGGAAAGAGATTAACTAATTAATGTATTTTAGTAATCATCATTCTCCAGGTTGAGAATTGAGAATGGTAATTGTACTTGTACCGTTGTACCAATTTTGCTTCGTTTGCTAAAATCAGAAAAAAAAATAAATAATAATATAAAAAAATAAATTGATCGTAGGGTGTAGGGAGTGTTGATAGCATCACAGCAAGCATAATGTTGCTTAGAGTTGTGATTTTGTTAGGAATGGATAATTAAGGTTTAACAGCCTGCAGTTAGCACTGTGAAATCAGAAAGTGATGAACTCTTTGACATTAATGTGTTTGTTGACTTTAAAAATGCCGATGTTAGCAAGGTTTTAACAGCCTGAAGTTAGTAGGGGTGAAATCAAAAGTAAGTTTACCACAAAAAAGAAAATAAAAAAATCAAAATATGAAATGAAAGAAAATTCTTTTGTTTTTTTATCGAGTTTTAACTTATGGCGTATGTTTTTTCTGATAATTATATTCTTTATAATCAAACTAAAACACAAATTATTTTTTTATGTAGGCGATAATTAAATTTTAAATTTCTTATTCAACCATTAAAAAACTTTACCAATTAATCTAATTGGAACTCACGAAATGATAGAAAATACATTTGTTTGGTTTATGAAAAAAGTAAGAGGATGGATAAAGCAATTTGTATGAATTTACTATTATGTCAAAATTACATAATATATAATAAATAATTAGACATATTGTACAGGTGACACAATATAAGTATCTACTATTCACATATGCTAAATTTTTTTAGCACTAACATCTGGGGATGCATAACAGTCTCTATTTTACATCCTAAAAACTTACTTTATCTATTTTAACACTAGCATTGGAAGTGTGTAAAAACCCTCCAGTTGCTATTTCCCCCCTAAAACCTTAAAATCATGCTCCATCCAGGTATGCAAAGCCAAAACTTTTTCCATCCTTGTTACAGTAAGGTTGCATATATGCAACCATACTATTCATAGGTTTGTAAACAAAAATATAATATTTTAATCTCTCATAGTCTTTTTATTCTTGTATATATGATATCTTTTATTATTTTATTAGGTAGTTTATATTATTTTATTGGGTTCTATATAAAAATAAAAACTAAGATGTAAAGTGTATTGTAAAATGGGTTGATAAAATAGATAAGTGGTGTTTGAAGATGTAATATATGCTTTTTTTTTTTTTATTTTTTTTTTTTTTTTTTTTTGGGATCTTCGGATACTAGTGCTTACTATCCCATTTTACAAATCACCAAACATTCTAATTTCTACTTTTACATATAACTTATTAAAATAATATAAACTACTGCATTAAATAATATAAACAATTCAATTATCCCTAAGAGAGAGAGAGAGAATAAATTATATTATTTTGTATTTACAAACTTGTGGACAGTAGTTTGTAAATATAAGTATCTACCATTCACGTATGCTAAATTTTTTTAGATATACATACCAAGTTGGATCACTTTTTTGGGTTCTCAGTTCCTAAAATAGCAATTTCGGGAGCTTTACACCCCAATGCTTGTGCTCTAGTTACTTCACTCTCCAATGCATGCAGCAGAAGGGAAAAAAAAAAAAAATCTCAGATCCTTCTTCAAGATCCGATTCAATCAAAAAAATTGGAAAATTGTTATCTTCTTCATTCTTACTTCATTAAATCATTATTGATGATACTTGCGGATTATTTTCTTCCAGTCTTGCTTGTTCTTGAAACCTTGCCAATATTTATCCTCTAAAACGTATCTTCATGTAGTTGGTGTATATCACTGATAAAAGGAACACCTCTAATGGTGACTTATGATGTTTTTTCATCCGCTGTTGCAATGGCAAGATGATAATTATAGTATGAACTTGACATCACCGATCCAAGAAGTCTCTTAGTGGTCTCAAAAATTATTTTTAACAAATTTTTGGAATGGGTGGGTGGATGGAATAGGAGGGTGGTGGGGAATTTTGTTTCTTATTCAAAACCAACCATTAATTGGCTCTGATAACATTGATGGTGACTAAGGATGAGAGTCTCATGAGAGTCGTGGTCATAGATGTAACATTTTAGGTCCTACAGGACCTACACAAAAGACAAAGAGACTTTTTAGTATTTATATATTACTAGACACAATTTGGCAGAGGATATACTCCCCTATCCTCCTAAATTATTAGTTATGTTTAAAATATCCAAAATTGGAAAGGAATATCATTTATTGGAGTGTCTTTTGTTAAAAATAAAAAATAAAAGTTTCAAAAATTACTTTCAATAACTTAAACTTTAGTAAAAGAATGGCATTGAAATTTTAAATAAAGTAAAAGGGTAAGTTAGGAAATTTATTCATTGACTTTTCAAAGATGACTATAATTTTGAACATCTCAAATAAAATAAAGGACCAATAATTTGGAACGAGGGGATAGAGCATCAATAGTGAACAAATATATCTCTATCAAGAGTAATAACCCTATCCAAAATATATAACTCTTTGTTGAATAAATATAGCATTGTGTGAAGTAACAACATCCACCGGGTAAAGTACTTGCAATTTTCATACATGAAGGCGCACCAAATTATGGTGTGATCACCTATAATGACCATACACTAACACTTCATTCCTTGCATTCTTTGTGTGTTATTGGAATGTTTTCATATTTGAAATCTAATGCTGGACACTATTCAAAATTTTAGAGCTTGAATCGATAAATATTTTAGAGTTTTGATACAGGCAATATAGGCTTTTTCATCTACTAATCTTATCCCTTTCAATTTCCTTTTCCATTTCCTTTCTTTTTTAATTATTATTTACAAGTTATATTAAAAAATGTATAGTTTTATCCCTTTTTTATTTATTTTTTAATCTTCTTAGAACCTTTATCTTTACTTGTTAGATTTTAAACAATATTTTGTAGCTAAAATTTTGGTTCCAATGTAAAAGGTCTCCATATCCTCTTTTATGCCTATAGCATAATACAAAAATGGATGTACATATGGAATGAATTTAAAAAATTTTCTAATTTTTGACGTATATTTAAAATACAAGTTTATGTTTTTTTTTTTTTTTGATCGGAACAAGTTTATATTTAAGCACATGTTAATGTTAAACATATTTTTTAAAATTCATTAACAAGTAATTAAATTCCAGTTGATGTTTTTATAGTTTGATGTTACTATTAGAAGATTGAATTCTTTGGTATATTAGTTGGACATCATTTGTTGTAATATTTACGACAATTTTTAAAAGTGGTAGTCAATAATAAGTTTTTTTTTTTTTCTTTTTCTAATAAACGAACATATTTAATGAACCTTAAGGTTTAAGGGCTAGAATGCATGCGTAGAGAATGGTGTAATAAAAAGGAAATTTGGAAATAATTTTTTTTTTCATCTTTCAAATCGATCTGTTAGACATGTGTTGACAGCTATAACAAAAACAGCCGCTACATTTGCGGGTTTCACAATAGTATCCAATAGCTACCTTTGCTGATTTGCCAACTCATTAAAAAACATAAAGATTTATCTAGAAATGGTAATTGCACTAGCTTGCAAGTATAATTGAAGGCACGACTATTGAAATGTAGAAATTGTAAGTGCACCGATTAAAAAAAAATAATAGTATTCTTATTTTTCATAATGAAAGAATGGCGAAAATCATGTCGTACCTCAAGATTTACCTATGTTTATAATTGTTGCTATTATTCTAGCTGCTATCACTGTTATTTATTTGCACAATGTGAACCAAACTCACATACAAATGGTCTTTGACAAGTTCATCTTCATATGTTTGAGTCAATCCTAGTTTACGTGTTTGCAATAATTCTCACTCAAAAGGGCAATGAATTATTGCAAACAAGATATGTGGTAAGCGGCATGGATTTAGAAATATATCTTTGTTAGGATTAGTACCCTTAAATCTTATTGTATGATGCTATGTATGACATTATGTATGATTTAGTGTTATGATTAATAAAGTTGTTTTATTATTATTTAAAATAATGATAACATAAATATTTGGACATTATCATATAGTCCATGAGATGTATAGTATGTGATTTAATAACAGAAAATATAGATCACAAGTTTTTGTAAACTCAGAATTGTGGTTCGTAGTCGGTGATGAAATTGGACATTTCATCTGCAATGACTATAATATATCAACTAAGATGATTTGTCTTGATCATGGAAGTAGAAGCTTCTAGTTGATATGTTGATATGTTTTAAGAGTTAAAACATATTGAACTGGACTGCTGTGAGATTTATTATTCTCCTTACAACTGTCAAATTAATAATTAATTTCACGACTTCTATTTGCATGAACTCTTAATCCAAAGAGAATAATAGACCTGATCATGAGGTATAAGTTGCTTTGATATATCAGGAGTGCGATATAAAGTGGCAATCAAAACCTCAGTATGTTGGGCAGCCATATTTAGTGTTGATGGAATATAAATTCTCAAGATGGAATTCATAATCTCTTAATGGAGATATAAAATATTCCATTGAGATAAGTTTAATGAGTTTGGTTATTCAGAGTGCTAGGTCTAACCACTTTAATAAGGAGTTACTAAAGTATATATTTATGAAATTGGATTTCATAAATATAAAATAAATAACTTAAACGATTAAACCAGGTACTCAAGTATTAAGATGTAGTAATCTTCAAAGTGGCAGTCTACATTCATGACTTTGTATTACTACGAATATTTTATGAAGGAGTTGCATGTATAATAAAGTCTTGGGATATAATTTATTAATAAAGTATAAAATACAATTATATTTATATAGTGGTATTAAATATTGATGGTGCAATATAATGTACCAACTCCAAACTCGTCCATTGAGGTCGTCCAAAGGGAAGAAGGACAAATGGAACAAATGGGCTGCATTATGATATGCTCGTCCGTCTATGAGGTCGTCCATGAAAAGGACGACCTCCCTGCATTCTTGACACTTTTGCTCATATTTGCTTAGGACGAGCTCCTCATTTATCACGGAGCACTAAGGTCAAGCTTCATTACTATAGTCAGTTTCCAATGACAGTTATGGAGAATAGCCCAAATAAAGTAACTTCCATGACAGTTATGGAAGTTACCTCCGAGTCTTCCGAGTTCCTCAATGTTAGGGGTAGTTACTAAACGAGTAACTGTCCCAAAGCGTGTGCTATATAAGCATTCATCTATGAGAAGATAAGGCATGGAGACACTTCCACAAAAATTGGAATCCCAGAAATACTAACTTTACTATCGGAGGATTCTTGGCCGGTCTTCCCCAGTCACCTTCGATTTTGTGTTTGCTTTTTCAAGATTATTGTAGAGTGGGTAAATTCCCGACCTATCACAAACTGACACGTGTCACTACCAAGTCCACAAGATACAACCAATTACAAAGCGCCACGTATTGCTGCTAGGTTTTGCTATCACTACTCAAAAACCAATAGAAATTTGCCAAGTGTCATGCAAAAATCAATCACGCATCAATGCATGTAAGTAATGACATAAGCAGTCTCACACGTGTAAGCGATGACATAATCAGTCCAGTACGTGTAAGTGATGACATAAGCGGACCAATCAGGCTGTGACATGTGTCACCAATCAGACTCCACCACGTGTCGATCACTTAAAGCATTTAGGGAGATTCGAAGGAGAACTAAGACACCAAGACATCTTGGGAGAAGAGATCTTGAGTTCAGAAGTCTAGAAGCTCTGTTGGAACCAAGCTCTGAAGCCTCCAGGAACTTTAAGAACTTCAACTTCAAATATGAAGAACATTCGAAGAGAAATCATCCAAATCATCTTTCTAGATCTCAAAGTTCACTGGAATCAAGCTTAAAAGCCTCCAAAAACTTCAACAAACTACAAATCAGTGAAGCTCTACGAATTCCAGCCTCCAAAGCCCCGAATAACTTCCACCACAAACCTTCAAATACGAAGAACATTCGAAGAAGAATCATCCAAACTATCTGCCTAGATCTCAAACTTCATTGAAATCAAGTTCAAAAGTCTCCAAAAACCTTAACAAATCATAAATCAATGAAGCTCTACAAAGCCAAGCCTCTAAAGTACTGAAGAACTTCCACCACAAACCTTCGAAGATGAAGAATGCACCAAGAACACGAAGAACATACAAAGAACATGAAGAACAAAGAATTTCTAACAAGCTCATAGCCAGAGATTCATTGTAATTCTATTTCAAAGATCTTTGATCCATTCTTCAGCAAATTGAAGTATATTTAGTGTTCGAATCAAAATCACATTAACACAATTTCAATCAACAAATCTTTCAAGGAGATCGAATCAGAGGGTCACTCTTTTGTAATCATAGAGAATTGTACCACATATTCATTAATACAAAGTCACATTTGTGAAACTATTTTACTTGTTTGATTTATTTCGAACTAAGAAATTTAGTCGTCCACAATTATCAAGTGCTCTTTAATCACTAACGCCCGAGACATTCAGCCTATTGATTTCTGTGATCATCAGTTGGCGCCATCTATGGGAAATTGCGATTCTGTTAGATTTCATCTTTAAGTTCTATAGTTCCTTTCTCCGACAAAAGGCTGCAATGGTTCGGATAAGATCAAGGGTTCTAGTCCAGGCCATTAAGAGAGTAGGGATGCCTCTAGTAATTCCCACCGCGATCGTCAATTTGCGCTTACCATGCAACCATCCTCTGTTCAACATGTACAATCCATAACAGCCGTTATGGCAGAGTTAACTCGCCAGAACCAAGAATTGACAAGGGAGATTAATCTCAAGAGGCAACGGCGTGAAGCCTATAGAGAAGAGCAAGGCCAGAGCCAAGGGGATGGAGGAAATGTAAAGCCTGAAAGCCAATCAAAGGGTACCACATCAAGAAGGGTGCTACACTTGGAGAGGGAGATGGACCAGATAAGGAAGGTTATGGAGGAGATGAGGGATAACATGAGAAGAGCAAATCTCTTAGAGGATTTAGTCCACCGAACAGATTCCCCTTTCGCCGCTTCCATCAACGGCCATCCATTGCCTCTGAAGTTTAAAATGCCTTCATTGGATTCGTATGATGGAACGCGTGACCCATTTGATCATATTGCTACGTTTAAGACTACAGTGCACCTTTAAAGGGTCCTAGATGAGATTATGTGTAGAGTCTTCCCCACAACTCTTAAAGGACCGGCGCAAGTGTGGTTCAGCAAAATAACCCCGAGTACAGTGAGCTTTTTTGAAGAATTAAGTAAGTTATTTGTTAATAATTTCATTGGAGGGCAAAAGCATAAACGTTCCTCGTTCAGCCTGTTAACCATAGAGCAAGGAGAGAATGAAAGTCTGCGATCTTTCATCACTTGTTTTAATAGGAAAGCCCTGACGGTAGATGAGGTGGACGACAAGCTATTATTGGCAGCCTTCTATCATGGGGTTAACTTTGACTTATTCATCCACAAGCTTTATAAGAAAAAGCCTCAGTCCATGGCTGAACTCATCCATTTGGTCCAAAACTTTATGAATGCAGAAGACGCAATAAAAGCTAAGAAGAGAAAGAGAGCTGACAAGATAGAAGCAAATCGCCACTTTGAACAAGGTCCTTGTCCAAAGAAAGGGTGAACAGAAGATAAGAAAGATCGAGACACAAGAAGATAGGCCCTTCAGCGTAGAGTCAACAATACACTCCATTAAACATGCCACTTGAGCAAGTTCTTATGCAAATTAAGGATGGTCCTTCTTTGAAGTGGTCGAAGAAAATGAAGGGAGATCCGAACAAGTGTAATAGGAATAAGTATTGTTACTTCCATAGAGACCACGGGTACGACACGGACGAGTGTTATGATTTAAAGCAACAGATTGAGAACCTTATTAGACAAGGAAAGTTGAGGAATTTCCTTGGACGAGATCACAAGGACGAGAAGTTGAAAGGGAAGGCGGAAGAGACCTCACGACCCCCACTTGGAGAAATAAGAGTGATCATAGGAAGAAGTTCAACAGGTCAGTTGTCCAAGTCAAGGAAGACATACCTGAAGGTAGTGCAAAACGTCTAACTTTTAAGACGATCGCCAAGGACGATGACAACCAAAGAACAAGCTATCACGTTCACGGATGAGGATGCTGAAAGAGTTCATCACCCTCATGATGATGCCATAGTCATCACTTTGCTCATTGCTGACTATACAACTAGAAGAGTGCTGGTGGACAATAGAAGCTCGACAGACATTTTGTATTATCTTGCCTTCCAACAAATGAAGCTCGGACGAGATCAACTTCGACCAGTGAACTCACCCTTGGTAGGCTTCGAAGGAATGAAGGTGCAGCCTGTGGCCATTGTCACATTACCTGTAGTAGTGGGGGTATATCCATAACAGGTAGCCAGGGACGTAAATTTCCTGGTAGTAGATTGATCGTCCTTCTATAATGCTATAATTGGAAGATCAATTTTGAATAATTAGAAAGCAGTCACGTCTACTTACCACCTATCAGTCAAATTTCAAACGGAGCATGGGTTAGAACAAGTGTAGGGAGATCAATTGGTAACAAGAGAGTGCTACTTGGCCATGTTGGCCATGGACGAGTAGTTTCAGACGATGAATATTAAAGAAAGGAAAATTGTGGCTAAGCCCACCGAAGCCTTAGAAGACGTTTCCTTGGACGAAAGCAACCTGAGAGGTGTACCAGAGTTGGAGCAAATTTGGAAGAGAAGACAAAGAAGGATCTCGTTCGTTTCTTGAAAAATAGCATTGATATGTTTGCTTGGAGTCATGAGGATATGCCGGGTAATGACACTGTATAAACCCTAGTGTCATTACCCATTGTTTGAATGTGTATACTACCTCTAAGCCTATATGACAAAAGAAGAGGATGTTTGCTCCTGAGAGGGACAATGCTATTAAAGAAGAAGTATGGAAGTTGACTGCAACGATCCAGACTGGTTGGCCAATGTAGTAATGGTCAAGAAAGCAAACGGTAAATGGAAAATGTGTGTGGATTTCACCGATCTAAACAAGGCTTGCCCTAAGGACAGTTACCCGTTACCACGCATTAACCAATTGATAGATTCCACTGCGGGTCACAAGTTGCTTAGCTTTATGGATGCTTTCTCTAGATATAATTAGATAAAGATGGACAAGGCAAACCAAGAGAAGACAGCCTTTGTCACCAGTTAAGGCTTATTCTATTATAAAGTGATGCCCTTTGGTTTGAAAAATGCGAGGGCAACATACCAAAGGTTAGTTAACCATATGTTTCGTCCACAGATCGGGCGGAACGTGGAAGTCTATGTAGATGACATGCTGGTAAAGAGCCTGGACGAGGCCAAGCATCTAGATGACCTGCAGGAAACATTTGACACACTTAGGCAATACAACATGAACTTAAACCCTAGCAAGTGTGCTTTCGGAGTGTCATCAGGAAAATTCCTGGGGTTTATGGTTTCACATAGGGGAATTGAAGCAAATCCGAATAAGATTCAGGCGATACTAGACATGGAGCTTCCGTGAAATATCAAAGAAGTTCAGTCCCTCATCAGACGAGTTGCTGCTCTTAACAGGTTTGTCTCTAAAGCTACTGACAAATGTTTACCATTTTTTAATGTTCTTAAAAAGGCATTTGAATGGACGGACAAGTGTTAGAAAACTTTCCAAGATTTGAAGACGTACTTCACCATGACCCCTTTGTTAAGTCCGTCCATGTTGGGAGAGGAGTTGTATTTATACTTTGCAATCACCTCACATGCCATAAGTTCAGCATTGGTGAGGGAAGTAGACAAGGTGCAAAAGCCTGTGCACTATATTAGTAGAGCACTAAGAGGAGCGGAAGGACGATATTCGCAAATAGAGAAGTTGGCTTTTGCATTAATAACGGCTTCCAGGAAGCTGAGGCATTACTTCCAAGCTCATGTCATCAATGTCATGACTGATCATCCGCTCAAGAAAGTAATGAACAAGTTGGAAGTTACAGGACGTCTGATCCAAAAAGTTGTCGAGCTTAGTGAGTTTGACATCAGATATCAACCAAGGCATGCTATAAAAGCTCAAGCCCTGGCAGATTTCATTGCAGAGTTTACCTCAAATTATAATGACTCAGATGAGATGGAAAACAATAAGAAATGGGTCGTCCATGTCGATGGCTTGTCTACACAGCATGCAGGAGGAATAGGTGTGGTTTTACAATCCCTATAAGGAGATAAACTGAAACACAAAGTTCATTTGCAGTGCCAAACAACTAATAATGAAGTCGAGTATGAAGCATTCCTTAAATGGATGGAGTTGGCTAAGTCTGTAGAAGTAAAGTCAATACTCATCTCGGGAGATTCTTAGTTGATCATGGGCCAAGTAAATGGGATATATGAGACTAAGGAAAAATGAATGAGGAAGTACCTTAACAGGATGATGCGCCTTATGAAGAGATTTGAGGAAGTTGACTTCGTTCAAATCCCAAGGGAGGAGAACGTGGAAGCAGATACTTTAGCGAAAGAAGCCTCAACAAATGAAGTAATGGTCAAGTTTGATGAGATTCAATACATATCAAGTATAAATATCCCAGAAGTACAACAGGTGGAGAGCAGAGGAAATTGGATGACCCCAATTATATCATACTTGAAGGACAGACGACTTCCTGAAGAGAAAGACAAGGCTAGAAAACTTAGGGTAAGATTGGTCAGGTACGTTCTTATGGACGAGATGTTATATAAAAGAGGCTTTCTTAGCCATATCTCAGGTGTCTAGCTCCGGACGAGGCAAATTATGTATAATGGGAGGTACATGAAAGAGTGTGCGGCAACCATTCAAGAGCCAGATCACTTGTCCACAAGGTCGTCCGTACAGGATATTATTGGCCAACTATTTAAACTGATGCTAAGGCGTATGTCAAGATCTGTGATCAATGTCAACGATTTAGTAATATTCCTAGACAGCCGTCAAAATATCTCACCCCAATGATGGCCCCATAACCCTTTGCACAATGGGGATTACATATCTTGGATCCTTTTCTACTTGGAACTAGACAAATGAAATTTTTGGTGGTAGACATAGACTATTTCACCAAGTGGGTGGAAGCAGAACCCCTAACAACGATCACACAACAAAATGTCAAGAACTTTATCTAGAAGGACATTATATGTAGGTTTGGAGTGCCTAGAGTATTGATATCAGAGAATGGATGATAATCTGATAACACACTTTTTAGAAATTTCTATGAGCACTTCAGAATTCAGAATCATTACTCCTCACCCGCCCACCTTCAAGCAAACTGTCAAGTAAAAGTAACAAACCAACATTATTGAAGATCATCAAGACTCGACTTGAGGGGGCAAAGGGAGTATGGCCAGACGAGCTACCAGGTGTTCTATAGGCATACTGGACGATGGTGAGAACCCCTACGGAGGAAACCCCTTTCAAGCTAACCTATGGAAGTGAAGCAGTCATACCTGTAGAAGTGCATATGGCCAATCATAGGGGTGATGACGTATCATGATAAGGATAATGAGGAACAACTCTATTTAAGTCTTGATCTAATAGACGAGGTAAGGACAGAAGCAGAACAAAGGACAGCGAGGTACAAAAACCTCATGACTAGGCGATATGATGCAATGGTAAAACTAAGGTTGCTCAACATAGGAGATCTCATCTTGAAAAGGGTTTCTTTGACAACCAAGAACCTAGCTCATGGGAAATTGGGACATAATTGGGAAGGACCCTACAAGGTTATTAATTGCAAAAGGCAGGGATCTTACTACTTGGAGACCCTAAACAGGAGGAAGTTGGAGCATCCTTGGAATGTTGAACACCTAAAGAGGTATTATCAATAAGACATTAGCCTGGACGAGCATTACCTTGGACGAGCTTGGAGTTAATTTGTTTTTCTGTTGGGTGTGTTAACATTATATGTTATGTTTTAATTTCTTAAGAGTGTTAATTTTAAATTAATTATAGACAAAGTCAAGAATTTAATGTTTGTATGAATAAGGCATTAGCTTCTAAGCATGTGCCATACTTGTAGACGATATTTATATTGTGAATGTGGTTTGAATTCTCAAATACATTTATATATAAATTCTCTATAATTTCATTCGCAATAAGGCTAAGGTCAAAGACGAGTAAATCATTTGGACGAGTAAATTCTCTAGACGCAGGGATGTAACATCTATAAGCTTTCTTTAATAAGGATAAAGCAAAGAAAAAATGAACCTAAGGTATTTTCGTCTAAACAATAAATGAGCTAAAACCTGATTCATCCAACCAATGGATGAGAAAAATGTGGCAACCTGCCCAGAGACGAGAAAGAAATCGTTAAGTCGATGGACGAGAGGCAGTGCTGTATTAAGCCTATATAGGGCAAATAAAATGAACACCATCCATGGACGATTTATACTTGAAAAGGTGAAAAATCCTGAGCATAATTATTTATTGATGTAAAAACATTCGTCCATACAATATGTTTAATAGCAAACGAAAATTGTGAAAATAAGCATTCATTCACTAACTAAAGGGTGGACAACCAACGCCCAAAAACCCTTACAAAGTAAAGCCTAGAAGGCAATTGTTTATAAGCTCGTCCTAAAACTATGGACGAGATAAATGTACTTGGGTTACAATGAAAAGATCCAAAACAATGGATCAAATAAAAAAAAGGAAGGGGGAAAGAAAGAAAAGATAAAATACAAGGATAATCTAAATGCAGAAGTCTCGTCTCTATGAAGAAGGGGCATTAGCGTTGGGTTTGTCCTAAAGTGGCTGAGTAGTAGCGTCGTCTTCCACATTGATGTTCTTGGAATCGGTTTGAAGGAGAGAGCTGGTAGCAGCCAGGTTAAGCTTAATGGAGCTAAAGTCCACTTCAGGGAAGTTTTCCATAGCATCCATTCTAAAATCCTCAAAAACTGTTGCATAATTGGTGTCCAGAAGATCAGTGTATTGCTTGGACGCCTTGAATTCAGCCACTGCATCTTCTTTCGCCTTGGAGAGAAGAGTACTCAGCTCGTTGTTCTTTTTCTGTAGAAGATCAAGATGAGTATCTTTCTCCATTACATCAGCTTTCAACTCCTTAATCAAGTTTTCTAGCTCTTTTGTCTCTTCCTTAGCCTTGGCAGCTACCTCAGCCCATTTTTTAGATTTTTCCCTCACCTCCTAAATCCTCGTCTCTAATAAGACCCTCGTCTTGTCCAATCCTGTGGCCTGCCTAGACGTTGCCATAAATTTTGACATAGCCTAAAAAAAACAAATGAAAGTTAGATAAAAAAATACGTATATATATATATATATATTTTAGCAAAAAAAAAAAAAAAGGTGTATGTGTGATTACATATCTTGAAAAGATCATGAGCGCCAGANTTAATTCCTAAATTCTAGCAAATAAGAATAACAATAAGTGACAAATTATAAATAGATCAGGAAAATATAATATAGAATGTTTAAAAGACCATTAAATGAAAACTTACTTCTTCGTGTTGTGACCTCGTGAGCAATAGCCTTGTCTGATGGTTCAGGACCAGGTCCCCACTTGGCAAGACGACGTAAGGTAACCAAAGAGTGAAAATTCCTATTGGCGTGGAGGCGAGCCCTATGGACGTGGTCACAGTAAAATTTGCTTAAGGATGGTCATTTAACATCTGTGAAGCAAATAGTATACAAGGGTTAGAACAAATAAAAAATAAGATAAAGGAAAGAGAAAAATGAAAAAGGGAGGGACGTAATTTCAAGATAAAGGTTCCCTAAGTCCTAGAGTAAGGAGCGAAAGGGTCCCTACCAACGTCTACAAGGTTTCCAGACCAAAATTAGAGACGAAGATAAATTCCATCTTCCAATTCCTGTCAGACGAGGCCAGGGACTTGATTAATCTACAATCTCTTACCTAGCTGTGAATTGTAGAAGCCAAGGGATTAATTTATTTCTGAGGGCTTGTAACAGAAGAGGAACTCATCCACAGTAAGAGGACGGTCCCTTCCAAATACTTCTCTCCACAAAATTTGCATAGAGATAATTAATCTCCATGCATTAGGATTGAATTGACATATGCCTAAACCTAACTTAACTAACAACTCTCTAGCAAATGCATTCAAAGGCAACCTAAGACCCCCCAAGAAATAAGCCTCATAAACGCCTATTTCAAAATGAGGATTGCAGCACCATTCTCCACGGATAGGCAACCTAGGGTTAAGTTCGTCCGGGATTTGGTACCATGTCCTAAGGTTGTTAAGCCTTTGCTCAATCGTTTTGGAGAGAATACCTACTGCACAACTATAGACGGTCTCCTCTTCGTCCAAAGGACTAGATGGAGGGACATTGGATGGGGTACCAGCTTGGGAACTAAAGGTTTTCCTAAGTTGCTCTTGGAAAACTTCTAAAGGAAACCCAGGAACACCAGAGGTATATTTCTCGTCCGTGGAACTCCCCTTACTACTATGACTACTATTACTAGAACCACTGTAATTGGTTGTATATTGATACTTGTCTATAGCCTTTTCTGTGCTATTGCTAGACGAAGAAGTAACAGTTTTAGACATTCTGAGGAAAACTTAAAGGAAAACCTAAAGACGAGAAGGAAATGAATATCTAGCTCTAGACGGAAGAGGACTATGGATACAGAGAAACCTCTAGACGAAGCTCTAGACGAGAAGTGTCAGGAATGAAAATCTTAGAAATGTAAAGGGTAACGGAGGAATTCTACTATTTATAGGCAGCACATTTTGGCATCTGAAACAACATAACCAAACCAAAAGCTGCCACGTGGCATGCCTCTCAAAAAAATCAATCGACGTGACCAGCCACCAATAAGGTTTGACACGTGGCACATCTAGTCATAAATATAAGCACATCCATCCAAGGGCAACACAGGACTCCACATTTCCTTGGACGACTCACGAACAAGGCTCAACTGATGGTGCAATATAATGTACCAACTCCAAACTCATCCATTGAGGTCGTCCAAAGGGAAGAAGGACAAATGGAACAAATGGGCTGCATTATGATATGCTCGTCCATGAAAAGGACGACCTCCCTGCGTTCCTAACACTTCTCCTCATATTTGCTTGGGACAAGCTCCTCATTTATCACGGAGCACTAAGGTCAAAGTTCATTACCATAGTCAATTTCCAATGACGGTTATGGAGAATAGCCCAAATAAGGTAACTTCCATGACAGTTATGGAAGTTACTTCCGAGTCTTTCGAGTTCCTCAATGTTAGGGGCAGTTACTAAACGAGTAACTGTCCCAAAGCGTGTGCTATATAAGCATTCATCCATGAGAAGGTAAGGCATGCAGACACTTCCACAAAAATTGAAATCCCAGAAATACTAACTTTACCATTGGAGGATTCTTGGTCGGTCTTCCCCGGTCACCTCTGATTTTGTGTTTGTTTTTCAAAATTATCAAGCTCTTTGATCACTAACGCCCGAGACATTCAGCCTACTGATTTGTGCGATCATCAAATATAATTAATGGTAACTTTGGACTTGTCAAGAGTTGATAGAAAAGCCCAAGGCCCATTGAAGCTAGAGTCTTATTTGTTCCCTTTTGGTTCCACTCCAAGCCACACACTAAACCCCAATTGGAAAGGCCCAAAAGGCCAGCCCAATTAGATAATCAGTTAGATATAAAGGGAGAAACATACAAAATTTTAATATGAGACATCATTGTGAAATGATGTATATGTGTGAGTAGAAGTCACTCGATTATTCTCCATTGAAAACTGATTGAGAGACCACACTTCTTAGGCGTAAAGTGGAATTGGAGTAAAGAATAAAAGTGTTCCTAAGTACTTCTAATCTTTTGTTTTGAATTTCACCACACCAATGTACGCTCTCTTGTTCTTACATTCTGAAATTTACATAATGCATGTTATCAATCATGAATGAAGTAGATCCGTTTATATTCCGCTGTGTGTATTTGTATGAGATACAAATCTGTTATTCCATGTGTTTTTCCAACAATCTTTACTCTTATCTCATATTATTTATTTGTCCTCATCTAACAATTTTTTTCTTTACATGTTAGATTTTTTTTTAAATATTTTATAACCCTACTTTTAGTTTTAGCATAAAGAGAACAAATAGTTTTCTCTTTTATGTGTATAGCATAAGACACAAAACATGTAAATATGGAATGAATGTAAAAAATTATTCAATATGGTTTGAATATAAGTTTATGTTTATTTTTTTTATATCTTTTTTCTTTACATGCTAAAATTTAAAAATATTTTGTAGCTTAATTGTTGGTTCTATCATAAAAGGTCCCAATTTTTATATTTGATAGCTTTAACATTGTACAAAAAAATATGCATGGGATAAAATATAAAAAATCATTTAATTTTTTTTTTCATATATTTAAAATACAAGTTTATTTTTAACTACATGTTTAAAAAAAAAAAAAAAAAAAAAAAGATTTTCTTGACTTCTTAATAATATAAGTTTGTTTCCCTCATTTTTTTAGCTAAGAGCCTTATAACTCAATTAATTGATATATTCTTGTGTTTTTAACAGAAACATTTAAGTTTCAAACGCACCTCCCCTAGCTATCTAATTATAATATATATATATATATATATCAAATTCCACATTGTATTTTAGTTTTTTTTTTTCTTCCTTGCATTTATTTTCCTTTTTTTCCCTCTCTACATTTTTTATTTTAATTGCAGATTGTTTTTTATTTAAGTAATATAGATGTAAAATTAGGATTTTGGGGATTCTAGCCTTCTACCTCTATTTTTAAAAATATTTGGCTATATGCCCCTGTTTCCAAACTATTTAGGTCTATGCCCCTATTTTGAAACTTAATTGGTTTAAAATTGAGTTATACCCGATCAAAATTAAAAAAAAAAAAAAAAATGAATGGAACTCAAGTTCATGGAGCTTGAGTTCCCTTTTAAATGCCACTATAGGTCTATCCGAATGCAACTATAGGTTATGCCCGATCAAACATAAAAAATTCCATGCAATTTTTTTTTTTTTTTTTCAAGTTTGATTAGGCATAACTCGATTTTATACCAATCGAGTTTTTTGATTGGAACTCAATTTTCATATAATCGAGTTTTGAAACAAGGGCATGAACCTATATAGTTTCAAAACAGGGGCATATTGCCAAATACTTTAAAAAATAAGGGTAAAAGGCTAGAATCCCTTTAGGATTTTTTTTTTTTTTGGTTAGGATACATATGCATCTTGAAACAATACGTATGCAACTTATGTACACAATTGGCTGCCCATAAACCAAAACCCTAGTTTTCCCTACTTTCTTTCCATAAATATGCTCATATGTGACGTAGATCCAGTGTATGTTTCCTCATGAATGAGCTCATCATATTCTCTATTTCCTATAATTAGGTAATAAACTATTCTGATGATTAATTCTTGAGGTTTGTTTGAACTTAATTATTTCATTATGATCTTCCATGCTTAAGAGGGAAGCTAGGGAACCAACTTAGTAGAAGCCCTATGAACTGACTAGATAGTACAAATGGAGACTAATCCATCGGACTCGGTGGGCTTGGGTGTCTACATGTGGACTCCCAAGCTCACATAGAGTTGGGGTATAGGCTTAGGAAGGTGTACACCTTCCTGAGCCTACACCCTAACTCTAGGGGACCTAAAGTATAATTGAATTGCACATTTGCATATGGGTCAACAAAGTGATTCTTGGAAATGGTAACTCCCATCTTTGTCTAAACCACAAGTTACTTACTTACTTCCAAATCCTTGTCTAGGACAAATCCATATTGGACTACTATTAAGAGAGTCATTAGTATGGAAAATGTGGTGGCATTCATTGGTCATGCTTAGGGTGCTCACATATGATATAATGAAACATTGGTATTTTGAATGAAATAGTGAGTCTCTTTGGTTAATGATTTTCTAAGGAAGTGAATAGGATATATGTTTTTTTAGAATGATGTAGATCAAAGGATTAGAGAGAGAGAGAGAGAGAGAGAGAGAGAGCCCTTTATGAATGGATGTCCTTATTTATACAAGAAAATTGGTAGCCATATGAGTAGTGTATTTAGAGGATTGATTTCCATCTTTAATCCTGAAAACCCTTGAAAAGTTAGATGATAAAAATAATAGAGCAAACAAAATATTGTACAAGTTTAGTGTAGAATGTTCCCATAAAAAAAAAAAGTTTATTGTAGAGTGGCGATTAACACTCATGTCTCATGGATCAGTACTATGTTGGCAAGTTAGAGTGTTGAGTAGAATGTTTGATCCATGTTTTTACTAGATTTATATTTAGATTTTATGGTAATTTTAGGGGGTAGAACTAACAGCCTAGCCCAACTTCACTGAAAATGAGGCTGTATGGAGGCCTAGTACAATTAATTTAAAGAGGTAGATTATCTAGGCCAACCTTTCAAGCCTAGCTGGTTTCGTTAGATGATTAAGAGAAGAATATGCAATTAAGGAAGTAGATTTAGGCTGGAGTAACAATAGAAAAAACAAAGATTCTAAATAAATTCTTCCTCGGGCTGGTTAGAGGAGCTCTAGTTCATATGATATCAACTTCTCAATTACAAAGTTCTTGATTACACTTTATATTTCTCTCTCCAATTTTTCTATCCCCCTTTTCTAGAGGAGTCCATTTCCCTTATATAGCTACATAGATTGCATCTTAACCCTCTACTTGGACAGCCATTGATCTTCACTTGGATGCTTGTCCCATTAAGGCCTTACTAGAGGTGGTAGGATATGTTGCAAGATGTGAGGGTACTGTGAAGGTGATGGGTACTTTATCCGGAAGTGTGGGTGTAGCGGGGAGTACACCTCGGCCAAGTGGACCGTGGAGGAGAAAAATGGAGTCGTGACCTAAATTAAGTCTAGGAACAATAAATATAGCGCATTTCGTGGAAGGACTAATCTACTACCAGAGTATGTGTCCGGATTTTAGGTATAGGGATGGGCATGTGTTAGACACCCAACCCCACCTAACCCATAGGTCGGCCTCCACTTATTGTGTTCCAAATCCTAATCCCATCAAATGGTCATCTAATATGTTATTCTAAACTCACACACACACATTAACATACATCTAGCAATCAACATGGCACCTATCCCACGCTCATCCATAGCATACAACCCTACCATTCATCTAACAATATATATCCAAGTGCAGCAAGCACATTACAAAGTAGTAGCATCAACAAGACATTTAATCAAGTATATTCAATCATTCAAACCTAGCATCATGGTATTCATCAATCAAGGAGACCAATTATCATATTCAAAGATGCATGTTCATATTTATATGCATGACTTACCTTTGCTTACCTCGCTGCACCATAACACCTCAGTACCTATGCATTAATGCATGTTCATATGGTTCATCAAGGTTATAAACCCTCATTATCAATTCAACAATCAAAGCATGAATTATTCTACTAACCCTAATGCTAAACATGTGAAAACTAGATTCAACAAGCCCTAAACATATGATTAAAACAAAACAAATAAAAAATCAAGAACCCTAAATTTGCGTTTCTAGGCATGAGTATGCATACGCATACATAAGTATGTGTATGCATGCCTCTAGTATGCATACACATACATAAGTATGCACACGTATACCGGCCAAAAACACAGTTTTAAAGCAAGCAGCAAACAAAATCTAGCATGCTTCTAATATATAACCAAACAACCTAAACTAACAATAAAGATATTAAAGATAAAAAAAATAAAGATAAACAAAACAAAATCTATTCCTAAACATGCATTAGATCTAACAACAAACAAGAACAACACTTAACACATCAAAACATGTTCATCAATATATCCAATTATTCAACTCTTCAATCAAAACATGATAAGACACACCTACACACACAAAACAACAACAACAACAAAGCCAAACATATTTCTAAGAATTCATAACTTATAAATCAAATTAAGACAAAGAACACAAGTTATAAAACCCTAAATTAAGGAAGAGTCATGGAGGGAGACTCACCTTACTTATGGAACATAAATTGGTTGATATTTTAACCGGCCTCTCAGTGCCTACACAACAAGATTGAATGATAATCAAGAGAATCAAAGTATTCAACAGTTCACAGGTAATCGCAACTCAAAATAAAAATATGTTCTTGAAAAGATTGTTTGAAAAAAAGGTTTTGAAAAAGATTAGAAAATAGTTTCTATCTTAATGAATAATAGAGAGAGGTTTTGAAGAACCAAAAACGTGCTTGGTGGCTATGTGTGCAGAAAATCAGAGTTAGAAAAGAGTTTTGGAAGAGTTTAGGTGAAAAATCAACTCTCTCTTACTAGGGTTTGAGTTTAATGCCATAAGGTTGTATTTATATGTTTAAACTAGGATTTTTAGACTCATTTAGAGGGTTTTAGACATTCCAAAGGGTCTAAGGGCTGGGGCCCAACAAAGAGGGAGGCTTTGGGCCCTAAAAAAATGAAGTTCTAGGCTTCTAGAATTCGGCCTACGTACATAAGTTTGGAGCTGTGCACGCTTGCGTCCTTAGAAACCCTAATTTTGATAGTTCTAGTGGCTCTACTTCAAATGACCATAACTTACTCAATATTAATCGAAATTAGACAAAATTTGGGTTAAAATTGAAGCCCAAGATGTCTACTTTTCAATGAAACAAACCTCACTCAATGCTCTATGGATCAAAACTTATTGTTAAAACAGTGAGCAAAGGTAATTTTTTAGCATCGTTTTCAAAGTGATTATAGATGTGATCACTTCCAAACTATCAAAATAACTTTAATTATCTTTTGTAGACATGTCAAGCTTATCAATGGGTTGGGGACTAAAGTATAATTACCCGATGCAAACTGAGGTGTCTATAAGAAGCTTCCTCCGTTCTTCACTTGCACATCTCTCCTTCCTTCCTTGGCTCTCAGCTTTATGGCCTTGGTGATCAATCTCCAGTCCTTTGAGAGGCAGTTGTGCCTTGGGCTTGTCAGGTGTGTCGCTCTCCTCGATTTCTCTGACAACCTTACCTAGATTGGTCTGAGCCTGTCCTGACATATAGTTGGGATGTTCTACCCCTCGGGCAGGTTTTGTTCTATGATCCTCTCTCTTCAGTTCCTCACCCCCCACAGTTATAAAATCAATGTTTTAAATTACATATTTTATTAGTCTTAAAGATCATTAGTTTATGTATTGCACTTAATCAAGGTAGAATGATGTTTTTTCTCAAAAAAAGAAATGTAGAATGATGTTGTATCTTGATTATTAGCTCTTCATATTTTTCTTCTTCTTTTCTTTTCTTTCTTTTTTTTTTTTTTTTTGAGAAACCAGTCTAAGGTACAAACTTGGGGCTTTTATTAAAACATATTAAAAAACTAATGAACATCAAACAAAGTAAGGGGGTACTGTCCCCAGGTAAGTCATCAACCCAAACCTTAAATTCTAACCCAACCTGAGATTTCTTAGCGAAACCATCCGCAACCTTATTACAATTTCGTGACACTTGACATAATTTATAATATCGCAACTACAAAGCTAGATGGAGGATGTCGTCCACAACGTGTCCATACAACGAAGGGCTTGACAGTCTGCCATTGATTTCCTAGATCAATACTCCCAAGTCACCTTTGAAGATCACCTCGTGAAGACCAAGGTCGACTATAAAGGAGACAGCATGACGACAAGCAAGGGCCTCCACCTCTATTACAGATTGAGGGAGAAGGACATGAACTAACATAGGTCCCATGATATCACCATGACTATCTCTAATAACCACTCGTAGACCAGCAATGTTGCTCGACTTGAAAACAGCACCATTAAAGTTTGCTTTGTAGTATTGGGGATTTGAAGGACACCATCGGTTTGTTGAGGAAGTCACAGTAGGCACAAGGACTAGGTCTTGTGCATTGATAAAGTCTTGAAGCATGCCACCAGCCAAAGAAGGTAGCATCTACAATGGTTGAACTGGTTTGCCCAAACGCACCAAATTTCGTTTGTTCCATAAGAGCCACGGTGTGAGAGCAAAAATTTCAACTCTGTAATCATCATTTACCTACAAAAACTTGGAGATAAGGTTAGTAAAATCTAGGGGAGGGGGGATTTCTGTGTGATTGGCCCAACTTAGCAATTGCCATGCCTCCTTAACTCCCTCACAGCCTTAAACTGCATGTACAATGTCTTCAACATGGCTTCTACAAATGTTGCAAGTGGTAGAGAGGACAACCTTGTGGCGAAGGAGGTTGTCCATGGTTGGGAGAGCATTGTTACTTGCCCTTCAAACAAAGTGCTTCACCTTCGTAGCTTCCATATGCCTTTCCAAAATATTTTCTGGGGGTTAGGATCTGAACTACTAGCATTGTTGGCCAAAGCATTGGAGACCAGCAACTTGTATGCACTACAGGTACTGAAACAACCCGAAGAAGAATGGGACCAGATTAGGCAGTTTGTTGGGAGTTTGATGATTAGGGGAATGCTCAAAATTAATCCAGCTTCATAGGGCAAGAATCTTTGGTTAATCTAATCAGCTTTCCAATTTCCTGTGTTGGCATCAATAAGGCTACTATCTTTGGCATCAGGGGGGATAGAAGCAATGGGTGAGCTACCCTTCCTATAAGCTTTCTTTGGCAACCACTTGTCTTTTCTAATACAGACAGACTGACCATCACCAATGTGCCACACCGCCCTTTCTTTGATAACATCTCTAGCACTTAAAATGCATTTCCATGCATAGGATCCAAGGGCAGAATCTTTAGCATCAAGAATTGAACTGTTGGGAAAAAATTTGGCTTTAAAACCCCTATAACAAAGTGAGTCTTAATCATCATACGTTAAACCTGCTTGGCCAAGAGAGCATCATTAAACTTTTCTATTTCCTTGAAACCGATACCTCCAACCTCCTTTGCTTCATCATACGCTCCCACCTTACCCAATGAATTTTCCTATTGTCGCCACTGTAGCCCTACCAAAACTTACGAATCAAAGTCTCAATTTCTTGGATCAACCATTTTGGGAGTTTAAAATAGCTCATGGAATAGGTTGGAATGGCTTGGATTATGGATTTGATGAGCACTTCTCTACCAGCCTGTGATAGAAGCTTCTTCTTCCAACCCTGAAGCTTCTTTTGAATTCACTCCTTAATATATATGAAACTTTGTTTCTTAGCTCTGCTAACAAGAACTAGAAGACCCAAGTATTTCTCATAATTCCTGATAGAAGGGACACCCAAGATCTATTGTATACAAGTTTGGAGATTAGGATCAAAATTTGAGCTAAAAAGTAAATTGGTTTTTTCTTTATTAATCTTCTGACTAGAGCCTCTTTCATAAACAACCAATATGTCAAGGATTATCTAGCATTCTGCTTTTTTAGCTTGACAAAAGAGCACACTATCATCAGCAAAAAATAGATGGGAAACCCGATGACCATTTTGACATATAGAAACACCTCTAATACTACCCTCAAATTTAGCTGTGTGAAGCAGACGCTATAACCCAATAGCACAAAGCAAGAACAAATAGGGAGACAAATGGTCACCTTGTTGGAGGCATCTAGTTGGTTTAATATTGCCAACAGGTTCCCCATTGAGAAGCACAGAATAGGAAACGGACTTGATGCATGACATGATGGTTGTCACCATTCTAACACCAAAATTCAAATGTCGCATAACTTTTTTCTAGAAAAATCAATTCCACCTTGTCATATGCTTTGCTCATATCCAGCTTGAGAGCCATGAACCCTAGCTTCCCTTGTGTTTTTCGCTTATGATAGTGGAGAGTCTTAAAAGCCACATGGGCATTGTCAGTGATAAGGCGGCCTGAGAGGAAGTCACTTTAAGAGTCAGAAACTACATAAGGGAAAACCATAATCTCAGACGATTAACCAAAACCTTAGCTACAAGCTAATAAAACATATTGCATAGACTAATAGGCCTAAAATCTAAAACTTTCTTATGGTTCAGAATTTTTGGGATAAAGGATGTGGTATTGATGGATTTAGGGATAATACCCAAGTTCAACGCCGCCAAAACAAATGCTACAACGTCACCACCAACAATATGCCAGAATGATTTGTAAAAAATAAGGGACATACTATTAGGGCCTGGTGCAGTAAGTGGTGCCATTTGGTGGAGAGCTTGAAGCACCTCATCTGCTGTATACTCATGGTTTAGACAGCGTTTATGTTTTTTGTGACCGTGGGAGAAATTCCTTTTAAAATATCATCAAAACTCGAGGGGTTCAAATTCGCATTAAATGATTAAACATATATAAAAAAAAAAAAACTTTGTTAAGGCAATTTTGAATCTAAGAGTTCTGAACCATGAATTTAGGTTACAATATCAAGACCCCCTTGAGACAAATGGAATACGTAGCCTAAAGTTACCTTGGCATTTATGTAATGCTTGGTTGAGGCGAAAAGAGAGGAAATTGTGATTAGTTAATATAATATAATATAATTAAATAATGATGAGAAGAATGAGTAGTTAATATAATATAATTGAGTAAATGTCCATTGGGCTTAAGCCTTTTAAGTTAAAGTATATCTTTATATGTTATATTAATTAGTCAAGAAGTCTTCTCAATGTATCTATCTCCCCAACATATTATGAGAATAAATATTATTATTTTTGTTTAGTCATCATAATTTTTTATTCATTTCAATTTGAGGTTAACATGCTTGTCCACTAGTTTCTCAAAAAAAAAAAAAAAAAATGCTTGCCCATTAATATTATTTTATAAGCTATTGATACAATTAGGAGTTTCATGAGGTCATTTAAAAAAAAAATGAATACTAATAGCACTTAATTCATATTTTTATGCGCAAATTTGTTTATTTTTTGAAACTAGTTTCATGACACTTTTTTATTTTTGAGAAAAATAGTTTTTGACACTTTGTTATTGGACAAACATATAAACTTCAAGTTTATAAAAAAAAAAACACATAAACTTCAACTTAGGAAGAATGCAAAATTATGACCCGACCCAAAAAAAAAAAAAAAATTCAAAAGTATGCGCTATAAGACTAGTTATTAAAACTAGAAAAGTTGACGGATTATTTTAAGAGATATTTTAAGAAATTTTTTAACGTTTTGTTTTTGACTGTGTAAGAGCATTCTCATCAGCTTTCTCAAATATGCCAAATGCAAATATTTGGCACATTTGGCACATCAAACACAAAAACGACTCTTATCAGCTGTGCTAAATGTCTCAAAATTTTGAGACATGCTACAATACGCTCTCAAATATGAGAGCGTATGGACAAGAAAGCCAAACACTTTTGGCTTATTTAATTCTTTTTTCTCTCTCCTCTTATCAGATGTCTCTCTCCCATCTTACCCATCTCTCTCTCTCTCTCTCCTCTGGCATTTCTCATCGCCGTCTGGCCACGCTGATCTTGCCATCACCGATCTCACCCTGCTGATCTCGCCACGCCGAGAGACAGATCGCCCAGGCTCGCCACTGTTGCTTGTCGTGTGTCGTGGGTGAGATTTTCTCCTATGATGGTGGGCTTTGCTCGCCGTGGGTCTGGGTTTTGCCATTGTGGGTATGGGTTTGTTGATTCGATGTTTGAGGCTTGGGTTTGAATGGGTTGTGGGTTGTGGGTCTTGGCTATGGTTTTTGTTTTTTTTTGTTTTTTTTTTGCTATGGTTGATGGTGGGTTGGGCAATGGGTGGGCTCGGATGGGCAGTGGTGGTGGTGTTATGTTGATTTTGGTGGTTTGGTTGATTTTGGATTTTAGCTATGGTGGTCGATGGTAGTGGGTTAGTTGGTTGATTTTGGTTTTGGTTATGGTTGTCGCAGTGGTGGATTGTGGTGGTTGTAGGGGTGGGCTACTATGGACAGTGGTGGTGGTGTGGTGCTATGGGCAGTGGTGTGGTGGGGGGCTGTGTAGTATATATTATTGTTTGATTTTTTTTTTAATGATATTTTAATGTATTGTATATATTATTTTAATATTTAGAATAGAATAATAGAATATCTGATAAATGGTATGTTGTAAAATAATGTGCTAAAATGATAAAGTAGGTTTTTGATGTGTCAAAATGACATTTTTTTGAGAGAGCTGATGAGAATGCTCTAAGAATATTTTAGAGCATCCACAAGCAATGAAAGAAAAATTTTAGCTATTTAGCTACACAAAAAGTCACTTTATTTATTTTACCTACATACATGCTATTGCAATAATTCTATTTTAACTTTCAATACAATAAAATAATATACACATCACAATAAGATAATATAACCACTACAATAAAATAATATATTATACTAAAAAAAAAAAAAAACCAACAGCCACCACCACCGGTACCAGTAGCAACAATAGTCCACAGCAGGAAAAAAAAAGAAAAAAAAGAAGCCAAATCTCCAATCTTTTTCCTTAGCCACAACCACAAACACAACCACCACCAGTCCACAGCAGGAAAAAAAAAAAACCCAAATCTCTGTAATAGGGGTGGGTCGGAGAGCTCCCTGGGTTTCCCAGTCAGGTACCCAATATCCACGAGCAAGCACTCTGATTAGCGGCGTGGGTTTGAGGCGATTGGCGGCTTGGGACGGCTGGGTCGGGCCGGCGGTGGGGAATGAGGGAGCTTGAGAGAGTGATGGTGAGAGAGGAGAGTGACAGTGAGTTTTGAGAGCGGCTTGGGACGGCTGGTCAGGCTGGAGTGAGAAAGAGGATGAGAGCTTGAGGACGGCTGGTCGGGATGGTGAGATTGCACAGTGACTGAGAGAGGATGAGAGCTTGAGAGAGTTTTGGGGAGAGGATGAAACTTCAGACGGAGTCGTGGAGTGAGAGAGGCACGGAGTGAGAAATAGATAAAAGAATGAGAAAAAAACAAAAAGGAGCAGTATTATTTTAATCTCACAGCTAGAATTAAATATTACTTTTTTTTTTTTTTTTCAGCTCTCATGAGCGTGCACATAGATGTGTACTGTTTATATGGAGCTAAACAAAATGGATATAGCTCCACTGCTGGGAGCATAATTTGGGCATTGGAGGAGCCAAATTATAGCAATATAGCACAGTGTTGAGCTCTCTGAACAGTCAACATGCAAAATCTGATGCAGCCACTCCTTTGCACTCTTTTCATCAGCCACTCCTAGACTATTCAAAGCTACCGCCTAGGGTTTTCCCTCAATTCCTCTTCATAACGTAACTGTAGGACTTTCCTGCTCTCACAAATTCGAAACCTTCCGTTCCCTCTCATTAAAATCCCCATCAACGATCGCTGTAAACCCACTCCCAATTTTCATTCTCCACTGTACAATTTCTGGTTTCAGTTTTCACTCCACCGTGTCTTTCCCAGGTAATTGCAATGTCTATAAGAATCAGTCGAAGCCAATAACAGGAACTATGAGACTTGGGTTTTTGTTTTGAAGCTTTAGTTTGGTCATATACATGTCTTTTTTTAATGGGTATCCGATAATTTTTGTTGGGTCATTCTCATAGTCATAGATTGTTGTGGTTTATGTTATAAGTGTGTTATCTGATTTCCTTGTATGTGGAATATGTTTTTACAATGGTTTGTTTGTTAACGAGAAACATTAATTCTCAGCAATTCAATTGGTTTTTCATGTTTTTGTGGATTTTGGGTTTTATTATTATGTGGGTTGGTTGTGTAATTGTGTTGGAACTTGGCAGTGTTTTGTTAGAGATGGTTGTATACTTCATAGGTGTGTCATTTACATCTTTGGTCGTTGGCATATGTGGGGGTTAAGAATAAAACAAGACACTTTTTGTGTTAGTTTTAAAAAGCATGGTAGGTAGAGAAATAGAAATGTGTGTTGTCTTTTACTGATTTTAATACACTTTTTTAAAGAAAAAAGCAAGAAGAATTAGTATAGGATGGTGATGAATGATGATGAAGGTTGAACAAAATGATGACCGAGTAAGGGGTTTCAGGATTTCTAGTGTTTAAAGTTAGAGGTTCTTTGAATGATTTCTACTAGCTCATAGCAATATTGTGCCTAATGTAATTTAGATATCCAACTAGTCGAAATCAAGCCTATCTAAACATCGAATTTTTTCTTTGTTGTTAGGGTTGTTGTTTCAAGTGTTCTCCTAGGTTAAGAAATAGATTTTTGTGTACTTCATATTTATATTATAGTGTTGGGTTGTTTATCGGTAAGCTTTGTATGAATCATTATTAATGAAAAACCTTGATTACATGGTCATCTATCCCTGTCAGTTCATGTGGGTATCAAATTCTCTTTCTCTGTGGCACCAGAAGAAGGGATTAGATTATGATTGTTTTGAATATGTCTAATAATTTCATGATAACTTTACCCAGGCAGTTAGAAAACAACTTAAGAGTTGAAGCTTCTACTTTTGAAGACTCTTTATGATGTTGTTGTTGTTTTTTTTTTTTTTCCTCAAACTTGTTATAATTTTCAGATCCTCTTGTTTTTCTTGAATTCATGATGTTCGGCCCCTTTGTGCTCATAATTAATTTATTTACTTATCAAAAACTTTACTTAGGAAGTAGTTCAACATTGATGAAATTATTTTACTAAGGACATTGGTCGTTCATATTTTGATCTTCAAATTTGTGGAGGACTGGAGGTTAAGCTACCTCTGGATAGTGTAAGCACCAGAAAGCATGCTATTTTTCTTTTCTTTTCTTTTGTAGGTGATTTAAACCAACTTTATAGGACTTTTGATATATCTAGAAGTAATCTATGGGTTAAGCCATGTAGAGTCAGGTTTAAGCTTATTAGCTAATTACATATAATCTACATACATATTTACCAATTTTTTTTTCCACACCAATTTGGTAGATGTTTTGGTGGCACAATCATAAAATGAATTATAAGTCTCACCATCTGAGAATTTCATGGAAATATATATGCTCAAATGTATTTGACCATGTTTAAGTAATCCGACTTCTAGGCTGAATTTGGACTGGCATATACTTGATATCATGTAGATATGCGTATGTGTGTGTATATATGTGTGTTTTCCCTTTTAATATTTTTTCGGCGATATTGACTGATGAACTAAAGCTGTTGGTTGTTCTGACATTACAGGAATGGATCTTGAAGGTAGAAAGTTTGGAAGGGGTAAGATGCTATTATGCTGCTTATCTGGTTTTTTGTTTTACTTGCATAGTTAAATTCCTGTTGATATTAAATACTTTAGATATGATAATTTTTTTTTTTTTTGGAAAATAAATATGGTATTTTCTTTCCGAACTTTTGAAAAAGAACTAATATGAGGAGACTGTGGAAATAATTTATTTTAAAATGATAATTTTGTGATGCCCTCCACAGTAGAGCAACAATGGGATGAACACTGCCTCTGCCATACTTACTGGTGGAGGTTTTATTGATTCTTCATCTTATTCATCCCCCTTTCTTAATTATGTCTGGGCAGAATATGTGATCATACCTACTAGGTATAAATAGGCTGTAATTAATGACTAAATTTTTGATATCAGCTTGAGTACTCCTCTATTTCTCAAAAAAAAGAAAAAAGAAAAAAGAAAAAAAAAGAAAAAAGAAGCTTGAGTACTTCTCTCTTTGCTTTGAGAACAAGGTTTTGAAGGTTTTAAATGACCTATCAATTCTTCCTGCACATATAAGTTGTTCATTTTCTTTAGATTCCCTGGTGGATGGCTCTTAAAAATTCAAGTGACATGGACTTAAAAGATAATTGATTTTAATGAAAGTCATAAGCCACTTCATATATATATATATATATATATATATATTTGATAAGTAAGACAGACTTTATTAAATATAAAAAAAGACAACCCCCAGCACATGGGATATGTGCTGGTGGTGTAAAACAAATATAAAAAAGCAATCAATAAAGTCCATAAAACTAGTAAGTGAAAGAATACTTTTTTTTTTTTGATAAGTGTAAGTGAAAGACTACTTAGAGGAGTTCTCCAATCATAAAAAAGGTGTAGGAAACAATATTTCACAGCCAGCCCTGAACTTTCCAAGCCTTCGAACGCATAAGCCACTTCATATTTCAATTATCCTCCCCAATCTGCTAATGGAAAAATTTATTGAACCAAGATAGAGGGGGAATAGCGTGTCTACCTTAGAGGTCAGTAGTTTTTAATGGTTTTCTACTTATTCGATTGACCTTTTTTTTTTATAGATAAGTTCGATTGACCTTTTCCATACATGGTTTTAACCCTGTGTTGGCCTTGCCCATTGGATTGGGGAACTGGTGGCCCAGTGATGTATCTGCCAAAAAAAAGTGACTTTTAGATTTGCCAATTTAGGGTTTTATGCATTGGGCCTCATGGAATGTTTGATGGGCTTAAGTCCCGCATAGCATTCAAGTTTAAGTTTTCAGGAGTCAACAGTTTTTCTAGCAGTCAAAGGTGTGTTTTCTTGGTCTTTAATTATTAGATATTAGCTAGTCTTTTACCTTTTTGAATTGGTTAGGATTCTAGCCTTATTAGTTTCTATATTAGTGGAAGTTTTTCACTAATAAAAAATCAGTGGAAGATTGTTACTTGCCATCTACTAGTTTTTAAGATTTGGTCAGTTTTATTCAAACTTTTCAAAATTGAAGTATGGAATTTTGAGGATTTGAGTGTGGGTGCAGGTTGACCAGTTTCTTGCCTCTCTCCTTCATTTTATTCTTTCTCATTAATCGTTTGCTGGCTCTGTTTAAACCTCTCTGCAATGGCTCTTTTTGTTGCTGATTTAACAAAATCTGCCCATCAAAATTGCCCCTTGATTGCTTATCTACTCTTACGCCACAACTTTTCCTTTGCATGACACCCTAATGTCTGAATTTCCTAGGCTGTCCTGTATAACCTGGCAAGTAAGCCAGTTTTCCTCTTATGATGGATTGGACAAGCATTGACTCGGCTAGAACTGGTCACAGTGCAGTCCAGCCATGGGTTTCAGCTAAAAGGTGGTACCCAACTTGGATTGAACTGATGACAAGTTTAAAAGTAAGTTGGTGTTGGGAAGTGTTGAACTCAACTTGTTAAGTGGTTGAAATAAAATGTAATCCTAACAAGTAAGCTGCCTTTGTTCTTTCTAAAACTTACACAATTTTGATTAGGAAAATGTTCATCTCCAAACTGGTTTGGAGCTGTCTTCCTTCAACCCACTATTTGACGATTAACGAGACTATACATGTGTAGTTTTTTTTCACTTGACTTTTTTAATGTCATGTGACTTATTTAAATAATACATGTGGATATTTTATGAATCACCACATAATGGTTGGAGGAGAAAGCTCCAAACCAGTTTGAAGCTAAACTTTGTCCTTTTGATTATTTTTGGTTATTTAGCATACGAAAAACTTTTAACTTAATGGTACGATGTACTGACCCACATTTAGGATAATGACCTAGTAGCCCATTCTCTGACTCATTGATGTCTTCTCTGGAATGACTATGGTTGAATAGAGTATTATTATTATGTTTTGGGGAGGGGAGGGGAGGGTGGTGGCAGGTGAACCCATTCTTATTTTGCTGCTCTAAAAACTGTCTTGCTCAGGGGGTTAATCTAGGTATTGATGTACTTGAGAAATGGTATAAGGCTTGTGTCTCTGTGATACGAAACAAGGCCCTTTGCTTTATATGTTGGTACATCTTTTTTGTTTTATTTTGTTGGAATCTTCATTTTTTATTTGATTCACTGTTCATCAGAGCTTCACTCTGGGAAGAGTATCTTGTGAGGTTTAAACGCAGTGATATAGCAATGCGAGTTTCACATAACCCTTCTGATCTTGAAATGGTCACTTGGAACTTGGAATCCTTGAGAAGGCAATAACTCAAACATATTCAAATGTTTCTATACTAGAAGTTATTTTGTGAATGCGTCCTTGTTTTTTAATTATTAATTGATAGTTGAGTTAGACTTCAGTATTCATTCTGTATGTCTGACTCAAGCTTTTATTGAATATATATTATATTATATATATTCATTCTATAGACAAGAAAAACAAAATGATTTACTGTTGTAGAGAGTTTTTTATTCGGTAATATTAGCTTGTATAAATGACATTGTAGTAAGGTACTTGCCCCCCCTGTTGGTAACCACTGTGGTTGTAGTGGAGTTTACCTTAAAGGCTTAAGTCAGGCCTTTTTGGTTGCTCCAGTTACGATTCTGAAAATTTATTTATTTTCTGATGATTTTTTTTCTTTCTATTTTAATAAATAATTAAATATATTTGAAGAGGGTGCACTGCCCTAGTACATGTGACGGGAGGTATACAAGAGTAACACAAAACTATTGATATCTAAATTTCAACCCTATGAAATCTAACATATTCGATAAAGAAGAAAAATATCTGTTTCTGCAATCCACTCATGAAGCACCGTATAACCTTCATATTTAACATTGCAGTTTCACACCCTTCAGATGTACGAGTATTTTGCTGTTGCCAAATATACCATATGAGAGCCAAGGTATAGCATTCCAAATCATGATGTTCCTCTCTCTCCAACAAACCAGCTACTCATACTACTAGGAGAGTGAGACATGACACACAATCCCAAAAAGTGAAAAAAGGAAAAGAAAAAATTTCCATAGTTTTTTAATAATGGCTTTTCTGTACTGTTTAAAAAAATATTAATTTTTTTTATATATAAATTTTTTACACATGCAACTTACTGTTATTTTGTTCTGCTTCTTTAAATTGTCCACCGTCAGAGTATTTTTCTAAAGCTACAATCCAAGTGAAACTGGTACTTTTACTGCAAGATACTCCAAGTACAGAGTAAATTCTTGCCTGCTTTCTTTAACCCACTATATTATGAATTGATCAAGAGTCTTGTAGCTTAGTGATATTGTTTGAGAACCAAGTTTCGAAACCCTCTCTCTCATTGTTGTAACTAAAAAAAAAAAACACACACTATTATGAATTGATGGTGACCTCCCTTCTTTTAGAAGAATACCATACTGTCTTTTCTTATTAATCCCTGTGGGCTTTAGTTGGAAACAATAAGTACAAAATAGAAATTACAGACACTGATAAATCATGAATTTCCCTAATGAAGTTTGGAGACCAAAAAAATGTATATATATATATATATTTTGATAAGTAAGAAGAGAATATTATTAATAAAAGAAAAGTAAGAGAAACACAAAGAGTTCATGGTAGTGAACAATGGAAAAAATAAACAAACAAGACAAAACAACCTCTAATCTATTCTAATAGAAGAAATAAAATCCATAAGGGTAGAACAATTCAAGAAACCCCAACAACGAGACCAATCAAAGAGGATCCTCTAGCAAAACTCTAATAACTGAACCACAGTTTTCTCCTCATCCTCAAAAGTCCGCCGATTCCGTTCAGACCAAATAGTCCACATTAAATAGCCTGGGACCAAATCCTATATATCAGAACTATACTTCCCAAGCCAATGAAACCAACAGAATAATAAGTCCTCAACTGAACCTGGCATGACCCAATCGATCCCAAACAACTGAAGCATATACATCCACAAAGAATGAGCTATTGGACAAAAAAGTAACAAGTGATCCATAGATTCCATATTACAACAGAACAAATAACATCGATTTGCCAATGGGCGATCACAAAGCATAAGGTTATCCAAGGTCAGAATCTGACAATGAGTTGCTGTCCACATAAAAAAAGTCACCCTTTTAGGAACCTTAACTTTCCAAATACCCTTCCAAGGGAAGGTGGAGGGAGCTGCATTATGAATCTTATGATAGAAAGACTGAGTATCAAACTTCCCACTGCCATTAAGATCCCAACAAAGCTTGTCACATCCTCCACCCCTAGGGGTTCGGGTTTGGATGAAATGCAGAAGGGAGTAGGAGGTCGCCAACTCTCAATCATTGAATTCCCTCTGAAATCTTAAACTCCACACTTTGTCATTATCATCCACTAAAGGGCTTAACACATCAGAAATACAAGCCTCCTTATTAGCTGAACACAAAAATAATTGAGGATAAAGACTTTTAAGAGTGACATCCCTAGTCCACTTATCATGCCAAAAAAGAAATCAAGATCCATCCCCCACCACAACAAAGAAATGCTTAGCGAAAGTTTTCCACCCTTTACTAATACTTCGCCATAACCCACATCCATGGGCCCTACTACAAGCTCTAGTGCATCAACCCCCTTTTCCCTCCCCGTATTTCATTGCTATGACCCTACGCCACAGATGAGAGGTTTCATGGCCATGCCTCTAAAGCCATTTCTCTAAAAGGGCCTGATTTAAAGGCACCAATTTCTGAATTCCTAAACCACCCAACTCACGCGATAAACAAACCTTTTCCCAAGCCACTAAAGGATATTTGAAACACTCAACTGATGAACCCCATAAGAAGTTCCTTTGAATGCGTTCCAATCTAGTCGCCACAACTTTGGAGATAGTAAAAAGGGAAAGGTAATAAGTCGAAAGGCTTGAAAGGGTACTCTTTAGTAAGGTGAGTCTACAACCCTTTGACAAATAAAGCCGCTTCCAACCTGAAAGCTTCTTTTCCATCATTTCTAGGATCGGATTCCAAATTGAGGGTGTTTTATACAGAGTTCCCAACGGCATACCCAAGTAAGTCATAGGCAAACTGCCTACTCTGCACTGAACGATATTAGCCAAAGACTGAATGTTATGCTCCTCCCCAACCGGGACAATTTCACTTTTCCCTACATTCACCTTTAGACCAGTAAAAGCTTGAAAACAAGTCAAAGCTAGCCTAATAGACAGAATCTGCTCTCTAGAGGCATCACAAAAAAGAATGGTATCAACAGCAAATAAAAGATGAGAAACACAGATACCAGTAGAATTAATAGGACCCACATGAAAACCCTGAATGAAACCACCTTCCTCAGTTTTCTTCATGTTACGACTTAAGACCTCCATGATCAAAAGACAAAGGAGGGAAAACAAAGGATCGGCTTGTCTGAGACCTTTAGAGCTACCAAAGAAACCAGCAGGAGATCCATTAACCAGAACTGAGAAGCGAATGGTAGAGACACAAGACTTTATCCATCTCCTCCATCTATCCCCAAATCTCATCCTTTCCAGCAGATAAAACAAAGTGTCCCAATTCACATGGTCATAAACTTTCTCAATTTCTAACTTACACACCACCCTCGGGGTGTGACACTTCAGTCTACTGTCTAAACATTCATTGGCAATAAGCACTGAATCCAAAATCTGTCTGCAACCAACAAAAGAATTTTGAGACTCCGAAATAAGATTATCCATCACCTGCCTCAATCTGTTAGCTAAAACCTTGGACAAAAGCTTATGCACACTACCTACTAAGCTAATAGGCCTAAAAGCTTTAATATTCAAAGCATTATTTTTTTTGGAAATCAGAGATAGAAAAGAAGCATTCAGAGACCGTTCAAACTCTGCGCTCCTATGAAAATGATCAAAGAAAGCCATGACATCTGTTTCCACAACACCCCAACATTTTTGAAAAAAAGCCATAGTGAAACCATCAGGACCTGGGGCTTTATCACCCTCCATCTCTTGAAGAACCTTTACCACATCTTCCTTAGAAAAGTCCCTCTCTAATTCAAGCCGCTCGTCCTCTTCAATGCTAGAAAACTTTAATCCATCCATAGAAGGGCGCCAAGTATTTGACTCAGTGTACAAACTTTGATAAAGTGGACCACCTTAGACCGCATCTCTTCCTCATCCTCATAGAGGACACCATCCACCTCTATACCCTGAAGATAATTAGTTCTTCTATGGGAGTTTGTAACCCGATAAAAAAAGCGAGTATTATTGTCCCCCTCCTTCACAAATAAGAATCGGGACTTTTGTTTCCAAGAAATCTCCTCCAAAGAGGCAAGATGTGCAATCTCTCCTTTAATCTGAGTACGATGAGTTTGATCCTCATGAGAAAGACTTGACAGGTTCTCCCTAGCATCCAAACCCAACAAATCCAATAAAAGACATTTCTTCTTAAATGCCAAATCCCCAAATTCCTCCTTATTCTACTTTTTCAAGTCTTCTTTAAGAGCTTTTAATTTACGCCTCAGAATAAAGCTAGGAGAACCCGAGAAGTAATACCCATTCCACCATTACTGAACCCTCTCTACAAAACCCTCTTCTTTCAACCACATATTCTCGAACTTAAAGGCACTCCGACCTTTATTAACATTACCCACCACCACCAACAGAGGGCAATGATCAGAAACTACACGAGGGAGAACCCTTTGAGACACGTTTCCAAAGTGATCCACCCAATCCACCGATGCCAAGGTTCTATCAATTCTTGACATACAATCTGATCTTGAATCTCTAAACCAAGTAAACGAAGCCCTTTCAAGGGGTAAGTCCACAAGGTAATTAGTAAGCACAGATATGAAACCATTTAGGAAACTAGCATCTTAAGTCTGTGAAGCCTGAGTTCGGTGACAAACTCAAGCCCTAAAGACTTGAGTTCAGACTACTGAGGTGGAACAATTTATCCACGTGGAACTCGAGTTTCTTAGACTCGAGTTCTATAAAACTAGAAGCAAAAGAACTAGATACGAAGAAGAACAAAGGAAGAAGACGATTTGCATATCTAAAGAAGAACAGAGGAAGAGGAAAATGATTTGGAGCCCCAAAGAAGAACAAAGGAAGATGATTTGGTTGGAAAAGAATAGACGCTGGGTGGACGATTTGGTCTTCAGATCTGCATCTCTGAAGAAGAATAGAGGAAGATGATTTGGTTGGAGAAGAACAGACATCGGGTGGACGATCTGGCTGGAGAAGAACAGACACTGGGTGGAGAAGAGGAAGAATAAGAAGAATAGATTGTGGGAAATAAAATGGTGGAACTCGAGTCTTAAAAACTCGAGTTCCACGTGGATTTTTTTCCACATTAGATGCCACCACTTGCAAATCGAGATTTAAAAACTCGAGTTCTATCTTGGAACTCAAGTTTTAGACACTTAAGATACTAGTTTGCTGAATGGTTTTGTAAGCTAGACAACTAACTAAAATATTATAAAAATAATGCTAAATGCAAAAAAAATTCAATAAGAGAACTATGACTATCTCTAACAAAAATGCCTAAACTTGCAGAATTGGTGGTTTTGAAAAAAGCTAGTGCCATATTCACTTTGAGATGAGGAGAAATAGGTGGCTGTCATTGCCATGGTTTAGGAGTTGTACTGGTTGGCTCACATTGCAAAACCTAAATACTTAATGGTCCTAAATTGAAAATTTCATCTAAAAAAATCCAAATTGCATAGAAAGGTTTCTAATGTTTGGAAATTGAAAAAGAAAAGGGGGGAGGGGGGGGGGGGGGGGG
>NW_027069538.1:509339-533478 GCF_002906115.3 Quercus suber
GGGGTGAGGGTGGGGGAGGGAGGGGTGGGGGTTGATGGCTCAACATGAATATCCACCTTTAATTTCATCCACTAAAACTAAATCTGCTGTCATGAAATTCACACAGAATAACATTACCTCATAGTTATTATCAGATTAAATGATCAAAACCAGCATTTCCTAATAAAAAAAATATTTGCGTTTGAACAATCTCCTTTCAATTGCAGTATGAAAGAACTCTTGAGTAAGCATCTTTTAATGGCATATTGCTACACTACAAGTCATACCAAAGCTGGATTTGAAAACTGTCCTACCAAGTGAATTTGGAGACCAAACCCCACCCTCCGTCACTTATATACCTCTGCACTCCCACATTGTTGGAGCACATAACTAACTTTGAACTACAACCTTCCTCCATCGTTGATCTCTCTTTGCCACTTGTCTTCACGAACCTTTGCCTAATACTGCTTGGTTGAAAACATGTAATCCCTGATGCCTAACCCACCATATTGGCTTGGGCTACACACTTGATTCCATTTCACCCAATGAAATTTGAGTTCATCTCCAACACCATCCCACAAAAAGTCTCTTGTTGTGTCACAAGTTTTAATTGCCATTGATGTAGGCAAGCGAAAAGAAAACATGAAATATGTGGGTAAACTCAGAAGGGTGCTTTTTATCAATGTCACTGTTCATCCTTATATATTTTCCAGCTTGCCAACTGGCATTCTATCCTCTTAACAATTCCATTCTAAATAGTGTTACATTATGGCAAACCTAAACAGAAAGACTGGAGTTTTTTTTTTTTTTTTTTTAATGATCCTTTGGGATCAAATTAAGTCCCTCAGGGAATGTGATGGATCTTGTGTTTGGTTGAGTAAGAACTTGTCAGTTATTTGGAACATGGCTTCCTTATGTTTGATATGGATCATATGGACAGTGCACAATAGGCATACATTTGAGGATGTGGAGAGTATGGGGAACAAGTTGTTATAAACTTTTGCAAGCTCCTTATTTGATTGGTCTTGTGCATGGGGATTTATGAAAAGTGATGTTATTGCATTATTTGTAGAGTCTTTGTTCTCTTATACATAATTTTTGACATTGAAACCACTTCAAAGATGGAAGTACACAATGCAGAAATCAGGGTATCATGTTTAGAGTAGTTTAAGCGATTGTGCTACTGAAAAAAAAGATATTATTTATTTTTTGCCATTCCAGTTCCCCTCCTTCCTATTTTAAGTTCAGTTTTCATCACATTTCATATAACAAGGCTCTTTTTGGAAATCAGGGCCTAGGGAACTTAGTGGTGCTGTTGATCTCATAAATCAGTGTAAGCTGTGGCCTCATCATGAATTCTTTTGCAAGAGACCACTTCCTTTATCAGTGTCGCAGACTCATTATCTACGCAATGTGGTGGGAGACACGGAAATTAGGAGAGGAGAAGGGATGGAATTAGATCAGCTCTCGCAGAGTATTTCCTATTTGAGAGAGAAGAATGCACATATACATCCTTTTGACTTGGATGCACTGTGGGAAGCCTTTCAGATGAGAGAGACAACTCCTGCTACCTGACTGATGTAAGACCTATGTTACATTGAACTGTGCTCCTATTATTATTTCTAACCTTGTCTTCTTATTTTTGTTAAGTGTTACCTGGGGGAAGGAGAGTGGGGTGAGGTGTTGCTCAAGGCCTGTTCTGATGTATAACATGTGTTAAAATTTTGTCTTTACTTTGTAATTGCCTTAAGCTGTACAATGACAGCTTTCTGAACTTGAGAATGAATGTGCCGTTCTTGTGTTGCGAATTCTGTAACATATGGTCTTGTCATATTGAATGGTGTTTACAGGCTGAGAAGGGGATGCCTAGTGCAGGGGCGAAGTCAAATGATGACTCCAGAGACCAGAAGAGGAAGCATAAGAAGCACAAGGACAAAGACAAGAAGAAGGATAAGGATCATAAGAAGCACAAACACCGCCACAAAGACAAGAGTGATGATAAGGATAAAAATAGAGGTGGACATCTTGATTTGAAACAGCAAGACAAGGTTTCCATAACATCCCTTTTCTTGTCATATTATGAATGCCATGGCCTAAATCAATATTTTATTCATTTTGGATGATAACATTTTATTTTAGGTGATGAATAATGGGATCATATTATGTAAGGATAGGTTATCAGTCACCATCTTTTGCATATCCTCATTAGATTGTATTACTACCTAGTAGCATTTGTAGTTTGTAACATAAAATTAAGCTGGGATTGGTCTTCTTCCTTGTTTGGCTGCATCATGAATTCTTATAGTAAAAATGTGAATATCCCAAAATTTTTAAAAAGTAAAAAAATCTCTTTAAACTACTTTTTTTATATAATTTATTTGTGTTTTCATTTTTAGCATGACAAGTCTTGGACCTAAGATCTTCTTGATCCTCACCTCATCCATTTACTTTCTAATAATTAAAAAATGACCCTATATTTTGTTTCTTAAAAATTATTCAGTAAAATTTCCAAAAATGCAAAATTATCTTAAGTTGATCCAATAACATGATCAAATTTCATTGATTGTGGTTGGCTCCAGTTTGCTCTTATAAATTAAACCATTAGTGCTTCAATGGACTAGAACTGGTTCAACTTAAGGAGTGGCCTAACTTTAACATGAAGTTAAATCTTAATGTGTTTCTTGAAAGCACTCAAATAACTGTAAATAGCTATTTTTATTTATTGATTCAGAAGAGGAGGCATGATGGGAATGGAGATCTTTTTGATAGCCGCAAGCATCAAAAAGCCAGGTAACAAAGGGGAAATTGGAATGATCTAGTCGTTTGATATAACTGCTCCTTGTGTTCTTCCGCATCATAATCCCTGTTTCTTTACTTCTTTGTCAAGCTCTTTGCTTTCTGTTCTACTTACTATATTTTTGACTCTGATAACATTTCCCTTCACTTCAGAACTATTAAATAATTGCAACAGCCTAACTAAAGGTTGTCAGCTGAAAACAATTCACTTGGGCTTGGTTGGATATTACTTTATGTTTTCAAAAATCTTCAGGTACGTATCTCCCACTTGAAAATCAAGAAGAAAGATCAAAATAATAAAAAAATTAAATTACTGTAGAATACAACAAAAATTCTTATCCAGTTACTACAACTTTTATTTCTTAAGAAGCTTATTATTCTTTTTGACATTTGTTTAGACTTTCAAGTGCGTTTGGTAGGGTTGGAAGAGTGAGAGGTTAGGGAAGGATGAAGAGATGTTTGATATCTTCTCTTGTTTAGAATGTAAGAGTGGAAGAATGGAAAAAAAAAAGAGGGATGATTATTTTTTATCTGGGCCCATCAGTTTTAATCTTCCCAAAATAGGAGGAAAATAGGGTAGAAAATGTCTTGGGTGATTTGATATCTTTATCATTCTAGTTTGTTAAAAACAATTCAATACAAGGATAAAATAATATAAGATTGCTTTGTTTTCTTTGTACTTTTTTATTCCTCCTACCAAACATTTATGATAGAAAATATTAATCTCTTATTTCCTATCTTTTTTATTTTTATTTTTCATTCTTTTTTTATTTCTTTTCTTTCACTTTTCTGTCCTTCCAACCAAAGCCTAAGGCCACTGTTAAATCTAATGCAAAGTGGTTTGGATCTTTTAGGATTGTTTTCAAATTCTTCCAATACATAAAATAATTAATTTTGATGTACTTAAAAAAAGTTCTTTTTTAAAAAAAAATTAAAATGTAAATCCGTACTTTTTTACTTCTTTATCCCTGCATTCAAGCAGCCAGAACTAGAAGGCATGTGAACTTCCTATATATCAGTAAAAATTGAACAGCAGAACCTCTTTGATGGCTATAATGTGTATGTTCTCTAAATTACTAAACAACCTGGGAAAAAAAATTCTATATGGGGTAACTTGACTTTATTCTGGATACCCCAACATGAAATTTGGATATACCAAAACAAGATTTTCCTGGAATCAATCTACATGGGATTTTAGTTATTACCAAAACAGTTCTTTCCCTGGGTAAACCAACATGGAAATTGGTTGTATCAAAAGAAAATTTATCCTGGTATATGAAAACAATTTTTTCTGTTACAAAGCAACATAGAATTTTGTTGTACCAAAATATAATTGGATCAAGCAACATGAATTTGATTTTTCTTAAAAATCTTAAAATTTTCCCAGTATAAGCCTACATGGAATTCTTGGTGACAAAATTTTTCCTGGTATATCCAAAAAGGGAAATTAGGTAATACCAAAACAAGCTTTTCGGTATAAACCAACATAGAATTGCTGGTATAAAACTACATGGGATATGGATTGGCCAAAACTGATATTTCCCCTGCTTGGAATTTGATTTTACCAAAAAAAATGTTTACTCTTATCGAAACCAACATTGAATTTGGTTTTGCCAAAACAAAAATTTTCTGGTATAAACCAATATTAAATTTTTTGAAAGATAATTATAACATGTTATTAACTTTGCAACTCGAATCCTTCTTCCTTAAACCTCTAAGCATTTTGTACATGAGGAGGTGCTAATTCAGCTACCAGGCTTTTGGCAACCAATATTGAATTTGGTTTTAACAAAATAAACTTGGATTAATTGGCATAGAATTTGACTTTTTCTAGAAATAAAAAATTATTCCCTAATATAAATCAACATAGAACTTGATTTTCCCAAAGCAAGTGTTTTCCTGGTTTTAAATCAACTTTTGGATTTTTTTACCAAAGCAAGACAAATATGGAATTAATTTCCTTCGAGTTGTATTAATAAGTGATTCCCTAGGGTCTTCCTAGACAAAATACTCATACACCTAATGGATGTGAAACTGCAATTTGGTAGATGGAAGACTTTTATTTTTAATTTTTAATTTTTTAAGTAAAACTTAATATTAGGTTTTCTAATAAAATTCAAATGCTTGGTTCCATTAACCAATAAGAAATAAATAGCATTATCTTTTTTAAATACAATTAAATTAAAAATAACCAAGTGTTCGAATTTAATTGCGGAATCTATGTATTACATAAGGTATTTTACCTTATATATATATATATATATATATAGATGCTCAATAAGTGGATTGCATAAACGGATATTTTTTCTCTCTCTCTCTCTCTAATATTTTATTGAGTTAAACTTTAGATATTGAGAGTTCAAGTTAAAAGCAATTAATTATTCAGGTAGGTAATGTTGGCGCACAAAATAAAAGATGTAATTCAAAACAAAGTTGGCAAACTAACCCTTATGAAAAAGGATAAAACTTGTGGCAATTGATGCCACCAACTAAAAGATGTTACGAAAATAGGGTTAAGGCCAAACGATTGTGGATATTGAAACAAAAGTGAACTATTCAAAGAAAATAATGACCCCAATTTCATTCCTAGAAGCTTCATGACCTCTATATAAACTCTTCATTCCCTTCATTTTATCTCATCCACTACAATACTGTCTCTCGCTTCTCGTTTTACTTTCTTCTTTCACAATAGCAACCCTTTCTCCCGAAAACCAAAAGAAGCCCAAATCATAATTTCTTTCATGTACGAAAGATATGGGTCCTCAACTTTTAACGTTGTACCCAACCACAAATTTTCTAACATTAATCTTTTGTAACACTTCCCTGCTCCATTATATTTTTTACAAATAAAAATATGTCATGTGTTCACCTATTAAATTAAATCTTGAAATTTTGCCATTTATTTCACTACCTAAAATAAATAAAAAACAGAAAACCTCAACAGAATAAGGCACCACCAGGGTTCACCACAACCAACTTTCACTGGCACCTCTTACAACTTGTTGCTGATACCATCAATTCCGCCAATTTTGACCAGGGACGGAACTAGAATTTGCAGTTTGTGTGGGGCGAGGGGGGGGGGGGGGGAAGCTTACTATAAGTTCATTGAATTTTGTATTGTCTATTGACATCTTAAACACGTATTCACGGACAAAAATACATAATCATGTCGCAATGAACTAATACTTATTTCATCAATAGTGATTCTTCAAAATGTTGTTCGATGATTTTCAAAAAATAGTATATTAGTAATGATTTTGAATTTATTTGTATTTTCTTTCAAAAAATCAAACATTATAGTTGATTTTTCCATTATCTAGAAATCATATAAAAAGTCATATAAATTATAAGGATTTATTCTACATCTACATAACATTCAAACAATTTCTTGACTTGTAAAGTCATGAGATTTAATCCAATGTAAAAATCAATGTTTATTTGGTTTTTTTTTTTAGAACTAATTTTCAGAACAATATATTTATAAGATAGAGAAATAATAAAGTATCTCAAAATTAATTAAATAAATAGTAGATGAGTACTCTTTATGTGTTATTTTGACATACCTTACACTTCCTATTTTTTTTTTTTGGATGAGTATAGCTTTTATCATTAGTTACTTCTTTTAAACCAAAATTTGACACATATATTACTCCATCTAGCACTATAGCAAACACATGCCACAACCCCTCTACCCATTTGGCATTCACAAGTTCACCATTCACACAACACAACACAATTGTTTTATTTTATTTTTCTCGATGAAAACGATAGCCACAAGTTCACACACTAATACACTATTAGTTACTAGCATTTATCAGATAAAAATTGGTAGAAGATTTGCCTCACAGGCTCACACAACAGATCTTCGAAGAGCAGAGAGAGGATTGAGGAGAGATTTAAGATAAGAGAGAGGTCAAATTAGAGAAGGAAGAGTTTGATTTGCTATATTGCCTTAAGGGTATTCTTTTTTTCTTTTCTTTTTTAAGAATTGTGATTTGTTTGATTGGTTTTTTGGTTTGTCTAAAGTTTTTTTTTTTTTTGGTTATTTTTGGGACAATTGGGCAAAAGGGTAGGTAAGATATTTTTTCTATTTGGGTTAATTTGTAAATTTTTTTTGGAGAGGGGGCCAAGTATATAAATTTTGGGATCATATTTTAAAATTTTTATTTATATGCATACAAAAGTACAATTTTTAAAAAAGTGGGGGGGGGGGGGGGGCGCATGGCCCCCCTCAGTCTAAACATAGTTTCGTCCCTAGTTTCGACCAATCACCATTGCCAAGTCCATAAAAACCTTCTTTTGAGAATAAGAAATATTTGATTCATTTGCTCACCCCTTGTTGTTATTTAATACATGGCAACAATCAAAAATGGAATTTAGAAATCCTAGACTTGAGACTCCTCACACAAAATGGGCATCAATTAGAGGGACAAGGAAGAGTGATGGGGTTCTGCGGAGGTGGTGGGATTGGCTTGGATTTGAAGAACTCAAAATGGTGAAGTTTTATTACAGCTCTTCATTTTCAAGGCTTTCACAACTCATATTTATCCCCCATGTTGATAAGATAAGACTTCAGAGTGCATGCCAAAAAATCAAGGTTGAAACTAGAAAATCGAGTCACGAGCTCGAACTCTTGATTAACTGACATTGTCTGTGTGTTGACCTAAGGGTATCAATTTGGATTAGCGTGTTGTATTTGTATTGTGTCAAGGTAGGGGTATTCGATTAAATGACTCAACCCGAACCCGACCTATTTAATAATTGTGTCATGACCTTTCAACCCTAACTCGACCCACTTGACATGTTTAATAAACATATCGTGTTAAGTTGACATGAATGTGACATAACTCATTTCAACCCGCATAATATTAAATATAAAATCCATATAGAAATAAGTTCTTTATATTCTAAAAGTAGCATAAACTTCAAGTCTTCGACTCACATTCAAAATAATATATTTCAATAAAAATAATATAAAATTAGATATTTATAAAAAGCTTTAGATATTTATGGTCTGTAAGGTTTAGATCTAGGGTTTGTAAAGTTTCAATTTACAATTATATTACTTATAAGTTTTTGTAAGTACTCACTTTTCTTTTTGAGTTTAAAATATAGGGGGATATAAAAGGTATTTGAAAAATCTAAAATAAAATGAATATTTATTTGTTACATAAATTAAACAGATTGTGTTAAATGAGTCATTTCGAGTTAACACAAATAAATTGGCATGTCAAACGTGTTTATTATGGGTTATGCGGATTTATCCACTGATGACATGTTTCTTATTGTGTCATTTTCGAGTCGACATGTTTATGGTCCAAACCAAGTAAAGTCCAACTCTAACCCGTAAAAACCTATGTCATGTTTATAGGTTGTGTCAAATATTGACACCCCTAACTGACACTAATCATAACCTCCAATATTCATCCTCCCTTAGTTTTTTTCTTCCGATTTTGCTCAATTTTCTAGATAAGCTTTTAGGATAATGACCAATCTTAGACCTGTTTTTAAGTCACTTTAGAATTAGATTATGTTAAGAGTTATTTAGGGATTGTTAAACTTTAAGTAATCATTTATTTATTTTTGAATATAATCAATTAGGTTTCCAAAATCCCTAGTTATTTATTAGAATTATCTTGTACATTTATGTACAGTCATGCCCTCAAGAAGCAATGAGATTTTGACATATAATTACTCATAATTAATTCTATATGAGAACCAGTCATAATTAAACACTTAAGTACCTATAATCTTATGTAGCTGAACTCATTTTTTTTTATTCTATTCAATATTTTCTTACTCAATTTAATATTTTTTTTTGAGAAGCCAATTTAATACTTTATAATAAATAAATTTTAATAATTTTTGTTTGGTAATGATAGTAGAATGAAATTAAGTTGTTAACTCATTTCCTTGGATAGCTTATAGTTATGTTGACATTTTATTGTTGCATTTTTGTGTAAACCTATGTTTAAACACATAATTAACTCTAACTTTATTTTTCTAAACTATGATCTTTATAATTTTTGATCTATCATATGAAAGATGCAAATTTATGAACCAAAATTTACCATATCTTTCCTCCATTCACATGAAAAATACTTTCATTTTGTGAATGTGCTAAGTAAATGCCTAGAGAATATGTTTGCACATAAAGAATAAATAATATTATACAAAAATGAAGGTTAGTAGGTAAATATAAAAAAACAAATAGAAGTAATAGTTTCTAAAAAAAATAGATCATTTATAACCATATGTATAAGTTATACCACAACGCAATCTCAAACGAATTAACTTAATCAAAATGCATAAAATAATGGAAAAATAATTATCTTAGTGTAATATTATACACTGTTATAGTAAATGTAGTTATGAGCATTGGCAATTGTTGCCAATCCAGCACCTAAACTTTAAAGGGAAATTTTCGTAATTGATGATTGGTATAGTTGAAAACCCTAATGCAAATATAAGCGAAAAATGATAGAAACAAACCCTTAACTGACAAATAAGCCTACATAAATATAGTTATCAATTCAATAATTATGGTTGACAGTGGACAAACAAGTATTGTCATATGGCAAACTAAGTCAGCCAAAATTAAGTGGCGACATTGGTCCATTGGACTTCATTTTTCTCTAAGCAAGGTAAGATATTTGAACAAAATCCTTAATCTCAACTTTTATTTCTTATTTTTTATTTTTTATTTTTTTTATATTCTATTCAATACTTTATTTCTCAATTTAATACTTTATAATAAATACTCAATTTAATACTTTATAATAAATAAATGTTATTATTATTATTTTTTTTGGTAATGATAGTTGTGGGGGGAAAATGCCCAATCTAACATAGTGGGCCTAGAGCCCCATGTGAGGATTACTGTGCGTCCGAAGAGAAGGAGATGGTAAGGGCAAGGCCCATTTGGAAGAAGGATCCCCAGAAAGAAAGATGGTTGCCGTCCGAGGAGACCGTCGTCCGTCTGAGGAGATTTTATTCCTCGGACGTGAATAGTATGGATCAATCGAATGTATAAAAGGTTAGAATGATCTTTTGAGCATTCCTACTGATCAAGATAAGATCTGAGTATATCTGGAGACGATAAGAATGAGGAAATATCTAAAGGAAGAGCTGCTACCACCGCATTTAAGGCATTGCAGCAACTTCTTTGGCCGCATTTATGTGGAGAAGACCTTTGAACAGTGTAACCTCACCTACCGCCACTCACAGAGAGTCAGAGGAGATACTTGACGTGACATATACTCAAGTAGGTTCACAGATGAGGAACAAGTGGACGATGGGGATGATGGGGAAGGAGGTTATATAAAGGAAAGAAGCTCCTGAGAAAGGGGGAGAGAGAGAGAACGATAGAGAAGAGAAAAAGGCTTTACTGTAACCCTAAGAACTGTAATTACCACATAATCAATAATATACCTCTTCGGACACCAATTCTTTTTTACGTATAAATTCATGCTGGTTTATGCTTGGGGGTTGTGATTAATTGTTGTAAATTCCATAATCAATCTAGCTCTTTCACCCATTCTCTACAAATTCATTGTTTTGGGCTTGGGCCACAAATCCTAACCCTACAATAGTAGAATAGAATTAAGGTGTTAACTCATTTCCTTGTAGAGCTTATAGCTATGTTTGACATTTGAGCCGAACATGCAAAAAGAAGCCCATGACTATGTAAAGAAGTGCGATCAATGTTAACGATTTGCGCCGAACATACACCAACCAGGTGGAGTCCTCAATCCACTATCTAGTTCGTGGCCATTTGCTCAGTGGAGCTTGGATATAGTGGGTCCATTCCCAAAGGCCGTAGGAAACAGGAAGTACCTTCTGGTCGGTATAGACTATTTCACCAAATGGGTTGAAGCTGAACCTTTGGCCAATATCCAAGACGTGGATGTACAAAGATTTGTATGGAAGAATATCATTACTCGTTTCAGAGTTCCTCATACCCTCATCTCGGACAACGGCCTACAGTTCGACAGTAAGGCGTTTCAGAGTTATTGTAACGAACTGGGAATCAAGAATAGATACTCTACCCCTGCCTACCCACAGGGGAATGGGCAAGCAGAAGCAGTTAACAAAGTCATAGTTAATGGATTGAAGAAGAGATTAGACGATGCGAAGGGCAAGTGGATGGAAGAGTTGCCACACGTGCTATGGGCTTACAGAACTACGCCTCGCAGATCTACTGGGGAAACCCCTTTTTCAATGACTTATGGGGCTGAAGCTGTCATTCCTCTAGAAACTGGGTTCCCAACTCTGAAAACCAGTTCGTTCAGTTCGACCAGCAATGATGAACTTTTAGAAAGGAGTTTGGATTTGATCGAAGAAAGGAGAGAAAATGTAATGGTTCGACTGGCACATTACCAGCAGAAGCTTAGGCAAGGCTATGATGCCAACGTAAAGTTAAGGCTCCTAGAACCCAGTGATTTGGTAATCAGGAAAGTCGTGGGCACTGCGAAAAATCCAACTTGGGGGAAACTAGGACCAAATTGGGAAGGGCTATATCGTATTACTTCAGGGGCTGGCATTGGGGCATACTTCTTAGAGGACCTAGATAGTCATGTAATACCGCGCCCCTGGAATGTAAATAATCTCAAAAGGTATTACTATTAATCGAATCATTTCTTTGGTCACTATGATGAATTGTCATTCTTAATTGTGATATAAGTGTTGAAACTTAAATCTAATCATGTCTGTAGTCCTCGGACTAGATGATTTGGGTTAGTTAACACTCCTTGGTGATTTTCTATAAGTGTTTAAAACTTAAATCGAATCATGCCTGTAGTCCTCGGACCAGATGATTTGGGTTAGTTAACACTCCTTGGTGATTTTCTATAAGTGTTTAAACTTAAATCCAATTCCATCATGCCTGTAGTTCTCGGACCAGATGATTTGGGTTAGTTAACACTCCTTGGTGATTTTCTATAAGTGTTTAAACTTAAATCCAATTATGCCTGTAGTCCTCGGACTAGATGATTTGGGTTAGTTAACACTTCTTGGTGATTTTCTATAAGTGTTTAAATTTAAATCCAATCATGCCTGTACTCCTCGGACCAGATGATTTGGGTTAGTTAACACTCCTTGGTGATTTTCTCTAAGTGTTTAAACTTAAACCCAATCATGCCTGTAGTCCTCGGACTAGATGATTTGGAGTGAGTCAACACTTCTGCGTTGCTATTACTACTAAAGGTTAACTCTGGAATGAATCTTGCCTGACGTTCTTAACTGTGTTTAACGTCAACTCTAACCTATGCTAACCTTCTTTGTGTAGGTGCGAAAAGATCTATCAAACTTTTATAATACTTGTTGTATTTATTACTTAGTAGCAATTTTTATGCACTGTCCTTTTCAGAACCAATTTTAGTTATGTATATTATCAGCACGATAGGGTTATTATGTTTATCTACATTACCATAATTATAAAGTACAATTATTTGTAGCAAGAATAAGTCATGATATACACTAGAAGTGAAAATAAAGCCCATCTCATTAACCAAAACATGATAGTCTACAATCCTTTACATACCAAAAAAAAAAAAAAAAAAAATAATAAACAAGAACAGATAAAAAAAAAATATATAACAAAGGTACAGAAGAAAAACCCTAAGTGTCTAAGACTTTGTCTGAGGGATCGCAGGGTCATCGGCCTGGCTCGTCTGAGTAACAGCAGCTGTTGAAACCTGATCCTTGGGCTCTGAAGTAGTCCTCTCTTTTTCCGAGTTCTTGCCTTGTCCTTGGATGGTTCAGCTGGTTTGCTCGTAGCACCTAGTTGACCAGACTCCTTGGAAACCTCAAGCGTGGTTGGAGGAACCTGGCTGACCAAAGGTTGCTCCGAAGCTTCGGGGAGTTGTGCCGGGGGAGGAAGGTCAGACTCTGGGAGCTCTCGGATGTCAGGATCGTAGTAAATGCTCCCAGGCAGCCTTAACTCTGAATCAGCAGGCACCCCGGCAGCATCCAGTGCCTTGCCCCAGGTTATGTCGCAGTAATCTCGGCTGATCGAGGCGAACTGCTCTGTTAAACCTTTCTCGGTTACATCCACCCCCAGCTGGTATGCCGCTTTCTTTTCGGCTTCGGTTGCCTCCTTGGCCAGCTGAACGTTCCTCTGAGCCTGCTTGGCAGCCTCCTTGGCCTTCTGGAGTTTGGCGCGAAATTCCTTCACAAGCGCTTTCTCAGAGGCCAAATTGTTCTGAGTCTCATTTAGCAACTTGCGTTGGGCTTCGGCCTGGCTCTCAACGTTTTGGAGGCCAGCATTAAAGCTATCCCTTTCTTGGGTTACCCCTTTGAGCTGCTCGGAGATCTGAAAGAACTCTTCTTTTAAGCTGCCCAAAGTTTTTTCTACCTTGGACCGAGAGTGGGCCTTCGCTTGGGCTTCGACATAGGCTTTTCGGTTCCACTCTTCGGCCACGAAGACTTGCTGGGTAATCTGCAAAGTAAAGTAGAAATATTAGCATAAAACAGACAGAAAATTAGCATGCCAACTGAAGAGCTAGATAAGCTCGCTTACCATGGCCAGGTCCTTCTTCAGGGACATGAAAAGCTCATACTGGCTGAAGTGCCTGTATGACTCCATGTCTCGGGGGAGCAGTAGTGGTTGCTCCAGGGCTTCAGCTATCAGCCCTGCTCTTCCCCCATCGTAGTTTCTAACGGAGGTCTCCCAGGAAAAAAGGAACGCCATCTAGTTCCAATCTGGGAGACCACGTGTGTTGCCCTCGGCGCACGTCAGCCACAGGAGGCTCCTCCCGACTCTCCACGGATGAGGCCCTCTTGCTCCGGTGGTCCCTCACCACCTTTTGTTGCTTTGTGGTCTTTGGTGGTATCACCACCTCCCTCTCCTCAGGTTCGAGAGGTCTCTTTTTCTTTAAGTCCGGTATTGGTTTTAAGCCTGGATCAGGAACCTGAGGTGGTGGTGGAGGTAAATTCACCACTGGTCAGGAAGTCCCAGTCCCTTTGGGCTCAGCCTTCTTGCCCCTATTCTTCATCAGAAGTTTTAAGTTGGACATTTCTTCTTCTTCCGAAGAGTCCTCTAGGAGAGTGGTTATCAGAATTGGGGGATGAACACTGGACTGCCTATCGATCTCCTCCTCGGAATCTGAGGAGGGTATTACCTGCACTCCCCCTGAAGCTTCTCCTTCAAATTTGAACTTGTCTATTTGTTCCTCTAGTGAAGAGGATGAAGAGCTGACCCTCTCGCCTACGATCACCGGTTCAATGGGGACTTATTGAACTGGTTGGATTAGTAATGGAACACCCTGTGGATTTGGGTGTGGAACGGGCTCAAGATCGTATGGCGCTAAAAAGTGGTGCCGAGCGACGTCTATTCGCCAAAGCCGGTGATCACCTTGTGTAATGGCGTTGCCGACCGGCTGAAGATCTGTTTTCTTTGGTGTGTAGCCGAGTATGAGGGGGACGGACCGGAGCTGTTCGTCTTCGCTCACAAATATCTCCGAGCATAATAGATAATTAAGGGCGGCGGTGTTGGTAAGGCTAAGCCGAGGAGTAGTATGTGCTTTATCTGTAAAAAAAAAAAAAAAAAAAACAAAACAAACAAACCTGATCAAAAAATTGAAATATGATGGCATAAAAAAAAAACATAGGTTATGAAGAGTGAAGATCCTAAGCCTATTGTTAGAAATCCTAAGTCTAGGAAGTCACACTTGGCTCTCCTGGCTCAGTCGAACAGTGTATACCATCATGCCATGCGCCCGAGACGATTAGATAGTCGTCTTTCATCCCTTTATTTGATTTGGGAAGGCAGGAGAACAGTCTAACGATGTCGGAACGGGATTTAAGGTAATATCCCGCCCCTTTTTGGCTATGACACTCATACATATGTACCAGGTCATGCCAGGTCAACCCTAATCCTAATTGTAGGTTCAAGGCATCGATAGCTCCAAGGATCCTAAGGGTATTGGGCGCGCACTGCTCAGGAGAGAGTCTATGGTTGCGAAGGTAGTTCAGGGTGATAGAACCCATTGGGAGGGTCATTCCCCCTTCGATGAAGGCTATCATTGGGATTATGACCTCCCCCTCTCTTCGGTTTGTTAGTATTCGCTCCGGGGAGCAAAATCTCAGATTGACCCCCTGCAGTATGCCGTAAGTCCGCTTAAATTCCTCTATCAGCACCGGACTATCGACGAGGTATTGGAATCTACCCATTGTTGAGGAACAATGGGAGCAGTAACCAGGAAACGAGGGTTTCGAAGGTTGAAAATACGAGCTGAGAAGAAAATAAGGGGCTAAGGATGACGAAACTTACACAGACGGGAGTGGAGAATGATCTCTGAACTCAAAGTGGACTTTTGTTAGATTCTGGGGAGAAAGAAGACGGAAAATCGAAGAAGCTCGAAGGGTTTTGGATGAATGAGTTTGCTGAGTATTCTGAGAATGCGTAAAGTAAAGAAAAGTAACCTTCTCTGAGGGCTTATATACGGGGGCAGGTGAAAGGATGTAGTTCATCCCGTCCAAATCCCGAAGAACGGTCCTGTCCATTGGATCAACAATCTACTGTTGGTTGCAAAAGACAAAACGCCGCCTGGAGCAATAAATACAACGCTTTGGAAATACGGAACTGACAGCGGCAATAATGAAGCGCTTGTATCTATGCCTACGTACGTGCAAACTTGGGTATTTATGGGCCCTTTTCAAACTTTTTATTCTTTTTCATTGCGTGGCTGGTCAAAATTTTACTCTTTCTCATCGGATGCGAGGGAAAAATTAAAATTTTAAGGGGCTATTGTGGGGGGAAAAGGCCCAATCTAACATAGTGGGCCTAGAGCCCCATGTGAAGATTACTGTGCGTCCGAAGAAAAGGAGATGGTAAGGGCAAGGCCCATCTGGAAGAAGGATCTCCAGAAAGAAAGATGGTTGCCGTCTAAGGAGACCGCCGTCCGTCCGAGGAGATTTTATTCCTCGGACGCGAATAGTATGGATCAATCGAACGTATAAAAGGTCAGAATGATCTTTTGAGCATTCCTACTGATCAAGATAAGCTCTGAGTATATCTGGAGACGATAAGAATGAGGAAATATCTAAAGGAAAAGCAACTACCATCGCATTTAAGACACTGCAGCAACTTCTCTAGCCGCATTTATGTGGAGAAGACCTTTGAACAGTGTAACCTCACCTACCGCCACTCACAGAGAGCCAAAGGAGATACTTGACGTGACATATACTCAAGTAGGTTCACAGATGAGGAACAAGTGGACGATGGGGATGATGGGGAAGGAGGTTATATAAAGGAAAGAAGCTCCTGAGAAAGGGGGAGAGAAGGAGAACGATAGAGAAGAGAAAAAGGTTTTACTGTAACCCTAAGAACTGTAATCACCACATAATCAATAATATACCTCTTCGGACACCAATTCTTTTTTACGTGTAAATTCATGCTGATTTACGCTTGGGGGTTGTGATTAACTGTTATCAATTCCATAATCAATTTAGCTCTTTCACCCATTCTCTACAAATTCATTGTTTTGGGCTTGGGCCACAAATCCTAACCCTACAATAGTAGAATAGAATTAAGGTGTTAACTCATTTCCTTGTAGAGCTTATAGCTATGTTTGACATTTTATTGTTGTATTTTTGTGTAAACATAGGTTTAAACATATAATCAATAACTTTATTTTCTAAACTATGATCCTTATAATTTTTGATTTATCATATGAGAAAGATGTTAGTTTATGAACCAAAATTTACCACATTGTTCTCCTCATTCACATGAAAAACACTTTCATTATTTGAATGTGCTAAGTAGATTCCTAAAGAATATTATTGCACAAAAAGGATAAATAATAGTATACAAAAATGAAGGATAACAGGTAAATATAAAAAACAAATAGAAGTAATATTTTTGAAAAGAATTGATCATTTTTAACAATATAAATAAGTTATACCACGAATTAACTTAATCAAAATGCATAAAATAATGGAAAAATAATTTGCTTAATTGTAATATTATACATTGCTATAGTAAAGGTAGTTAGAAGCATTATTGATTGTTTCCACTCTAGCAACAGGCACTTGGAGCCCATAGATAAATAACTATTGTTGCCGATCTAGTACTCAACACCTAAACTTTTAAGGATAAATATCCGAGTTTAGAATGATTGTTACAATTAAAAAGCCTAATGCGTACGAAAATATGTATACATAAGTGAAAAATGATAGAAACAGACTACAACTGACAAATAAACGTACATGAATATAATTATCAATGCAATAATTATGATTGATAGCGAGTAAACAAGGATCTTCATATAGACTTCATTTTTTCTATAAGCTAGTAAGATATCAGAACAAAAATCTGTAATCTCAACCTTTTTTTTTATTCTATTCAATACTTTGTTACTCAATTTAATACTTTATAATAAATGAATGTCAAAAGACTTTAAAAAAAAAAAAAAAATTTAATGATAGTAAAATGGAATTAAGGTATTAACTCATTTTCTTTCCTTGTACTGGTTATAGTTATGTTTGACCTTTTTTGGTGTATTTTTGTGTAAACATATGTTCAAACATATAATTAACTCTAAATTTATTTTTCTAAAATCTGGTCCTTATATTTTTTATCTATCATGTAAGAAAGAAGTGAGTTTATGAATCAAAAATTTTCATATACAAAAATGAAGGTTAATAGATTAAAAAAAAAAGAAGTAGATGTAGGTTTTTTGTAAAAATATAGATCAATTGTAACAAATATAAATAAGTTATACCACAATGCAATCCCAAAAGAATTAACTTAATTATAGTGCATGAAAGAAATGAAATATAATTAGCTTAATGTAATAATACAAACTGCTATAGTAAATGTTATTGAGAGATCTGCTCACTGCTGCCAACCCAACACCTAAAATTCTGAAGGATAAACCTCAAAGTTTTGGATGATGAGAATTGTAGAAATGCCTAATGCATTTGTAAATAAATATACCTAAGGTAAAAATGATAGAAAATAAGCCTACATGAATATTGTTATCAACACAATAATCATGATTGATAGAGAATAAACAAGAATCTTTTGACAACCAATTAAGTCAGCCAAAATTAAGGTTGCAAGCAATCAAAAGATACTTAACAAACTTACATGGGATCCTTTTTGTTGTTGTTGTTGTAGCCACCCCAAATCCATTGTTGTTGGCCTATAATTAATAATAGTATTAGAGACTATAAACATTTTATCACATGAACATAGATGCCTACCTCTAGCACTTTATACACCAATTTGTTATTAAGATAATTTAGTAAATTGATTAGAAAACTAGGGTGTACTCAATTCTATTTAAAACTTCATTTTAAATATAAAACTAGTTATTGGCCCTCGCACGATTTTTTTTTGCTTCAACTTATTATAATTTTTTTCTTCTACTTTTTGTTGTTATTTTACATAGTCCCCTATTAATTTGTGTTTGAATTTGATTAGAATGTTTTGTTTACACACGCACTAGCCTTATCACACATGCTTCACGTGTGCGATGAGTCTCTTTTTTATTTATTATTTTGGGTTTAGTGTCATAATCTTAATTCTTAGGATCTTTCTCTACATGAGTTTTTTTTTTTTCCTAATTAGTTATTTGTACGTGAGTTAGTGGTTGATATGAATGGAAGAAACTATTTGAAATTGAAACTCTTGATTTTTTTCCCCACTATCATGTAGAGGCATTGGAATTCAAAGAGGAGAAGTCACTTGTCTAAAACAATATATAAAATAACCATGAGTATTTATTTATTTATTTATTTATTTGAGAAAGAGATAAAGTAACATGGAGTAATGTTTAAAAGTGAGATAGAGATAGTGTTCTAATTTTTATGATCTTTCTCTACGTGAAAGTTGATAAAAGTTTGAAATTTTGAATTTAAAATAAAAAGTGGCAATTCAGATTGGAGAAGGAAAATGAAAAAGTCTCAAACTCAGGAACCTTTTTAAAAGTTGTAAATTACTCTTTTAACCTGTTTGTGTTTTTAAATTAAAATTATTTAAATAAAAGATAGGTGTATTTTAGACCATTTAAGAATTTGTGTGAGGATATTTTAGAAAGCTAAATTATGAAATTCAAACAGGGAATCTTGTTATTAATAGTATAGATATTTGGTAGATGTTTAAATAAATTGTAACGAATATGTTAAACTAAATAAATAAATTCTTTCAACAAAAAAATGTAAGAAAAAAAAGTCTACACACCAATAGTTAATAATTTAGAAATGGTATTCAATTTGCTATATAACAAAAAATGAGAAAAGCAATTGTAAAATTATCAAAGGAAAACATCAACAATAACGAACTCTTCATCAGCATTAGGATAAATTATGTGGGAAGCTTTGTACCTCTCCTTTTATCCAAGGTAGTCGATTCCATACCGTATCGGTAAGCATACCGGTACATGTAATCTCCCTGTTTCGTATCGGAAAAAATACTGGCCGTATTGGCCATGTACCGGTCGTATCGGCCAATTTCGGGCAATACCGGCCAATACAGGGTGTACCGGCCAGTACAGAAAAAAGGTTTTTTATTTTTATTTTTTATTTTATTTTTATTTTTTAAGTTTTGCAATTTTTGAATTTTTGTTAGGGCAGAATGGTAACTTATTTGCATTAACTTATTAGTATTATTTGTTTTCTTAGCATGCAATGGTAACTTTTAAGCTTTCTATTTTTTATATTGTGTTTTTTTTTTTCCTTTTAATTGATACTAAAGTCTAAAACCATGAATAATTAGTTCTAAATTGAGGAAATGTTTTATGGTAAACTTTTATATTTATTATAATACACACACACACACACACACACACACACACACACACACATATATATATATTTATTTATAAATATAAAAAATAGCGGAAAATGTTTTATGGTAAACTTTTATATTTATTATAATACACACACACACACACACACACACACACACACACACACATATATATATATTTATTTATAAATATAAAAAATAGCGGTAAACCCGAAAAGGTATACCGGTATTGACCGGTATCCGAAATATATCGTACCGTTGACCAAACCGGTGTAGCCACGGGTACGGTATTGACTCCCTTGCTTTTATCACAAATTAAAATGGAAGTTTCGAAATAGAACTCCATCAATAGCAAGAGAAGGGAAACTCACGGGTTCCATCTCTCTCTCTCTCTCTCTCTCTCTCTCTCTCGGCTTCAAAAATTTGTTGAATTTCTTGATGACTTTCAATCTATAAAAAACATGAACAACAACATTAAAATAAACTATTTTCTATCTATTAAATTATCAAAGAAATTAGAAAATAACTTAAAAAAGGAAAATAAATTTGATAGAATGAGGAAAGGAAAAGATATAATAAGTCTAGGGGTGTGCACGGTTCAGTTGGTGCGGTTTTTTTTCAAATTTATCACCGAACTGATAGAGATTGATTTTTTCATAGTTGGAATCGTTGCACACCGCCTAGGGTTGGTTTTCTGACCTATAGCAGTGTGGTTTTTTGCAATCGGTTTGGTCGGTTTGAAATATTAAAAAAAAAAGTTTTTTAATAATAAAAAAAATTGGGCTTTCAAGCTTAATATCAATATATCAACTTGTTCAAGATTTCAAGTAAATACAAACTGTTTTTTTTTTTTTAATTTTTTTTAATTTATTTATTTAGCAAGCAATCAAAAATCTAGTCGCACATAAAACAGAAGCAAAAGAAAAGTCAAATTAAAAAAAAAAAAAGTAAAATGCCAAATAATGTTTTTCTACATCTAGCCAACACACAAAAGCATATTCCAACTCATACTTATACCATAATTACTCATTACTCAATCAGACACTAACAATATACATTACTCAATCTCAATATATATCAACTCAATAGAGAGGCATAACCTATATGCTTGTTAAAATTTGTAACCCTAAAGTAAAACGAGTTTTTATTTATTTATTTATTTTTTAAATAGCCTTGTTAAACTGAAACGTTCTGTTTCATTAAGTCATACATTAGGAAATAGGAATCATAGATTCATAGCATCATCGTCTTATAGAACTGGACTGGAGCATTAACATATCAGTTCGGTACAAATATTGGTAATCGGAATTGATTTCCAATTGCATCACCGCACCGGCATTGGAAAGACCACTAGTCTCCGCTTGCCGGCCTCAGCTAGCTCCTGCGATCGGCTTTAGGTATGGTGCGGTTTCTCGGCTCCGGTCGGTTGCAGCGGTTTCTCGGCTCCCTTGCATACCCCTAATAATAACTTGAAAAAGAATGAGAAGCTAATAAAGTCATACCTTTGTTGGGATTCTTCTGTAGTAATTGGAATTTTTAGAGTTATATGTTAACATATGGTGCAATTATCTTCTATTAATAAAATTTAGGGTTTTCAGTTTTTGATGTTTGGGGGAGATAAGTAGGCATGAGTTACACAAATACTAAAGAAAATGAGGAGTTATGAGTTACAAAGAATGATATAAGAACTCATTGATTTTTTTAATAGAAAATACAACCCATTAAATTGTAGTTCTTTAAAAAAAAAAAATTTATTTTATAATTACATTGTTCATTATCAAATGTTCAAATGTGAATAGTAAATTGCAATATATATATATATATATATATATAATTATAATTACATTGTTCATTATCAAATGTTCAAATGTGAATAGTAAATTGCAATATATATATATATATATATATATATTAATAATTAATATATACATGCACCATCACCTTTAAGAGTAGAATTATCTTATCACCGCGCACCCTTGGCGCCATGGTCACTGTTGTGAGGTGTGAGGAGCAAGGGCCAGGGTTAAAGTTTTCAGGAGGGAGCTTTACATACATATACACTTAAACTAGCTTGTAACCTCATGCATATGCATGGATACACTTAAAGGTATACAATAAGATACATAATATAATTCCTATATATATAATTTAAATACTATTCATAGTCATTTTTTTTATATTTTATTAACTCTTTAAAAAATTTTGTAAAGATATTATTAGGTATAAAATATAAATTGTCCATTTCTTTTTTAATTATTGTGAAACACTTTTTTTTTTTTTACAATTTATTTATTTTAGACTTTTTGGTTTTTATACTTAATAACTGACTTGGATGAATATTTTTGATATGATCTCATATTTGATTCCAAAATTAAAAAATAAAAGTCTTTAAGAATAAATAATTTAGGACACATGGCGCAAAATTGGAACTTTAATTTGGAATTCTAATTTGAGTTTTTCTCAGTTTCACCTATTATTATATATATAGATTATGTTAGAGTAAAATTTCTATCTTGTATATATAAAAAAAAGAGTAGAATTATCTTGTACATTTATGTACAGTCATGCCCTTAAGAAGCAACCGGATTTTGACATGTAATTACTCATAATTAATTCTATAAGAGATCCAATCATAATTAACCACTTAAGTACCTATAATCTTATGTAGCTGAACTCATTTTTTGTGATGGAAATTTTGTCTTTTTGTGAAGTTCAGATTTTTCTCTAATACTAGTGATAAGCTTGTGCGTTGCACGCTTCTTCTTTTTTTTTTTTTTTTAATTAGTATTATTATTATTGTGATGCATAGAAACTTATAAGTATTGCTACTTAAAATATTAGGTAAAAGTAACAATTTAACAAAAATGTAATCATAATCTTGGGGAAAAAAAAACTGTTTTTGCTTCCAGCTGTTACTAAGCAATAGACACTGTCAGTGAAATAATGAAAAAAAATTTATTTCTATTATTTGACTTAATTAACGTTAAAATTATTTATATAACAACTATGAAGATTATTATATAAAATTTGAGATTATACTACAACATATAAAATATTAATATTACAATATTTTTATCCTTCCTAATGTGAAGGAAAGAAAAAGACATAATAGTAAAATTTATTTGATAATGAGATACAAATTTGGGGATAATGAAAAATCTAAAAAATGTTTTCCTTTAAATGTAGGGTGTTAATTTTTACCATGTATGTTAGTAGTGAGTTTCAATAAGAATATTAAAACAATATGTAACCATTTTTTAGGAGATTACACTCGCATAAAAACAGAGATACTGCTTCTTATTTGAAACATGAAAGGAAAAAGTTGAATAATTTAAGGATAAATATAAAAAATTCTAACCCAAATATTGGATACAAAAATGTTGACACTACTATTAGAAATTTTCACAAACACAGTGAATTCCACAATCATAAAAATACAAAAAAACATTAAGATCACAATTGGACAAAATTTATACCAAATAAAAAAAATAGAACATCACCTACTAATTGATTCTCCAAAAAAAAAAAAAAAACAATGAAAAATCACCCACTAATTTAAAACACAAAAATAAAAAATATACGCATTAACGTCAAAATAATAACAACAATTTTTTAAAATTAAAATACATAAATCAATATTTTGCCTTAAATATTGTTCAATCTTTAATTCCATATACAAAAAACAATATGTAAAATGAAAAGTATTAAAGCAAATTAGAGAAGAAGGTTAGAGATTAATAGCAAAATGAGAGAGAGAGAGAGAGAGAGAGAGAGAGACCTCTATTAGTGGTGAACCAAAACAAAAACAAAACTGTAAAACAAATTTTTCATCAAAATTCCTAAGCTTGTTAGTTACAAGAAGAATAAAGAGAGAACATTTTTATATTTAAAACAAAAAAGGGACGAGGAAGATAAAAGGATGGGGAAGATGATGAAATATTATACATGTAGACAATTAAAGTAAATGAAATACTTCTTTTCTATATATATATATATATATACACACACACACACACCTTTGTGTAAAAAAAAAAAAAAAAAAAAAAGAAGACCCTTTTGGTGGAGTGGTGCCCGTGTACTTCCGAGGTCTCGGATGTCCAAGGACGGGGTCATCCTCGGATGTGTTCCTCGGGGGCGGACATCGTGCTTTCATCCTCGGACCCCTCATACATCCTCGGCGCGGGCCTCTAGGTCTGGATTGAAGTGGGCCGAGGCTGCCTGATTTTCTGGCCCACAGTATCTAATACTAGACACGTGATTCTTAATTTTTCATTTCTCTATTTATTTTCCTAACCATTTTCCTTCTAAAGACTATTTAAGTATTTTGTTCTTAAAAAATGTAATTAGTTTAAAAAAATACTTTAATTGAGTAATATGTGTAATCTAATTATCTATTAGATATTATCTACTGAGATATTTTTAAAACTTATTTTGGAACCATAATTAAATATATCGCAAGATCCACAATTAGAAAAGAAGCCTAGAAGTCATTTTTTTTTCTTTTCTCACTTTTTCGACATATGAAATTAAAATTGTACATGTATAGCAATAAACTGTATACAATATTCTCCTAGCTTTTAGCTTTTGAATTTTTTTTTTTTTTTTTTTTTT